>NC_082739.1:26454084-26780667 GCF_030144855.1 Hypanus sabinus
CATTCCCCTTCTCCCCAATTGAACACATGCTTGATTTCAAATGTTTCCATAATGAAGGCTGACGTTGGATAAAGATCAGCTTTACCTGTCCCCAAATATACATAGAGTGAAATGCATCATTTGTGTCAATGACCAATAGAGTCTGAATATGTGGTGGGGTAGCCCGTAAATGTTGCCATGCTTCCAGTGCCAACATGTCATGCCCACAGCGTACTAATCATTACTGATCCATACGTCTTTGCAATGTGGAGCACCTGTAGGAAACCAACACAGTCATGGCAGAAGATATAAATTCCTTACAGATAGTGGCAGGAATTGAACTCGGATCACTAGCAAGCTGAAGTATTACTCTATCTGTTACACTGTCATGCTGCTCCAAAAGAAGAGCCTCTCCTTTGAGCCGAAGTTAAACCAGCAACATAAGGATAGGAAGAGTATCAGGGAATACTGGTATAATGTGGATAGAATGGATAGTCATCAGAGTCAACAACCAAATCCCTCTTCCCTGCACACAAGAAAATGAGAAAGATCGGGCAAGAAACACAGAATATAGAAACTATAAGACTGAAACAAAATTCTATAGTCCAAGTCCATATCCAAAACACGGAAAACCTGGGTAACGTTCTCCAGGCTGAGCGCAGGCCATTCCTCCTCCATAGCAGAGTGATCCCACCAGTGATCGAAAGGCAGGCTGCCAGTGCTCGCCTTCCACATTTGCTTGATGTTTCAATCTCCCTCATTGCTTTAATCGGCGAACAATGGAAAATTGAATCGGACGTCGACTCACACCCCGTCCCGCAGCCTTCTCTAACTAATAAACCTCCTGTCACTACTACAGGGCTCTTCACCTCTCTTCTCTTCTGAGCCACAATGCCAGACAGTATCCAAACTGGCATACTTATTAATGGGGGGGGAGCAGCCACAGGGAAGGGGTGAAAGAGCATGTCATATAGAACATCAAAGTACAGGCCCTTCAACCCACAAAATTTTGCCAAACTTTTAAGCTACTCGAAGATCAATCTAACCCTTCCCTCCCACATAACTCTCCATTTTTCTTTTATCCATGGGCCTATCCAAGTGTCTCTTAAATGTCCATAATGTATCTGCATCTACCACCACCCCTGACAGCTCATTCCATGCACCCACCACACGTTGTGTAAAAAAGCATACCTCTAACATCCCCCCTGTACAGCCTTAGGCACGTACAGTATATCTAGCTAGGGTGCCTAAGACTTCTGCACAGTACTGTTGTTGTCAACATGGGGCGGAGAGCAAGTTTGTAGATCTAGCAGGTGAAAAGGATGTTGGGAATAGTGAGAGTGGAGTACTGCAGGATGATTCTGGGACAGGTAGTACATAAAATTACTGCAGTACTCTGTAAATATCTTCAACATGCAAGCTACACGCACACACACACACACACACACACACACACATATATGTGTGTGTGTCTAAGACATTTGCAAAGTCCTACATTTTCCTCCAGACACCTTAAAGTTATACTCCCTCATGTTAGCCATTTCTGCCCTGGGAAAAAGTCTCCGGCTGTCCATCAATTAGGCGACTTCAGTAACTACAATTCCCAAAGGCAACGCAATCCTCACCCATTCAATGATCTCCTTTTCACCCAAATTCCCTCTTTGTAATTTAAATCAATTTGTTTTCTTTTTATTAAAGTTGTGGTTGATAGAATGATAATGGAGTGGCCGAAATCCTCTTTGCATAAATAATCTGGGATTGTATGGTTTATCATATGAGTTGCATTTGACGTCTCTGGGCTTGTTGCTAGAATTGAATAGAATGAGGAGGATCTCATTGAAACATATTGAAAGGCCTGGATAGAGTGGATGTGGAGAATATGTTTCCTCGAGCAGGGGAGTCTAGGACCAGAAGGCATAACCCCAGAGTAGAGGGATGTTTATTTAGAAAAGAGATTAGGAGAAATTTCTTGAGCCAGAGGGTGGTGAATCTGTAGAATCTATTGCTACAGGGGGCTGTGCACGCCACGTCATTGAGTGTATTTAAAGCAAAGGCTGATAATTCTTGATGTCAGGGCATGAAAGGATAAGGGGAGAAGGCAGGAGATGAGGTTGAGAGGGAAATGGATCAGCCATGATCAAATGGTGAGGCAGATTCAATGGGCTGAATGGCCTAATTCTGCTCCAATGTCTTATGGTCTTAAGGTTATATGGACAGTGTTTAAAATTTATGGAGAGAGAAAGACCTGATTCAGCCTCTACCCAAAACATTGGCTTACACCCTTTGCCTACAGAAACACTAGTGGACCCATGTGTTCCTCCAGCGTTCTGTCTCCATTCCAGATTCTGGCATCTGAGATCTCTTTCGTCTCCAACATTTATGGATTTCAGCGCAGTCTGTCAAGTCAGCTCTGATAGAGTTAAATCTGCAAATAACCCATGTCTGATCAACACATCCGGGCTGAGGTGCCGGAGCTGGATGCAGATGGCACTGGGACAGCAAGACGTTCTGCCTCCCTCTCACCCAATAAAACACTGCAAGATAAACCACGGATGTGGTGGAAAAACATACAAAGTTTTAGACGAGACATTTCACTACGATGTTTGGTGTTGTATTTATTAGTTATTATTAATCACACATAAACAAAAAGTGATGGATATGGCCCAGTCCATCCCAGGTAAAGCTCTCCCTACCATTAAGCACATCTATCTGAAGTGTTGTTGCATCCATCATCAGGGAATTCCACTATCCAGGCCATGCTCTCCCCTCACTGCTGCTATCAGGAAGGAGGTACAGGAGCCTCAGGACTCACACCACCAGGTTCAGAAACATTTATTACCCCTCAGCCATCAAGCTCTTGATCCAAAGGGAATAGCTTCACTCATTTTCACTCATCATACAATCACTGAACTGTTCGTACCACCTGTGGACTCACTTTCAAGGACTCTTCATCTCATGTTCTCAATATTTATTCATTATTATTATTTTTTATATTTGCACTGTTTGTCACCTTTTGCACATTAGACGTTTGTCCACTTTGTTGTGTGATTCTTTGTATTTACTGTGAATGCCCATAAAAAAACGGATCTCAGGATAGTATATGGTGAGATATATGTCATTAATAATTAATTTATGTTGAACTTTGATCATTAGTTAATTAATTTGGAAAACAATCATTTATTACTTATTACGTACGGTTGTATTTCATGGGAGTTTTTATTAAAATTATCCCATCCCTTTGGCATCATGTTTCCATCTCCCCAAAACAAATCTGCAGCCCATTAGCTTTGCACTACCTAATAACCGCAAAGCAGTTTATTCTGTCTTCTTTTCCCCACCCCACCCACCTTTTTATTCAGGCATCTTCTCCCTTCCTTTCCAGTCCTGATGAAGGGTCTTGGCCAGGAACAGCGACTGTTTATTCGATTCCATAGATGCTGCCTGACCTGCCGAATTCCTCCAGCATTTTGTGTGGGTTCTTTTCTGTTCGCGTTGTAGTGGACAATGGGCTGCACTGGAGCTTTGGCTACTCGTCACCAACTACCACCTCAGAAATAAAGAGTGATCTCCTTGGGAAGAAGTACTTCATTCATTCAGTAATTAGTCAAAATCAATTGGTGCATACTGTCGAAGAGAGAAACATATAGGAACAGTAAAGCAGGAAATGAAACAGAAGAGTATCATTACTAATTGAGCAGGCCTTGACTTACATTCCCTTGCACAGTATTTGGCTATTCAGCCCATTGTGTCAGTACTTGTACTTCAGATTTCCAAACTGGACCGTTGCTAAGCACAATGAAGTTACTAAGCACAGTGAACTGTTCAGGGAAGAGGGTGAATGGAATAGGTTAAGACAGTCTAATTTATTTCCTTATATTGACCTATTTGAGTTAGTCAAACTAGGCTTTATCCAGTCAGGTCCCGGATAGTGTGTAAATCTATCACCCAGCATGACTAAAACGGGAACAACAAAATAGAGGGTGATATAGAATGATTAGGTAACACCCTCTGTTCATCTGTGAAATGTAGAAGAGATTTACCAGGATACTTAGATGCATGGAACTCGCAACGAGAGACCAAGGCAACAACGGTAAGGACCCAAGTGCTAGAGGACCCAAGACTAGAATCAAGACATGATTTCCAGACGGAGACAGAGAACAGGGTTCCTGACTAGAACCTGACAGGACTAGATGATACTCCAAAGGAGACAGAGATCCTAAACGCAATCGCCGACTGAACCAAAGCTGAGTTGATGATTGAGCACCGAACCTGAGGTCAGGTGCTCTTTAAATATCCAAATCAAGGAGCCAATTAGCGGAGTAGGCCAGAAACTTTAAAAGGACCTCACCAACTAGCCTTTCTCCAGAGAACTGGAGCATCCAAACCCTGGAAGCCGGCACAGTCAGGTACGTACTGTAACAGGTAGAAGCAGATACATTAGAGACTTATAAGAATTTCTTAGAAAGGCACATGGATGATAGAAAGGTGAAGGGAAATATGTGAGGGAAGGGTTCTTTGAGAAGTTTAAAATATCTCAGCATTATGATCTGTAGGGCCTGTACTGTGCTGTACTGGTTCTATGTTCTACGTCCTATGTTCTTAAATACTGTCATGGCTCTGGGCCTCAAGGGAAGACAAACGTGGTCTCAATCTGTGTTCACCTAACAGGCAGCTTCTCAAGTCATGGGACGCTCTCTGACAACCTGAACGGAGAAGTGAATGCACCTTAAACAATAAATTTTGAAGAATGAATAATATTCCTGAATTAATTTGAATGAGTATGACGTAATTTAATCTCAAAATAAAATGTGGCTGAGCTCCAGGCTTTTGCATTGAGAGAAACCTGGAAATCTGGAGGCTTTATATTATAAATGTTGTTATATAGGGTGGCACGGTGGTGTAGTGTTTAGCACAATGCTTCTCAGTACCACTGACCTGAGTTCAATTCCCACTGCTGCCTGTATGGAAACATGTATAACAAATACATGAAACAAATATACAAGAATTTGTATATTCTCCCCATGACCATGAGGATTTCCTCAGGGTGCTTTGGTTTCCTCCCACTGTCTAGAGATCTACTGGTTGGTAGGTTAATTGATCATAGTAAATTGTCCCATGATTAGGCTAGGGTTAAATCAAGGATTGCTGGGGGAAGAGCTTATTCCGTGCTGTGGCTCAATAAATAAATAAATAAACAGATAGATAGATAGATAGATAAATAGATAGATAGACAAATAAATAGATAGATAGACAAACAAACAAATAAATATCTGAACACATTATAATATAAATGTTCTTATTTTAAACTTAATAAAGCATCTGTGCATGTCAATAAGCAGGGCTGCTTGCCAACTTGTGGACTAGGGTCACGTTGGGTGATTCAGGAAAGAACTCTCCATTATGAACTCAGTTTAAAACATCAAGGGAATATGGTAACTTTACATACTGGAGGAATGGGACTTGTTCTGCTGCTGTTGTTTTGTTGCTTGTCGTGTTCTGTGTTGCTCTACCGAGCATTGTGGGTACGCTAATTTGGCACTGGAATGTGTGGTGACTCTCGTGGGCTGCCCCAGTACACCACTGGGTGCATTGGTTGCTAACACAAACAATGCATTTCACTGTATGTTTCCCGGTACACATGACAAATAAACTTGAAACTTGAATCTAAAGCATGCTGTGTGTCAAAGTCAACATCTGGAGAAATTTGATATACCTCCCAGGCTTGGTAGTGCACCTCAGACAGCAGGTACAGAGCAACTCTGGTGCTGTGTGGGATGCAGTGAGATTGAACCAGGTTCTCCAAGGAACAACAGTGACCTTATGAATAAGGTTGCCTGATCTCCCTATGCTGTAACTCGACTTCACAATCTCACATGGCCACCCAGAGCTCTTTCCAGAATCACTGATTCACTAACTGAACAATTATTGACAGGCACCACAGTTTCGGTAGGTTTAAAATGGTAACATTCACAATATCACTGTGATGTTGCTGAGGCCAATAAATACTGAGAATGAATCAGGAGAAGTACAAAGCAGCATTCCAAACAAACAGTGACTTGCACTTGTGAAACATGTTTAACCTTGTAAAATCTCCCAGGATAATTCACATAAGCTAAATTCTGGAAAGATACAGGTGGAATGCGGCACATGAATGTGAAAGTCAGGTTAATGCTGCAAGTCACACTTTCACCAGGAGTCACTCCGCCGGGCCGAACCTCTTTCTGATGCTGTAAGAACATAGAACATTTCAGCTGTTTGGCCCACAATGTTAAGCTAATCCTTTTAACCTTCCCTAAGATCAACCTAACCCTTCCCTCCCACATAGCCATCATTCTGCTATCATCCATTTGTCTATCTAGGAGCCTATTAAATCTTCCTAATATATCTGCCTCAACCACCACCCCTGGCAGCATCTTCCTTGCACCCACCAATCCCTACCTCTGACATCCCCTATACTTTTCACTATCACCTTAAAATTAAGTTACCTTGTGTTTGCCATTTCTGCTCTGGGAAAAAGTCTCTGCCAGTCCACTATTATCATCTACTAAGACACTCTCATCCTCCTTCAGTCCAAAGAGAAAAGCCACAGCTCATTCAAATGCCTCTCGTACAATATGCTCTCCAATCCACACCTCCTCTATACCCTTTATAAAGTTTCCACATCCTTCCTATAAGGAGTCAAGTACAATGAACACAATACTCCAACTGTGTTCTCACCACAGCTTTATAGAGCTGCAACATCACCTCATAGCTCTTGAACTCAATCCCCTAACTCTGAAAAGCCAACAAACCATGCACCTGCCCAATTAGCATTTACTCACCTTTAGTCTACACCCCCAAGTTTAGGTCAGAGGAGCAGCGAGTGGAGTTGCTTTTGTGGGGAAGTTGGGCAGTGCAAGTCCCTCCAGCAGAAGAGGAGGAATGGCACCTCGCTCCAGGAGGAATTGGGCTTGTTTTGCTGTTGTTGTTTTGTTGCTTCTTGGGTTCTGTGTTGTTCTGCTGAGTACTGTGGGCATTCTACGTTGGTGCCAGAATGTGTGACAATACTAGCACACCCTTAGGTTAGGTTGGTTGTTAACACTAATGACGCACTCCTATGTACATGTGACAGAGAAATCTGGATGTGAATGCCCTCTGACCCTGGTAGAGCGGGTTCCCCACTGTCTACAGGAGCAAGCTATGGTGCTTTCACACAAAACAGGTGATTCATCTTCTTTATCACCTCTCAGATTCTCACTTCATCCCCGGCCCCTCCTGACGACCTCCCCACTCACCTGGCTTCACCGAATACCTGGCCCGAAATGTCAACTGTTCATTCCTCTCCATAGATGCTGCCTGACCTGCTGAGTTCTGAGTTTCTCCAGTGTTTTGCGTGTTTTACAAAGGGAATTTTGGGGTTTTCGTATTAAACAAGATGGGAAAATCCCAGAGTGTGCCATTCCCACACAGCCTGGGTGCAACTGTTATCAAGCCATTTACGTCACCAGGAAAAATAAATGGTGCTTGAAATTGATCATTAAGAAGAGAGTTCTGCTGAAATAAAACTGCTCCGCTTGGTAGCTTGATAAATGTAGCTTTCCCTCCACCCCCCCCCCCCTCCACAATTTCTGTTTTCTGCAAGGATTGCTTCCTGTGCGGCTCCCTTGTCCAGTCATCCCCCTCCCCCCCCCCCCCCGGCTCTTTTCCTTGCAAGCGGAACGAGTGCTGCACACCTGCCCATACATCTCCTCTCTCCCTACCACTCAGGGCCCTAAACAGGTGAGGCACCACATCACCTGTGAGTCTGTTGGGGTCTGGTACTCCCAGTGTGGCCTCCTGTACATCAGTGAGACCCGACATAGATAGGGAGACCGCTTCACCGAGCACCTATGCTCCATCTGCCAGAGAAAGTGGGATCTCCCAGTGGCCGCCCATTTTACTTCCACTTCCCATTCCCATTCTGCTATGTCTATCCATGGCCTCTTCCACTATTGTGATGAGGCCACACTCAGGTTAGAGGAACGACACCTTATATTCCGTTTGGGTAGCCTCCAACCTGATGGCATGAACATCGATTTCTCCAACTTCAGGTAATGCCCCCCACCCCACCACTCCTTCCCCATTTCCCCTCCCCTTACCCCTCCCTGACTTTATCTCCTTGCCCACCCATCACCTCCCTCTGGTGCTCCTACCCCTTTTTCTTTCTTCCATGGCTTTCTGTCTCTTTCACCAATCAACTTCCCAGCTCTTCACTTCATCCCTCCCCCTCCAGGTTTCACCAATCACTTGGTGCTTCTCCCTCTCCTCCCCCCACCTTTTCAATCTACTCAGCTATTTTCTCCAGTCCTGCTGAAGGGTTTCTACCTGAAACATTGACTGTACTCTTTTCCATAGATGCTGCCTGGCCTGCTGAGTTTGTATTTCCAGCATCTGCAGATTTTCTCTTATTTGTGATAAATGCATGTATTTATTTATTGAGATACAGTGTGGAACAGGCCCTTTGAACTGTGCCACCCAGCAACCCCCCAATTTAATCCTAACCTAATCACAGGACAATTTACAATGACCAATTAACCTCCCAACTGGTACGTCTTCGGACTGTGGGAGGAAACCCATGTGAACACGGGGAGAACATACAAATTCCTTAGAGGCAGTAACAGGAATTGAACCTGCTTCACCTGTTCTGTAAAGTGCCGTGCTAACGTCTAAACTACCATGTCACCCTCAAGATTAACCAGAATCTGAATCCTGTTTTTTTATTACTGACAAAGTGTTGTAGGAACTCAGGGAAGGATGTTTAAGGCCAAGACACTCTCTATAGATGCTGCCTGACCTGCTGAGTTCCTACAGCATATTGTATGTGTTGCTCTAGATGTCCAGCACCTGCAGAATCTCTTGTGTTTAAGATTATTCATCCTTGTAGGGTTAAATAATCCAGAATATCTGCCTTGAGCAACTGATGGGCCCATTGGATGTTTTCCTGGGAAAGGCTTACAACCTCATCTGTCAGTTCTGGGCACTTAAAACATCTGCGTTACACTCCGAAATATGGAAATCATTAGATAAGATCATTTAATTGATGGTTATTGAGCTAGCAAGAAAGTTTAGCTCCACGACTAATTAGTAACTGAAACATTTGATATCGAATGAGTTCCACATTGTGGATGAAACTCAGGCTGGTAAATACAATAATAAAACAATATTATCTTTGTTATGGTAACAGGCGTGCTTTTCAACTTAAGTTCTTCCTTAAAGCTTTTTCCATATGGTTATTAAACACTTCTCAAGAGAGGATAAAGCTGCTTCGCCTCTCTTTTGGGACCATTAATCTGCCCTACAGAAATTCAATAGAATTTTTTCTCGAGCAAAATCAAAAGTGAGTTTACAAATGTTGAAGCATTTGGGCACCACAGTAGTGCAGTGGTTAGCGCGACGCTGTTAAAGCCCGGGGTGTCGTAGTTCAGAGTTCAATCATGGCCTCCTCTGTAAGGAGTCTGCACATCTTCCCCGTGGAATGCGTGGGTTTCCCCTGGGTGACCTGGTTTCTTCCCACTGTCCAAAGAGATACCAGGTAGGTTAATTGGTCCTTGTAAATTGTCCCATGATTATTTTAGGGTTAAATCAGTGTTGTCCGGAGTGCTGAGGTGGCGTAGCTTGGAAGACTAGAAGGGCCTACTCTGCTCTGTATCATTGTATAAGCACTGTGCAAAAGTCTGCGGCTCATATACATAGCTAGGATGCCTAAGACTTTTGCACAGTACTTTAGCAATTTTATGTATTGGGCTGTACCAAGGCCACCAAAAAAAAAAACAAATTTTATGATATATGTGTGCGATGATAAACCTGATTCTGATATGGGCCTCTTTGTGGACTGAGAGTGGGAAGGGGAAGGGAGAAGGGAGGGAGAGGGAAGCACCAGAGAGACATTCTGTAATGATCAATAAACCAATTGTTTGGAATCAAATGACCTTGCCTGGTGTCTCAGGGCTGGGTGTGTCTGCACCCACACCACCTCCCACCCCTGGCACTACTCTGCCACCTGTCCCACACCCCTCCCATGGTGCTCTTCCCTTGTCATTCCCAACATCCTTTGCTCCTGCCGGATTTACAAACCCGCTCTTCACTCCATGTTGACCAATACAGTACTGTGTAAAAATCTTAGGCACACTAGCTATATATATATATATATATATATATATATATATATATACCTAAGACTTTTACACAGTACTGTAAATAAATAAATAATAAAGAGGAAGCATTTTCTGGTAAACAAACATGAGGAAATCTGCAGATGCTGGAAATTCAAGCAACACACACAAAATGCTGGTGGAACGCAGCAGGCCAGGTAGCATCTATAGGGAGAAGCACTGTCGACGTTTCGGGTCAAGACCCTTCGTCAGGACTAACTGAAAGGAAAGATAGTAAGAGATTTGAAAGTAGGAGGGGGAGGGGAAAATGCGAAATGATAGGAGAAGACCGGAGGGGGTGGGGTGAAGCTGAGAGCCGGAAAGGTGATTGACGAAAGGAAATAGAGCTGGAGAAGGGAAACTATCATTGGACAGGAGGCCTATGGAGAAAGAAAGGGGGAGGGGAGCACCAGAGGGAGATGGAGAACAGGCAGAGTGATGGGCAGAGAGAGAGAGAAGAAAAAAGAGGAAGGGGGATAACTAAATATATCAGGGATGGTGTAAGAAGGGGAGGAGGGGCATTAACAGAAGTTAGAGAAGTCAATGTTCATGCCATCAGGTTGGAGGCTACCCAGACGGTATTTTCTGGTATTTTGATTTCACTAGCATAATGCAGAAGGAGGAAGTGTTTCCTTTCTCTTATCTGCCCAGCAGTGGAAGAGTTAAGAACTCAGCCTTGAGCCTCAGAGGCACAGCTGTCACAGACAATTCCACATAACTCACTGCAATCGGTACTAGCTTGTCGCCGTCTTTCAAAGGTCACAAGCTAGGCTGTTAAACTAAACAACAACATTGCTTTCTCACAGTGCTTTCTCACTTTACAGGATTATGTAGTTAGCAAATATTTTTGGAATGGGACCTACAACAGCCTACATTAATTTGTACCATTTCTTGACACTTGAAATGTAATAAATGAGTGTAAGTATTCATCCAAAATCAGTTACCAAAAGGACAACTGGTGATCCAATAATTGCAGCATCAGATGGTGCTTCCCTTGAGATGCTGCAGTGGAACTTCCACCATCTTTATTTCTTTATTTCCTGAGAAGGTTCATGGACAACTCCGATGTGATATCTCACCGAAATGACATACAGATAATAAAGTTGAGGGAGCCCATCCTGTCCCTCAATTTTTCCTTCCATATGACCTTTCACCTCACCATCCAGTTTTCTTTGGCATACCACTACCAGGCCACTCACTCTATTCCAGGCAACGTCCTTTCTATTTAGGATTGGACCAGTACAGTTTAGCCAATCAGTGATTTGCCTAAATCTTTACTAAGTCCACTTCCTATCTTGCCCAACTCATTAAATCTTGGAATCAGGTTCTTAGCTCTCTTTGCATCTTCTCCCTAAACTTAGATATTTCATCATGTGTGTCGAAGCTCAAATGAATTAAACTTTCAAAGTGTGACCTTTCCAGAGCACCTTACTTCTCCAATTCCTCAATGTTACTCAGAAAATTTCCAGTTGTTCAAAATGACGGAGGAAAGATGGTCTATTGATTTTGCTTAGATTAGATGTGTTATTGTGAGTAGAGTATACATTAGAGAGCAAATTCAGGGGTTGGAGGTGCAAAGATGATTTGGGAGTCCTCATGCAGGACACCCTCAAGGTTAACTTGGAGGTTGAATCAGGAGAGAGGAAGGCAAATGTAACATTAACATTCATTTCAAGAGGACTAGAATACAAAGAGCAAGGATGTAATGCTGAGGCTTTATAAGGCACTGGTCAGACTGCACTTGGAGTATTGTGAGCAGTTTTGAGCCCTTTGTCTAAGAAAGGATGTGCTGGCATTGGAGAGGGTCCAGAGGAGGTTCACAGGAATGATCCAGGGAATGAAAGGGTTAACATATGAGGAGTGTTTGATGGCTCTGGGCCTGTACTCATAGAGTTTAGAAGAATGAGGGAGATCTCATTGAAACCTGCAGAATATTGAAAGCCCTTAATGAAGTGGAATTGGAGTTTCCAATAATGGAAGAGACTGGAGCCAGAGGGCACAGCCTCGGGATGTCCCTTTAGAACAGACTTGAGGAGGAGTTTCTTGAGCCGCAAGGTGATGATTTGTAGAATTCATTGCCACAGATGGCTGTGGAGGCCAAGTCATTGGGTATATTTAAAGCAGAGTTTAATTGGTTCTTGATTAGTAAGAATGTCAAAGGTTCTGGGAAGAAGACAGAAGAGTGGGGCTGAGAGACGACGATGGAATTTTTCAAGGTATTTTTCAATTATGGCCTCCATGGTGGAGGAGACTCAATGGGCTGAATGGCCTAATTCTACTCTTCTGATCCAAGGTCTTACGGTCTTATGTTGGTGCTGTAGATAGGTTCCCGGGCAATAACTTGGGAATACTGAACGCTTTGAAAGGGAGAATAAAATTACACCAGTACGAATCCCTGCAGCATCCGGTGACCCTGTGACCTCTGTCTCCAGGGCCACACATTAGGACACTTTTGCACAGCGTGAAACTTGACAAGCCATCAGGCCTCGATGGTGTACCTGGTAGTGTACTGAAAACCTGTACCAACAAAGACACTTACAATCTTTCACTGCTGCAGTCGGAGGTTCCCACCCGCTCCAAAAGAGAATCAATCATACCAGTGCCCAAGCAGAGCAGGGTGAGCTGCCTCAATGTATCTTGCCCAGTTACACTCATATCTACTGTGATGAAGATGTTTGATGTTTGAGATTCGTTATGGCTAGAATAAACTCCTGCCTAAGTCACAGTGGATGCAATCTCATTGGCTCTCCACTCAGCCATTGACCATCTGGACAACAGCAATATGTATGTCAGGCTATTGTTATTGACTCCAACTCATTGTTTAACCCCTCTGTACTAATTGATAAGGTTTAAAATGTGGGTCTCTCTACTTCTCTCTGCAACCGGATCCTTAACTTCATCATCGGGAGACCACAGTCAGTGCAGTTCAGATTTAACATCTTTTCCTCGCTGACAATTAACACTAGCATACCTCAAGGATGTGTGCTTAACCCGTTGCTTTACTCTCTCTACACCTATACCTGTATGGCTAAGCACACTCAAACAAATTCACTGATAACACAACTGTTGCCTGCAGAATCTCAGCTGGTCACAAGGAGGCATATCAGAGTGAGATAGACCGGCTGGTTGAGTGGTTTCTCAACAACAACCTTGCACTCAACATCAGCAAGACCAAGGAATTGATTAAGGACTTCAGAAAGGTGAAGTCGAAGGAACACACTCTAATCATTATCAATGGGTTAGTAGAGGAAAAGTTGAGCACTTTCAAGTTCCTGGGTGTCAACATCCCTGAAGATCTGTCCTGGGACCAACATATTGATGCAATTACAAAGAGGGCATGTCGGCAGCTATATTTCATTAGTAGTTTGAGGAGATTTGGTATGTCACCAAATACACCCACAGTTTTCTATAGATGTACCATTCTAACTGGTTGCATAACCATCTGGTATGGGCCATTGCACAGGATTGGAGAAAGTTGCAGAAGGGTATAGACTCAACCAGTTCCATCATGTGCAATAGCCTCTCCACCACTGAGGATATCTTCAAAAGGTGATCCCTCTAAAAGGCATCATTAAGGACCCACAATACCTAGGACATGGTCTCTCCTCATTGCTACTATCAAGTAGGAGGTAGAGGAGCTTGAAGACACACACTCAACATTTTAGTAGCAGCTTCTTCTCCACTGTGTGGCACGTAGCCAAGTGGTTAAGGCGTTAGACTAGCAATCTGAAGGTCGTGAGTTCGAGCCCCAGCCGAGGCAGCATTTGTATCCTTGAGCAAGGCACTTAACCACACATTGCTCCAGTCCACTCAGCTGAAAATGGGTACTGACAAAATGCTGGCAATAGACTGGCCTCCTATCTGAGGGAGAGTCTTGTACTCGCCACAGAAACTGGCATAAGCACCAGCCAGATAAGGCTGTAAGGCTCCAGACAGATTTTAACTTTAAATTAGCTTCTTCTCCACTGCTATCATATTGCCTTACTAGAATGGGGGAATGCCATACTAGATCTAGTATTAGGTAACAAACTGGGTCAGGTCACAGATCTGTCAGTGGGTGAGCATCTGGGGGACAGTGACCACTGCTCCCTGGCTTTTAGCATTATCATGGAAAAGGACAGAATCAGAGAGGACAGGAAAATTTTTAATTGGGGAAGGGCAAATTATGAGGTTATAAGGCTAGAACTTGCGGGTGTGAATTGGGATGATGTTTTTGCAGGGAAATGTACTATGGACATGTAGTTGATGTTTAAGGATCTCTTGCAGGATTTTAGAGATAAATTTGTCCCGGTGAGGAAGATAAAGAATGGTAGGGTGCAGGAACCATGGGCGACAAGTGAAGTGGAAAATCTAGTCAGGTGGAAGAAGGCAGCACACATGAGGTTTAGGAAGCAAGGATCAGATGACTCTATTGAGGAATATAGTGTAGCAAGAAAGGAGCTTAAGAAGGGGCTGAGAAGAGCAAGAAAGGGGCATGAGAAGGCCTTGGCAATCAGGGTAAAGGAAAACCCCAAGGCATTCTTCAATTATGTGAAGAACAAAAGGTTGACAGGAGTGAAGATACGACCGATTAGAGATAAAGGTGGGAAGATGTGCCTGGAGGCTGTGGAAGTGAGTGAGGTCCTCAATGAATACGTCTCTTCGGTACTCACCAATGAGAGGGAACTTGATGACAGTGAGGATAATATGAGTGAGGTTGATGTTCTGGAGCATGTTGATATTAAGGGAGAGGAGGTGTTGGAGTTGTTAAAATACATTAGGACAGATAAGTCCCCGGGACTGCTCCACGAGGCGAGGGAAGAGATTGCTGAGCCTCTGGCTAGGATCTTTATGTCCTCGTTGTCCACAGGAATGGTACCGGAGGATTGGAGGGAGGCGAATGTTGTCCCCTTTTCAAAAAAGGTAGTAGGGATAGTCCAGGTAATTATAGATCAGTGAGCCTTACATCTGTGGTGGGAAAGCTGTTGGAAAAGATTCATAGAGATAGGATCTATGGGCATTTAGAGAATCATGGTCTGACCAGGGACAGTCAGCATAGCTTTGTGAAGGGCAGATCACGTCTAACAAGCCTGATAGAGTTCTTTGAGGAAGTGACCAGGCATATAGATGAGGGTAGTGCAGTGGATGTGATCTACATGGATTTTAGTAAGGCATTTGTCAAGGTTCCACATGGTAGGCTTATTCAGAATGTCAGAGGGCATGGGATCCAGGGAAGTTTGGCCAGGTGGATTCAGAATTTGCTTGCCTGCAGAAGGCAGAGGGTCGTGGTGGAGGGAGTACATTCAGATTGGAGGGTTGTGACTAGTGGTGTCCCACAAGGATCTGTTCTGGGACCTCTACTTTTAGGATTTTTATTAACGACCTGGATGTGGGGGTACATGTCCATAGATCCCTGAAAGTTGCCTCACAGGTAGACAGGATAGTTAAGAAAGCTTATGGGGTGTTAGCTTTCATAAGTCGAGGGATAGAGTTTGAGAGACGCAATGTAATGATGCAGCTCTATAAAACTCTGGTTAGGCCACATTTGGAGTACTGTGTCCAGTTCTGGTCACCTCACTATAGGAAGGATGTGGAAGCATTGGAAAGGGTACAGAGGAGATTTATCAGGATGCTGCCTAGTTTAGAGAGCATGCATTATGATCAGAGATTAAGGGAGCGAGAGCTTTACTCTTTGGAGAGAAGGAGGATGAGAGGAGACATGATAGCGGTGTACAAGATATTAAGGGGAATGGACAGAGTGGACAGCCAGCGCCTCTTCCCCAGGGCACCACTGCTCAGTACAAGAGGACATGGCTTTAAGGTAAAGGGAGGGAAGTTCAAGGGGGATATTAGAGGAAGGTTTCTCACTCAGAGAGTCGTTGGTGTGTGGAATGCACTGCCTGAGTCAGTGGTGGAGGCAGATACACTAGTGAAGTTTAAGAGACTACTAGACAGGTATGTGGAGGAATTTAAGGTAGGGGATTATATGGGAGGCAGGGTTTGAGGGTCGGCACAACATTGTGGGTCGAAGGGCCTGTAATGTGCTGTACTGTTCTATGTTCTATGTTCTACAATGAATCAACTCATGATCACTACCTCATTATGTCGTCTCTGTTGTTACACTAACTTAACTTCTAAAATATATTTCTTACTGAAATGGATAGTTTTTTTAATGTATTGCATGGTACTGCTGCTGCAAAACAACAAATTTCACAACATAGGTGAGTGATAATAAATCTGATTCTGATTCCCCTGTACACGGATCTCTGCTACATCCAAATGCCTGTGGACCAAAGCGAGAAGCAAATGGAAGCCCAGAAACGACTTAATGTTTTGTAATTTTCCAATACCTGAGTATTCTAGATTCAAAAAGTATACGTTCAGTGGATTGGAGACCCAAGCCTTTTGATCAGTCCACAGAATCTTTCATAATTTTACAGTCAACATCTCCAACATAAGGTACTGTGCCTAGAACTTTTGTACAGTCTGTAATAATTTTATGTATTGCACTGTACTGCCGCATCAAAAAATAATAATAATTTCATGACAAATGTAAGTGATGATAACCTGGTTCTGACATGGGTCTCTATTGTGGACTGAAAGTGGGAAGGGGGCAGGGAGAGGGGAATCTTGGTTAGGAAAAGGGGAAGGAAGATTAGAGGGAGCAGGAAGAACCAGAGAGACATTCCGTAATGATCAACAAATCCTATTGTTTGGAATGAAATGACTTTGTCTGTTGTATCAGGGCTGGGTTTGCCTGCACATGCACCACCCCACACCTCCCCGACCCTGGCACTCCTTCTCTGTCACCTGTCCCACATTCCTCCCATGGCACTCCAACCTCGCCATTCCCACCAGATTTACAAACTCACTCTCTGCTCCACATTAACAAATACAGTACTGTACAAAAGTCTTGGGCACACTAGCAATATATATTGTTGAGAATGACTCTTGGGTTTACTTGCTGGAGTTTAGAAGAATAGGGGGAATCTCATTGAAACCTATCTAATATTGAAGGGCCTAGATAGGGTGGACTTGGAGAGGATGTTTCCTATAGTGGGGGGAGTCTAAAACCAGTGGGCATAGCCTCAGAATAGAAGGATGTCCTTTTAGAACAGAGATGAGGAGGAATTTCTTTAGCTAAAGGGTGGAGTGTCTATGGAATTCATTGCCACACATGGCTGAGGAGGCCAAGTCATTGGGTATATTTAAAATGGAATTTGATAATAAGGGCATCAAGGTTACATGGAGAAGGCATTTGAGAGAGATAATAAATCAGCCATGATAGAATGGCAGAGCAGAATCATTGCTCCTATGTCTCATAGCTTTATGGTCTTATTGATTCATAATCAATATTAGCTATAAAGTTAAGCATGAGTCACCACTGATAAAATCAATAACATTCCTAATGCATGAGAGAAACAGGGTAAGCATGTGACATAGTGCTTCTACTTCCAACGAACCCTGTGCTCTAAGCGTTGAGAAGGTTACACAATTTATCACTGGCAACTTAGACCTATCGCTAACTTCAGTTTTATGTGTTGATTGATAAAACACAGTTGAGACTCTTTCCAGCCTCATTAACATCATTTGACAAGTAACAGTATGTTGCCTCCTGTCTATTAAGAATGCTAACAGGAAAAGCCCTTTTTGTAATTTGCCTGCAAAATTAACAAATCAGCATATTTCAATTACACTTAGCTATAAGATTTATCTGGATTTATACAATGGGATCTTTTCTCACAAGCCCAGGGAAAAGAGTAGCTCAAATTCCATGTATAACATACAGATTGAAGTGAAAAATGGATACATCAAACACAAAGATAAGTTTATATTTTCTTGTAATGACTGTATATTATGAAAATTAATCTACATTTTGAACTAAGATAAATATTTCCTCTTTAAATTGTTATTCTCATTGGAAGACATGAAGAGTGTAATGTAGGAAATGTCACTAGAAATCTAAAGGCAGATGGATTATAGTGCAGGGAAGCGTATGGCCATGCACTTTGGTAGAAGAAATAAAGGTGCAGACTTATTTTCTAAACGGGAAACAAATTCAGAAATCAGGGTTATAAAGGGACTTGGTGTCCCTAGTGCAGAATTCCCTGAAGATTAACTTGCAGGTTGAGTTGGTGGTAAGGAAAGCAAAGACAATGTTAGCATTCATTTCGAGAGGGCTAGAATATAAAAGCAAGGATGTAACGCCGAGGTTTTATAGGGCACTGGTCAGAACACACTTGGGCAGTTTTGGGCTCCTTAGCTGAGGAAGGATGTGCTGGTGTTGGAGGTGGTCCAGGGAGGCTCATGAGAATAATCCCAGGAAAAAAGGGCTAACATATGAGACTTGTTGTTTTCTGTAACTTACTATCTTCAGGTACCTTTTGGTAAAGTTCATTCACAGAGCCTGAATCCCAGTCTCTGCCAGCATAGCTGGTATGAATCAACATTCCTACATACCAATCCTGTAGTAAAGTGACTCTCTGCCCATTTAATACCACAGTGGTATTAAAAATCCAAATATCTCTTCTTTTGAAACATCAATTCATATGGCAACAGCAACATTGACAAGATTTGTTTTTAATTTAGACATATTGCACAATACAGACCCTTCCAGCCTAATGAGATCGCACTGCCCAATTACACTATGTGCGCGAATGTTTAGCTGGTGTAAACTTGAAGACAATTCAGTTTGGCAAAATTGACATAAGGAGAGTGGAGGTGATGGAGAGACAAGGCAGCAGGGCCCTGACCTTTGCCTCAGAGCAAGGAAGGACCTGAGGTTAGTTCGATTTAAGTGTCAAGCCGAATTGGAAAAGTTGGATACGGTCCAAATCCAGGTGGCAGGCCATCAGCCTAAGAGCATCTCAAAGCAGCGGGGCCCAGGTCCGAGAGCAAGGCATAACCTGAGGTTTCAACTATTTAAGCACCAGGCCAGGTAGAAACGGTCAGCATGTCACGGCCGGAAGTGAGGGATGGGCCAGTTCAGTCACTGTTCCGCGAGTTTTATTCAACTCTGCACTCAACTTCAGCTTACTGCTCCACAAGGTTTATTCATCTCTGCACTGAGCTGTGGCTGTGGCCTGCAACTATCAAAGTGTGGACTCACTTTTGTGAACTTCAGTTCTGAATGATATTTGCTTACTTATATTGTTTGCACAATTTGTTTTTTCTCTGCACGTTGCATGTTTCACAGTCTCCTTTTGCTTTAATGGATTCTATTGGGTTTCTTTGTTCTGTGGCTGCCTGCAAGTAGAATACATACTTTGAAATAATACCGAAAATATCTTTCCAATAATTTCCAATAACTTTCCAATAGTTTTGAATATCAAATTGCAACCGTATCCTATTACTGCAATTTTCGGTTTACCAATGGTGGATAATATTTGTTTATCCCCCTCAGCTCGGCGGATGATTGCATTTGTTACATTAATGGCTAGAAGATCTATCCTATTGAACTGGAAAGAAATTAATCCTCCAACTATATTTCAGTGGTTTATTCAAACTATCTCTTGTTTGAGTTTAGAAAAAATTAGAAGTGTTGTCTTTGATTCTTCAGTTAAATTTGAAGAAACTTGGAGACCATTTATCCAACATTTTCATATCAGTTAAACTGACTTTTCCTAAACCCTGCTTCTATTACCCTTAATTATTTGGATGGAGGTGCAGAGTGATTGACGCTACTGTTTATATTTGACATAATGAAATGGCCCATGTTGTTTAGGTTTTTTTTTCTTTTCTTCTTTTTTGGGGATTTTTTTTTCTTTTTTTACTCCCTTTTTTCATAATTACTATGAGTTTGGGAGGTTATTATATATGGATTATCATCTATATGAATGTATACTTAACCTATTAATTACGTACTTTCAAGCTCTCTGTATTCATGTTTCATTTACGTTTGTTTAAAATTAATAAAAAGATTTAAAAAAAAGAATACATACTTTGATAATAAATGTATTTTGAACTTTAAGCTACCAACTCACACATCCCTGGAATACAGTAGGAAAGCAGAGTACCCAATGGAAACCACAGATGATTTTTTTCAACCCCATTCTCCTGCCTTTGCCCCATAATCCTTAACCCTCTTACCAAGCAAAGAACTATCAATCTCTATATTAAATACACCCAGTGCCTTAATATCCAGTGCCCCCCATGGAAACAAAGTCCACAGATTCATCATCTTCTGGCTACTGAAATCCTTCCTTGTCTTAGTTCTAAAGGGATGTCCATTTATTCTGAGACTGTGTGCTAGCATCCCAGATTCTCACACTGTTGCAAAAATCCTTTCCACATCCACTCTGTTTTCCCACCCTGTCAAATGCAAAAGTGCCATTCCCTTTTCTCAGATCCTCCATCTCCACCGCACTTTCCTTTCCAGATATCAGCAATGCCCTCCTTCTTCAAAGAACGAGGCTTCCCTCCCGACACCATTGATGCTGACATTACCTGAATCTCTCCATTTCTTGGACTTCTGCCCTCACCCCATCTTCCCACTGCCGTAACAGGGATAGAGTTTGTCTTGTCCTCACCCACCTGCCTATGGGCCTTCGCGTCGAGCACATCATTCTCCACAATCTCCGCCACCTTCAAAAGGATCCTACCACAAAACACATCCCTCCCACTCTCCCCTTTCCATGGGGATCACTCTCTCCATGATTTCCTTGTCCATTCATCCCTCCCTACTAATCTTCTTCTCAGCGCTTATCCCCTCCAAGTGCAAGAAGTACTACACTTGTCCACTCACCTCCTCTCTCCCCTCTCTTATCTACAGACAGGGCACCAAACAGTCCTTCTACGTGAAGTAACACATCACCTACAAATCTGCTGGGATCATCTTCTGTATCCAATGCTCCTGTTGCCACCCCCCTCTACATTGGCAAGACCCAACATAGATTGGGGGACTGCTTTTTCAAGCACCTTCACTCCATCTGCAACAAGCAGGGTTTCCCAGGGGCCAACTATTTCAATTCCTTTCCCCATTCCGACATGCTGGTTCATGGTCTTTTCTGCCATGATGAGACCACTCTCAGGTTGGAGAAGTAACATCTCATATTCCTATTGGGTAGCCTCCAACATGATGGCATGAACATTGATTTATCTAACCTGGTAATTTGCCCCCTTCCCCTTTCCCTTTTCTTTCCTCACTCTGGCTCCCCTCTTACCTCTTCTCTTCACCCCACTTGCCTATCACCACCCCCTGGTGCCCCACCCTCCTTCCATTTCTCCCATGGTCCATTCTCCTCTCCTATCAGATTCCTTCTTCTTCAGCATATTACCTTTTCCACCCATCACTCCCAGCTTCTCACCACTCACCCCTCCAGAAGCCATCTGGCCTCACTTGTCACCCTCTAGCTTGTACTCATTCCCCTCTCCCCCACTTCCTTTCCAGTCCTGATGAAGGGTTTCAGCCTCAAGTATTGACTGCTTATTGCTTTGCATAGACGCTCCCTGACCAGCTGAGTTCTTCCAGCATTTTTGGGTATGGAGGGCTAGTGGTCTGGGTACAAATCAATGGGACTAAGCAGCATAATAGTTCGGCATGGACCAAATGGGCTGAAGGAACTCTTTCTGTGCTGTACAGAACTATGACTTTATGAATCTATAACAACAAGAGAGCAGAACGTGGAATGACAGAAACAAGGATCAGCATGTAGAAAGCAGTGAGGTCAACTTGCCAGCGCATTGTTTATGAAATATGCAACTTGGCTGATTGTCACTCTGGGTGAGATCATTCATGCAAAAGATATCCTTCGAACCCTGGACCCAGGTGCCTGAAATAACCACTGCTGGCTCTGGATCCTGAGCTTTACCATCCACACTGAGCACTTCCATATGTTTCACTGACGGTTTATAAATAAACTTTCTTTGGAGCATTACATTTCTATTTGTTTTTAATCGTGCTCAAGTGTTACAGGAAATCCAGCCCAAACAGTGGTTTCAGGTGAAGTCCCCTGTTCCTCCTCGTTCATGAGTAAGACTTTACAAATCCACTCGTGAATCACCGACTGTGATAAAGCATTGATAAATCACAGTGTCAAGATCTTGCATGGTGATTATGCAGCAGATAGTCCAAACCCAATGTAATGTACACTCAGTGGCCACTTTACCAGGTAACAGGAGGTACCTAATAAAGTAGCCACTGAGTGTATATTTGTGCTCTCTGCTGCTGTAGCCCATCCACTTCGACATTCAATATGTTGTGCATTTGGAGATGCTCTTCTGCACAGTACAGTCGTAACACATGGTTATTTGAGTTACTGTCACCTTCCTGTTAGCTTGAACCAGTCTGGCCATTCTCCTCTGACCTCTCTCATTAACAAGGTATATTTTTTCGCAAAATTGCCACTCACTGGATTTTTTTTGTTCTTTGCACCATTCTCTGTAAACTCTGGAGACTGTTTAGCCTGAAAATCCCAGGAGATTAGCAGTTACTCAAACCACCCCATCTGACACCAGCAATCATTTCATCGTCAGAGTCATTTAGATCATATTTCTTCCCCATTCTGATGTTTGGTCTGAAAAACCAAATGCCTTGACCATGTCTGCATGCATTGAGTTTCTGGCATATAATTGGCTGAATAGATATTTGCATTAACAAACAGGTGCACCTACTGATTGTGTCTGATTTTTGATCAGTTGAAGTGGAGGAGCATCCTGATCTTATGAAATAGCAGAATAGGGTACGCGGGCCGAATGTCCTTCTCCTGCTCCTATTTCTAATGTTTCTTCTTCTCTTCAAATTTATACAACTACTAAAATTTCCTACATGCTCTGCCAATCAGGTATACAAAATAGGACTTTCTGCTTTTCCAATCGTAGAGCACTACAGCACAGAGTAACCCTTCAGCCCCTGTAGTCCATGCCAAGCTATTACACTGCCTATTCCCATTAACCTGCGCTTGGAACACAGATCCCCCTACCCCTTCCATCCATGTACTTATCCAAACTTGACTGAAATGCTGAAATCATATCCATATCCACGTCCACCACTTCCCCGGCAGCTCATTCCACATTTGCACAACCTTCTGAGTGATGTAGTTCCCCCATCAGATTCTCCTTAAATAGTTGACCTCCCATCCTCAAACCTACAGCAGGTCTGTCATGCATCGGTCTGATCACCAGTGACGCGAGGGTCCTCCAGGCTCTGATACTCCTTCCAGATTATTATTTGATTATTTTCACCTGTGTCTGGTTTTCGTTATCAGTGCACCTGTGCCTTGTTTCGTTTCTCCATGTAAGCTCCTTCTGTTTTCTTTGTCTTTGTTCAGTCTGGAGTTTGCCTACCCTGTGTGTAGTAATTGTGAAGTCCTAGCCCTTGTTCTTCACAAACCAATACTCAAGTAAAGAATCTTTGCTCAACTCCATCCTCATCTCTGCTCTTCTCTGCACTTGGGTCCACCTGGTCTAAGCATCTCCTGGTAGCCCACTGGTTGAAGATAAGGAACTTCACCAGAACATCAAATCAAACCCAGCCTGGCAACCAACCCTGTTACAGCCACAACATGGACCAATATGGGCATCTCTGATCAGTGCTGGCTTGCCAGGAAGTCAGAGTGAGTGGACATGAACATGTACTCTACAAGATCTTGACCATCCTGCAGGCACTCTCTGAGATCATCCGGCTGAGCCAGCAAATCCCTGCTGCCACCCCAACTCCTAAGTTGCCAGACCTGCCAGCGGCCAAGTGATTTGATGACAATGCAGGGACACTTAGAGGGTTTCAGTGCTCTCCGCTTTTCGACTTGCAACCCAGCGACTGCTGAAAAGTGACCTAATCTTCTCTCTCCTCTCTGACAAACCTCTCACCTGGACTATACTGCTCTGGGAGAAGAATTCTCCAGGTTTTGTAGACATATGCCTCTTCACTAACAAAATGAAGAGGCTGTTTGACCACTCAGAGGCAGCCAGTTGATTCCTCCAACATTGTCAGGGTGCTCAAAGCATGGCTGACAACACAATTTCTTGTTGTAGAAAGTGATTAGAACACTGAATTCCTAATAGCCATGTTCCACCATGAGCTATCAGGTAAAATTAAAGAAGAATTGGTAGCCAGTTACCCAGTTGAAGACCTCGAGACTTTCATTGACATCTCCATCCAGGTTGACAATTGTCTTCAGGAAAGGAGAAGAGAGCGCTGCAGTAAGTCTTTTAGGGCTTCCAGCCTCTGAGCCCCTCCAGCCTCCTCATCCTCAGTGCAGTCATGTACATGCCCCAGCTCTCCTCAATTTCCTCCAGAGCAGCCAATGTGACTGGACAGAACCTAACTTCCTCCAGCAGAGAATGAAAGGACAGTGCTGCCTCTACTGTGGTGAGCTGGGTCATTTCAGTTCTGTCTGTTGTGAGTTGTCCAAAGAGCATCCAGTTCCACCTAGGGAAGGAAGGTGTGTGACAGTCTCCACTATTCCCCCCAGGTCTGCTACATCCAGGGTCATAAACACAAAGTACACTGCAGATGCTGGGGTTAAAGCAACACGTACAAACACGCTGGAGGAACTCAACAGGTCAGGCAGCAACCATGGAAACGAGCAGTCAACCTTTCGGGCCGAGACCTTTAGTCAGGACTGAAGAGGGAGGGGGCAGGGGCCCTATAAAGAAGATGGGGGGAGGGTGGAAAACCAATCAGAGGAAAGATCAAGGGGTGGGGGAGGGGAAGCAGGGAGGGGATAGGCAGGAGAGGTGAAGAAGGAATGTAAGGGGATAGCCCTGTGGGTAGTAGAAGAAGGCAGAATCATGAGGGAGGTGATAGGCAGCTGAAGGAGGAGGCAGAGTGAAACTGGGATGGGGGAAGGGAGAGGAATTACCAGAAGTTGGAGAATTCCACCTTCTTCTACTACCCACAGTGCTTTCCCCTTACATTCCTTCTTCACCTTTCCTGCCTATCCTGCTGAGTTCCTCCTGCGTGTTGTATGTGTTACATCTAGGGTCATGTTGCCTGTCTTCTGGGGCGAACAACAACATGCTCTTGGAGCCTTTGAGGGTTCTGCTGCAACAGGCAATTTCATTGGTCTCAGGTTTAGCAAGACATCTGCGAGTTCCCTTGGCCTGTCCTAACCAGTTAGTCATGGCTACAGCTCTGGATGTGAGAGCTCAGGGCTCTAAGAGGATCTGCCACCTCAGTGTTTCCGTCTGTCTGCATGACTATCAGTTTCACCTTATTCATTCACCTGAGTTCCTGTTGATTTTAGGGCATTCCCCTGATTAGCACTCCATAGCTCATGATTTGACTGGTCCACCAGTTCTCTCCATAGAAGGCCTTCTTGTTGTCTTATCACATCTCCTGAGCCACCCCCTGCCTCGCCTGAGCTGCCCTGATTTCCTCCCAAGTATGCAGACCTGCTGGAGGTTCTCAATAGGAAAAGGGGCACAACACTCCCACCTCATCGATCCTATGACAGTGCAATTGAATTGCTGCCCGGAATCTGTCTGCTCCGAGGAAGCCTCTGCTTCCTGTCAGCTCCAGAAAGGGTGGCCATGCCCTAGTGTCCACTTTCATCAACCCCTCCACATGCCCTGCTGGTGGACCAGGGTTCCTTGTTCTGAATGCAGATGGGAAAGGCTGCCATGTGTGATTGAGCATCCCATCCATGCCCAGCCTCCAGAACCTCTTCTTGATGAACTCCATTTGAGCACTCCCTGGATGTCCTGTAATATGCGATGTGTGCCTCATTGTAAAACATTCGAATGGACAGAGTTAGGGATGAAAAAGAGAAAAGGCTGTTCCCTAGGTCTGTCTTCTTCCAGTTAAAGATGGCGCTGGTGAACCTCTGTGACTAGTGAAACAAGGATACAACTAAATACTTTGTTAATCACAATTTTTCTGGCAAACGATCATCATAAGTAATAGTCTGTAACTTCCCTTTGGACCTAGAAGCAATTCGATTGGCAGAATGAAGGCAGCAGGCCTGTTGCCAAGAGTGAGGGGGACCCAAGGTTCAATCTATTTAAGCGCCGTGCCGAAGGCCAAACCGAGGCGGTGAGGTCCGAGCACCAGACTGTATCGATTTGACAGAACTCAATGTTTGGACGGAGACTTAAGCGCCATGCTAAATCAGAAAGGTCATTTATAGGACAAATCAAGGCAGTGAGGTCCAGGCCCCAGAGTGTATCGAGGCAATTAAACCTGATGTTTGGTCATCAATTTAGGTGCCAGGCAATTTTTCTTGTGTTTTGTTTTTCTCTGCACATTTGGTGTTCAATGGTCGCTCAAGGTTCTCCATCAGATCAGCCACACGCCACATGTAGCAACCCCACCTTCCGTGTCTCCCCTTCTGTGCAGTTCTCTGGCACTCATGCTGAGACCACCCATGGCCACTCACATCATCAACAATAGGGAGGGATACACCATCCATCTGGACTCCTGTCTGGTTTGTGGCTGGCTCCAGTTCATGATGGAGTTCATGGAGGGTTACAGCCCAGAGGAAAGATCGTGAATTTCCTCCCCATGACATCCTGGGCCCTAACCTGATCAGACTTTCACCGTCCCTGTGGACAGCTCTCTTTGTTGGCAAATGAGGGTTGCTGATCCAAGTGGCACTCCGTGCAAAGCAAACACCTCAGGAAGACCAAAAGATAAGAATGACTTTGATCAAGTGGCTGAAAGAGATGGAATTTGACCCTGGGGATTGTAAGGAATTATGCTTTAGTTTGAAATAATAAGCTGAATGAGTGTTAGTTCATGTGAAAGGTGGAGAGATTCAGAAGTTGTGTTTTAAAGCACAAAGGGTATAACATTTCAAGGCATTCGAATAAAGGAAACATTATTGCATTAAATATGTTAACTGTACTTACAGTTTAATCAAAATGAAATGATGTATAATCAAAGGCACAGTGGCACAGATAAAGCTGTTCCCTTACAGCACCTGGGTGGGGGGGGGAGGTGTGTTTGTGTGTGTGTGTGTGTGTGTGTAAGGTTGCATAGCCTCCCCGTGACGGTGTGGGTTTCCTTTGCATGCTCTGGTTTCACTCCCCCAATCCCAGCCCTGCAACGACATGTAGGTGGTAGGTTAAATGGCAGATATAAGTTGTCTCCATTGAGTAAGTGGAAGGTGGAGAGAATAAAAGATAGCATTAATGTTGAAAGCTTCAAAGGTCTAATTTAATGTCAGAGAAATGCATACAATATACATCCTGAAATGCTTTCAGGATGGCCAACTCTGCCATTGACGGTCGCAAGACTGGCTGTGAATGGAGGAGGGTTGGGCATGGGGTAAGCAACTGCATCCCGCAAAAACCCAGGGCTACAGAAGCTCCAAAGACCTCTTGCCTGTGAGAAGGTTACAATTTGAAAGACTGGCCCAGGTCAGAGGACAATGGCAAGCTGGTGAAGAGCTTGAGTAAGTATTAATGTAGGATCAGTGGAAATGAGTCACTGATGGATGCAGTGTGGATCCAGCGGACTCAACAGTCTGATACCCTGCTGTCTCCCTCTTTGATTCCATAATAAATGATGACCTCTAATGGGAAAGACCAATGCCCAGGAACAGAAAAGGCTACAGAAAATGGTGCACACAGCCTAGTCCTTCACAGACAAATTTACAAGGAGTGCTGCCAGAGGAAAGCAGAGTCCATCATCAAAGACTCCCACCATCCAGGCTTTGCTCTCTCCTCACTCCCACCATCAGGCTAAAGGCCTTGGGTCCCACATCACATGGGTCAGAAACAGTTGCTACCTTTCAATCATCAGGCTCCTGAATCAGCGTGGACAAATTCACTCACCACAGCACTGAACTGATCCTACAGCCTATAGACTCACTGTCAAGGACTCTAAAGCTCATGATCCCAGTACTTTTTAATATGTTTTTCTTCTTCAGCACATCAGTTGTTTGTCAAGTTTCATTTATGTACAGATTTTTAATAAATTCTATTGTATTTCTTTATTTTCCTGTAAATTCCTACAAGACAACAAATCTCAAGGTAGTATATGGTGAAATATACACACGTTGATAATAAATTTACTTTGACTTTTGACCTCTTCACCTTGCCAGCTGTAGATAGAAAGCTAGAAACAGAAAACCTACAGCACAATACAGGTCCTTTGGCCCACAAAGCTGTGCCAAACATGTCCTTACCTGAGAAATTACCCATAGCCCTCTACTTTACTGAGCTCCACATACCTGTCCAGGTGTCTCTTAAAAGACCCATTCGTATCCACCTCCACCAACGTCACCGACAGTCCATTCCATGCAACCACCACTCTCTGTGGAAAAAACTTACCCCTGACATCTCCTCTGCACCAACTCCTCAGCACCTTAAACCTGTGTCCTCTTGTGACAGCCACTTCAGAAAAAAACCTCAAGCTATCCACACAATCAATGCCTCTCATCATCTTATACACCTCTATCAGGTCACCTCTCATCCTCTGTCGCTCCAAGGAGAAAAGGACGAGTTCACTCAACCTATTCTCATACGGCATGCTCTCCAATCCAGGCAACATCCTTGTAAATCTCCTCTGCACCTTTTCTATGCCTTCCACATCCTTCCTGTAGTGAGGCGACCAGAACTGAGCACAGTACTCCAAGTGGGGTCTGACCAGGGTCCTATATAGCTGCAACATTACCTCTCAGCTCCTAAATTCAATTCCATGATTGATGAAGGCCAATACACCGTATGCCTTCTTAACCACAGAGTCAACCTGCGCAACTGCTTTGAGTGTCCTATGGACTCAGAACCCAAGATCCCTCTGATCCTCCACATTGTCAAGAGTCTTACCATTAATACTATATTCTGCCATCATATTTGACCTACCAAAATGAACCACTTCACACTTATCTGGGTTGAACTCCATCTGCCACTTCTCAGCCCAGTTTTGCATCTTATCAATGTTCCGCTGTAACCTCTGACAGCCCTCCACACTATCCACAACACCTCCAACCTTAGTGTCATCAGCAAATTTACTAACCCATCCCTCCACTTCCTCATCCAGTTCATTTATAAAAATCATGAAGAGTAAGGATCCCAGAACAGATCCCTGAGGCACACCACTGGTGACCGACATATGACCTGTCTACAACCACTTTTTGCCTTCTGTGGGCAAGCCAGTTCTGGATCCACAAAGCAATGTCTCCTTGGATCCCATGCCTCTTTACTTTGTCAATAAGCCTTGAATGGGGTACCTTATCAAATACCTTGCTGAAATCCATAAACACTACATCTACCGCTCTACCTTCATCAGTGTGTTTAGTCACATCCTCAAAAAATTCGATCAGGCTCGTAAGGCACAACCTGCCTTTCACAAAGCCATGCTGACTATTCCTAATTATATTATGCCTCTCCAAACATTCATAAATCCTGTTTCTCAGGATCTTCTCCATCAACTCACCAACCACTGAGGTAAGACTCACTGGTCTATAATTTCCTGGGCTATCCCTACTCCCTTTCTTGAATAATGGAACAACATCCGCAACCCTCCAATCCTCCGGAATCTCTCCTGTCCCCATTGATGATGCAAAGATTATCGCCAGAGGCTCAGTAATCTCCTCCCTCGCCTCCCACAGTAGACTGGGGTACATCTTGTCCAGTCCCGGTAACTTATCCAATTTGATGCTTTCCAAAAGCTCCAGCACATCCTCTTTCTTAATATCTACATGCTCAAGCTTTTCAGTCCATTGTAAGTCATCCCTACAATCGCCAAGAACCTTTTCTGTAGTGAATACTGAAGCAAAGCACTCATTAAGTACCTCTGCTAGCTCCTCACACTTATCCACTATCACACTTGATTGGTCCTGCTCCCTCATGTCTTATCCTCTTGCTCTTCACATACTTGTAGAATGCCTTGGGGTTTTCCTTAATCCTGTCCGCCAAGGTCTTCTCATGGTCCCTTCTGGTTTTCCTAATTTCTTTCTTTAAGCTCCTTCCTGCTACCCTTATAATCTTCTAGATCTCTATCATTACCTATTTTTTGAACCTTTCGTAAGCTCTTCTTTTCTTCTTGCCTAGATTTACAACAGACTTTGAAAACCACAGTTCCTGCACCCTACCATCCTTTCCCTGTCTCATTGGACATACCTATTGCAGAACTCCATGCAAATATCCCCTGAACATTTGCCACATTTCTTCCGTACATTTCCCTGAGAACATCTGTTCCCAATTTATGCTTTTAAGTTCCTACCTGATAGCCTCATATTTCCCCTTACTCCAATTAAACGCTTTCTTAACGTGTCTGTTCCTATCCCTCTCCAATGCTATGATGAAGGACATAGAATTGTGATCACCATCTCCAAAATGCTCTCCCACTGAGAGACCTGACACCTGACCAGGTTCATTTTCCAATACCAGATCAAGTATAGCCTCTCCTCTTGTAGGCTTATCTACAATTGTGTCAAGAAACTTTCTTGAACACATCTGACAAACTCTACTCCATCTAAACCCCTTGGTCCAGGGACATGCCAATCAATATTTGGAAAATTTAAATCTCCCACCATGACAACCCTGTTATTATTACACTTCACCAGAATCTGTTTCCCTATCTGCTCCTCGATATCCTTGCTACTATTGGGCGGCCTATAAAAAACACCCAGTAAAGTTATTGACCCCTTCCTATTCCTAACTTCCACCCACAGAGACTCTGTAGACAATCCCTCCACATCTTCCTCCTTTTCTGCAGCCATGATACTACCTCTAATCAACAGTGCCACGCCCCCACCTCTTTTGCCTCCCTCCCTGTCCTTTCTGAAACATCTAAAGTCTGGCACTCGAAGTAACCATTCCTGCCCCTGAGCCATCCAAGTCTCTGTAATGGTCACAGCATCATAGCTCCAAGATGTCGCAGTCTTCAAGGTCATTCTGCAAACTCCTTGTCTCCTTCACCATGTCTCTAACCTTTTAAACCCTGTTTTCTGCCTTTAGCTCTGCCACCACCAACCTCTCAATCAAGATTCAAGTTTATTTATCATATGTACATTGGAACATCCTGTGAAATGCGCCATTTGCGTTAACAAAGAACACACTCGAAGGTGCGACGGGGGCAGCCTGCTAAGTGTCGCCACACATTCCGGTGCCAACATAGCATACCCACAATGCTCAGCAGATCAACACAGAACACAGCAAGCAACACAACAACAACAGCAAAGCAAGCACTGCTCCACCCACCCACTCACTCTCACACATACATGGTGCTCTAAGCTCAGGAAAGGCAGCTTTCTTCTTCCTCCAACCTCCAGCAGACTCAGAGTCAGATTCAGGCTTGGGCTCCCATCACACCTTTTGAGAAGTGTTTTGTGGAGTGTGCAGGGTACACAATAAATGCATCTCACTGCATCTGAAGTCAAAAGCAATTGTCTGATTCCAAACTTCCCAAAGAATGGGTTGGATACATTAAATACCAGGTCTCTAGCTCATTTATCAGCTTATGATCCCTGCTGGGTTACAGCAGGATCTGATTTATTCTCTATTGGCCCAGATTCAATGCCAAAGCATGAACAGTTCTTGCATTGATTCCCAATGACTGTGGAAAACAGACCATGTGCAGCAGTCCTTATGCCTGGCACCATTTCAAATAACTTGCATATAAAGCAAAGAGCTGGTTTTAGCTCCAACCTCAGTTCAGGTAATGCAGAGTAAAGGAACTGTTGATCTTGGCAGTGCGCAGTCATTTCAAGCATATTTCACATAAGGGTCTGTGTTTATTCTGTTCGAGTTTGCATTGTAACCGTCCTGGGAGTAATAGCGAATGGTGATATGATGTCACACAGCATTCAAGAGAATGGAGATGGCACACATGGGGGAAGAAAAGCACTTTGGTTTTTGACAATACAAGGGAAAGGACACACAACTTAAACCCGTGCATCAGAAAGTGGAAATCAAAGGTCAGGGCTAAAGAAATTTCTTTAGTCAGAGGGTGGGTGAATCTGTGGAATTCATTGCCACAGATAACTGTGGAGGCCAACTCATTAAGTATATTTAAAGCAGAGGTTGATATCTAGATTGGTAAGGGTGTGAAAGTTTACGGGGAGAAGGCAGGAGAATGGGGTTAAGAGGGATAATAAATCAGCCACAATGGGAATGATGGAGCACATGCTTGATGGGTTGAATAATTTAATTTTGCTTCTATGTTTTCTGGTCTTAAAATTTAAATCAAGTCTTGGTCTGAAAGTAATTTGAATTTTAATTAACACAACACACACAAAATGCTGGTGGAACACAGCAGGCCAGGCAGCATCTATAAGGAGAAACACTGTCGACATTTATGGGAAAGAAAGAGAAAAATACTATCTAGAGAGAAAAGGAATATCCAAATTCAGCATCTCGACCTGAAATGTTGAAGGTTTCTTTCCCCCACAGATTCCACTCAACTCACTGAATTCATCCAGCATATTGTTTGTTACTCCGGATTCCAGCATCTGCACTCTCTTCTAGCTCCATTTTGGATGGCAGGGTGAAGATACGTCTCTACCAAAGGAAGTGTAAGGCACTCCTTCCCTCCGCTAGCCTGTAGGTCACCCTTGGGTGAGGTATAGTACCTGCTTAGACACCCCACCCCCATCTTCCGATCAGGGTCATGTGAAGCCATGGCAGCAGCCATGGTCGTATGAGCATATCACAAGTTCTGGTTATGCGACCATTGACACCAGGCGGATAATCTCTGAAGAGATGGCTAGGGTCACCCGTTTTGTAAAGATACTGCCCAGAAGAGGGCAATGGCAAACCACCTCTGTAGAGTTTGCCAAGAACAATCATGGTCACGGAAAAGCCATAATCACCCACATCATATAACGCGACACATGATGATGATGATATCACCATTAATAAGATAACTACAAGTAGAACTAACATTTACTCCCCTTTGACGGATTTCATATATCAGGAACTGCATAAATTATCAAGGATTTTCCAAAGGCCAGGATCCTTAAAAGAAAGGAGAGGGAAAGCAGCAAAAAATATCCCCACTACAATTGAATAGAGTTTTACTGAAGACCAGACTTGGAGTACGCTGTGTGCATTCAGTCTCCTTATACAAAGGGTACACATTAATTAGGGGTAGTACAAATGATTTTCACTCGATTGCTAAATCTGTGGAATTCATTGGCACAGTCAGCTGTGGCGGCCAAGTCATTGGGTATATTTAAAGTGGAAGTTGATAGGTTCTTGGCCAGGATTCCTAAAAAAGAAGAATGCAAAAAGCATAAATTTTCCTTACTACAGTTGTGTAGAGCTTTAGTGAGACCTGACATGTAGATTTGAGCAGCTTGTGAGTTCCTGAGATCCTGAGAGCAATGCCATCTGGAGCTTACCTCCTGGTAGGGTACCCTAATCATGGAACAATTTACAATGACCAGTTAACCTACTAACCAGTATGTCTTTGGACTGTGGGAGAAAACTGGAGCACCCATGCACACACGAGAAGAACATACAAATGTTCTTACATAGGACACTGGAATTGAACTTCAAGCTCCTGAATGAATTCTCCGGATCTGTGTGAGGCATCCATGAGCATTGGGCTCCGAGGTATTTTAGAGCACCTAAATGGGTTAATTGTTGTTTAAGAAGAGCCGTTAATCATTTAGAGTACCTTGTGTTTTTCTCAAGCAACTTGCTTTTTGTAATGCGGTCTCCCGGTGCTTCACTTTTAAACTTGTTAAGTTTATTTTGATATGCTCAGGGATTCCGTGTTACATCTATTATTTAAGCAGATGCCTGATTACTGCTAATCACGGGGTCCTAGTTTTGAGAATGTTATTTCTTGCGGTGTCACTCAGCTGAGCCACCGATGTTCTTTTGGAATTATTATGAATAAATTTTCATCACCATCTCCACATAGGAGTCTGTCTTCCATCCAGACTTGGGTTCTCTCTTTGCCAGCACACTTCCTGACAGCTCCAACTGTATTAGCATCACACTAACTGCTGCTCTACCATAAGCAGGTTGACATTGGAGTTTAGAAGAATGACTGGTGACCGTTATCTCTCTTCTCTTTTCTTTTCCCCATTACACCACTAGCATTTGGGGTAGCAGTGAAGGTCCTCCATTCCTGGTGGTATTCACGGCTTCCTTCATCATGTCAGTAGTTTCTTCTTGTTTTTTGCTATTGTCAATCATGCAAGTCCTGGGTGGAGACTCAGAAATACCATCACGCTCAGATGTAGAATTCTTCCTTACTGTTTCTGTAACAATTATGTTCTGTCAGTGAGTTTTGTTGCCTCTATCATTTAACTTATCTGGTGTGGGTGACCCTACCAAAAGCAAAAGCAAAAAGCCAGCATAGCTCTCTGGGTCATTGAGACACATAAGCCTCCAGTCCACAACAAAGTCAAGGACCTCTTGGAGGGATGATTAACACATCTACATAAGATTCAAAGACTTTGATATGGTAAATGTTTTTCATCATGAAGAAACCTGGAGAGAGGTCTAACAACAAAATCAGGTAACACGGTTATGATGGAAATGAGAAGAAATGTCTTCTCTCAGAGGGTTGTGAATCTTTAAAAATCTCAATCCCAGTGAGTTAAAGATAAAAATCTATAAATATTACCTTTATTTGTCACATTGAAACATTAAAATACATACAAAAAACTTAGGCACATCTATCTGGCAGAACAGACTTGGTGGGGCAAATGGCCTAATTCTGCTCCTATATCTTATATCTTGTATTGTATATAGTTAGGACACCTCAGACCTTTGCACAGTACTGTAGTAATTGTATGTATTGCACTATTCTACTGCAAAAAGAAACAAATTTCATGACATATGTGAGTTCTGATATGGGTCTCTGTTGTGGACTGAGAGTGGAAAGGGGACAGGGAGAGGGGATCCTTGGTTGAGGAAAGGGAAAGGGAGAGGGGAGAGAGTGGGAAGCTCCAGAGATACATTCTGTAATGAATAATAAACCAATTGTATGGAATAGAATTACCTTGCCTGGTGTCACAGGGCTGGGTGTGTCTGCACCTACGCCACCCCCCCCCCACCTCTGGCATTCCTTCTCTGCCACCTGTCCACCTGTCCCACACCTCTCCCATGGCACTCCACCTCCACCATTCCCAGCATCCTTTGCTCCCACCAGATTTACAAACTTGCTCTTCACTCCACGTTGACAACTGCAGTACTGTGCATGAGTCTCAGACGGCCTAGCTATATACTGTATATGTACCTAAGACTTTTGCACAGTTCTGTACAATGAACGGCATCATATGCATCAACAACCAACACAGTCTGAGGATACGCTGGGGACAGTCCATAAGTGTCGCCTCTCACTAACTCTGATCTGTACATCCTTGGAACGTTTGATCAAGCCAGAGGAAATCTACATGATTTTAGGGAGAATATCTAAACTTCTTACAGAGAGTGGCAGGAATTGATCACTGGCACTGTGAAGCATTATCCTAACTACTGTGCTACTGTGTCACAGAGATGTTGGAAAACTGAGACAAACTGATTTTATGCAAGTCTATGATTATGGGAAACAGAGCTGAGCCCAAGACCTGATAACACATGAGCTTAATTAAATTGTGTATGTGCCTTCAACAAATTTATGGCCATTCCCTGCTCCTAGTCCTTACAGGAACATATTCTGAAGCACTTTGAGGTGGACAGAAATCCAGCTAAGATGGTCAGGCTCAACAAGCATTGCTGTGTGTATTCTTCAGAATCAGAATCTGGGTTGATATCACTGACCAACAGTATGTCATGAAATTCATTGCTTTGTGGCAGCAGTATAATCCAATACATCAAAAATACCATATGTTACAATAAGAAACATGTATAAAAAATTACATTAAGTAAATAGTGCAAAAAGCGAGCAAAATAGTGAGGTAGTGTTCATGGGTTGGTTCATTGTCTGTTCATAAATTTGATGGCGGAGGGGAAGAAGCTGTTCCTGAATCGCTGAGTGTGTGTCTTCAGGCTCCTGTACCTCCTTCCTGATGGCGGAGGGGAAGAAGCTGTTCCTGAATCGCTGACTGTGTGTCTTCAGGCTCCTGTAACTCCTCCCTGATGGCGGAGGGGAAGAAGCTGTTCCTGAATCACTGAGTGTGTGTCTTCAGGCTCCTGTACCTCCTCCCTGATGGCGGAGGGGAAGAAGCTGTTCCTGAATCGCTGACTGTGTGTCTTCAGGCTCCTGTAACTCCTCCCTGATGGCAGAGGGGAAGAAGCTGTTCCTGAATCGCTGAGTGTGTGTCTTCAGGCTCCTGTACCTCCTCCCTGATGGCGGAGGGGAAGAAGCTGTTCCTGAATCGCTGAATGTGTGTCTTCAGGCTCCTCTACCTCCTCCCTGATGGCGGAGGGGAAGAAGCTGTTCCTGAATCGCTGAGTGTGTGTCTTCAGGCTCCTGTACCTCCTCCCTGATGGCGGAGGGGAAGAAGCTGTTCCTGAATCACTGAGTGTGTGTCTTCAGGCTCCTGTACCTCCTCCCTGATGGCGGAGGGGAAGAAGCTGTTCCTGAATCGCTGACTGTGTGTCTTCAGGCTCCTGTAACTCCTCCCTGATGGCAGAGGGGAAGAAGCTGTTCCTGAATCGCTGAGTGTGTGTCTTCAGGCTCCTGTACCTCCTCCCTGATGGCGGAGGGGAAGAAGCTGTTCCTGAATCGCTGAGTGTGTGTCTTCAGGCTCCTGTACCTCCTCCCTGATGGCAGAGGGAAGAAACTGTTCCTGAATCGCTGAGTGTGTGTCTTCAGGCTCCTGTACCTCCTCCCTGATGGCAGAGGGGAAGAAGCTGTTCCTGAATCGCTGAGTGTGTGTCTTCAGGCTCCTGTACCTCCTCCCTGATGGCGGAGGGGAAGAAGCTGTTCCTGAATCACTGAGTGTGTGCCTTCAGGCTCCTGTAGCTCCTCCCTGATGGCAGAGGTGGAAGAAGCTGTTCCTGAATCGCTGAGTGTGTGTCTTCAGGCTCCTGTACCACCTCCCTGAAGGCAGAGGGGAAGAAGCTGTTCCTGAATCGCTGAGTGTGTGTCTTCAGGCTCCTGTACCTCCTCCCTGATGGCGGAGGGGAAGAAGCTGTTCCTAAATCGCTGAGTGTGTGTCTTCAGGCTCCTGTACCTCCTCCCTGATGGCACAGGGGAAGGAGCTGTTCCTGAATCGCTGAGTGTGTGTCTTCAGGCTCCTGTACCTCCTCTCTGATGGCGGAGGGGAAGGAGCTGTTCCTGAATCGCTGAGTGTGTGCCTTCAGGCTCCTGTACCTCCTCCCTGATGGCGGAGGGGAAGAAGCTGTTCCTGAATCGCTGAGTGTGTGTCTTCAGGCTCCTGTACCTCCTCCCTGATGGCACAGGGGAAGGAGCTGTTCCTGAATCGCTGAGTGTGTGTCTTCAGGCTCCTGTACCTCCTCCCTGATGGCGGAGGGGAAGGAGCTGTTCCTGAATCGCTGAGTGTGTGTCTTCAGGCTCCTGTACCTCCTCCCTGATGGCGGAGGGGAAGAAGCTGTTCCTGAATCGCTGAGCGTGTGTCTTCAGGCTCCTGTACCTCCTCCCTGATGGCGGAGGGGAAGAAGCTGTTCCTGAATCGCTGAGTGTGTGTCTTCAGGCTCCTGTACCTCCTCCCTGATGGTGGAGGGGAAGGAGCTGTTCTTGAATCGCTGAGTGTGTGTCTTCAGGCTCCTGTACCTCCTCCCTGATGGCGGAGGGGAAGAAGCTGTTCCTGAATCGCTGAGTGTGTCTCTTCAGGCTCCTGTACCTCCTCCCTGATGGCGGAGGGGAAGAAGCTGTTCCTGAATCGCTGAGTGTGTGTCTTCAGGCTCCTGTACCTCATCCCTGATGGCGGAGGGGAAGAAGCTGTTCCTGAATCGCCGAGTGTGTGTATTCAGGCTCCTGTACCTCATCCCTGATGGCGGAGGGGAAGGAGCTGTTCCTGAATCGCTGAGTGTGTGCCTTCAGGCTCCTGTACCTCCTTGCTGATGTTAGCAATGAGAAGAGGGCATGTCCTGGGTGATGGCGGTCCTTAATAAAGGAATCCACCTATTCGAGGCTTGGCCTTTGAACATATCTACGATGGTGGTGAGCCTCTTCCCCATGATCGTCCAGCTCTCTGCAGCTTTCAATAATTGTCACAGCCACAGAGAAAGTGGCTCACCTCCTGACAATCCAAAGAATTTCTGCCTTCTACAAAGTGCAGGCAAAGCTTTTTGACTGATTAATCAACAGATACGAGTCAGCTTCAAATTATGTTCTTGAAGCAAATTCAGAATGAGAGATCTCCATGGGTTACGTCAACTGTGATTATTGCTGAACTCCTGCTGTGAAAGCAGAACAGTGCTCACCTTGAAGCTATCATTCAAATGCTGTCAAAGCCTCATAGGGCAGATATTCCAATTCTTCTCAGCCTTATGTCATAGAAACAGAGCTATCTGCACATTGGGATTTTCCAGCTGCGTTTTCCAGAAGTGTTTTCCCAATTTCTTTGGTGACCGCATTGTCTCTGTTGCCACAGCTGCTATGATATATAGCAAGTAATGTGTCATCATGGTTCTAGGCAAAACTTCTCAGTTTTAGAAAAACCTTCATACCGCCTCATTGCATGTGTAAAACCACAAAGGCACTTTTGATTCCAAACTTCACTCACTTCAGACTGCCCACCACTTTTGGAAAATGAGCTGTGGATATTTCAAACTCAGAGACATAGAAAAAAGATTGACAAAGAGGGGGAAAATGCTTTTTCAAGAGTGTTGTGTATCTGTACTGTGGAGATGGAAATGCCTTGTCTGCTGTTCTTCACATTGCCAACATGTTCAAAGTTCAAAGTAAATTTATTATCAAAGTACTTATATGCCACCATGTACAACCCGCGATTGATCTTCTTGCTGACATTCACAGTAGAACAAATAAACACAATAGAATCAATGAAAAACTCCACACAAAAGTGGACAAACAACTAACGTGCAAAAGAAGACAAGCTGTGGAAATACAAAAATAAATAAATAAATAAATTCTACCAAGAATGTGAGTTGTAAAGTCCTTGAAAGTGAGTTGATGGGTTGTGGAATCAGTTCAGTGTTGAGGTGAGTGACGTTATCCATGCAGATTCAGGACCCTGATGGTTGAAGGGTAATGGCATGGGTTTCCTCCAGGAGCTCCCAGTTCCTCCTACATTCCAAAGATATACAGGTCAGGGTTAGTAAGTTGTGGACATGCTATGTTGGTGCCGGAAGAATGGCAACACTTGTGGGCTGGCCCTCCACTCCATCCTTGGACTGTATTGGTCATTGATGCAAAATGAAACATGTCACTGTATATGTGACAAATAATCTCCTTCAGAAACAGAATCAGGTTTAATATCACTGAAGTTTGTGGTAGCAGTGCATTGCGATATATACGTGATGCCCTGGTTCACATCTTTACAGTTCTGCTGTAGGTATTTCATTTGGCAGCTCTGTAAGGGCTGTCTGTTCTGCTTTCAGCCTGTTTGGGTTATTGTTGAAGATAAGGGATGATGTGGAATGAGGTTTTTCTTGGTGAGGGACAATAAGGTTGGTTTTAGGCTTTTGTTTGAGAGGAGATGAAGAGAGAAGATGCTGGGGAGAACCGGTCATAGCGTATGATTCGGTGGGAGACCTGTTTGTTCGAGATGGATTGCGAGCGACGTTTGGAAGATGGTGACAGAGAAGTTGAAGATGAGCTCAACTTGTGCACATTTGGCTTTGGCTGTTTAATTACAATCGGCCCTTTTTTTGTTATTCTTTACTAACCCTTTAGTTAACATTCCTAAATATAATTACTTGAACCATATTCAGTGCACTGTCTGTTATTTTGTGGCATTAATCTGTAACAAGGTAGCGAATTACAGAGCATCCACACATATTGTTTGGGGGCAGGCTCATGCCTCAATCTCACATGTTTGATGGGGCCGGAGATTATCTTCCCTCGTCTTACACAGAGTGTTTCACATAATAACAGAAACTGTAAATTACCATGAGAAGTATGTTTAAGTTAAATTAAATAAGTCGTGCAAAAAGAGTAAAAAAAAGTAGTAAGGTAGCGTTCAATCATAAACAAGAGAAAATCTACAAATGCTGGAAATCCAACCAACACACACAAAATGCTGGAGGCACTCCTTCCTTCCACTAGCCTGCAGTTGATCCTTGGGCAAGGTGTAGCATCTGCTTAGCCCCCGATCAAGGTCACGTGAAGTCACAGGAGCGGCTGGTAGATGGTTGTATGAGCAGCCGGTGCATATCACAAGTCCTGGTTATGCGACCACTGACACCAGGCAGACAAACTCAGAAGAGTATTGATAACGTGGCTGGAGTCACTCGTCTTGTAAAGACACTGCCCATAAGAAGACAATAGCAAACCACTTCTGTAGAAAAATTTGGCAAGAGCAATCGTGGTCATGGAAAGACCATGATTGCTCACATCATACAACACAGTGCATAACGATGTTAATGAATATATACCCAGTGAAAACTTTATATCTCCTGCATCTGAAAGTGGCCATCGAGTATATGTTTGTGGTCTTCTGTTGTTGTAGCCCGTCCACTTCAAAATTTGAATTGTCCGCGTTCAGAGATGGTCTTCTGCACACCACCATTGTAACATGTGGTTATTTGAGTTACCGTTGTCTTCCCATCAGCTTGAACCAGTCTGGCCATTCTCCTCTGACCTCTCTCATTGACAAGGCACTTTCGCCCACAGAACTGCCGTTCACTGTGTGTTTTTTTTTTGTTTTTGGACCATTCTCTGTAAACTCTAGAGAAAGGGTTTCCAACCATTTTTATGCCATGGACTCCTACAATTATCTGTTGACCTAGTTTGGGAACCCCTGCTCTGGAGACTATTGTGTGTGAAAATCCCAGAATATCAAGTTTCTGAGATACTCAAATCCTTTCAGTACAGCAGTCATTCCATGCTCAAAGTCACTTAGATCACATTTCTTCACCGTTCTGATGTTTGGTCTGAACAACCTCTTGACCATGTCTACATTCTTTTATGCATTGAGTTTCTGCATGATCATTAACTGATTAAATATTTGCATTAACGAGCAGGCATACAGGTGTACCTAATAAAGTGGCCACTTAGTGTATGTTAATATTAGCTAGTGTTAATTAACTGGCTTTATAGCAGGCTGTTCATAACCAATATTTTACCTTCACCAGTGGGACTAAGCAAGTAGCAATTAGAGCAGCCAAAAAAATCATTAAAACATTCATGCAATATCATGGTTAGGATGATGTCATCTGAGTGCATATATATAATGTACTTCTAAAAACCGTAGCCTTGAGTTTGCCACTTGGCATGTACGAGGTCTAGATCATGATGTCAACATTCAGCTAATGTACTGTGTGACAGAGTACTATTCACGATATGCCAACTTCCTCCATTTAAGTAAAGGTGTAAGGTGACGTCCTCCGAGAGGACCATGACCTTGTCATTGGGTTTGGAGGCTTGCGTGTCTCAATGACCCGGACAGCTATGTTGGCTGGAGCCGGGGCTTTATGCTTTGGCTCTTGGTAGGGTCACCCACATCAAACAAGTGAAAGGGTAGAGGACAGACTAACAGTCTTCCACCAGCCCTCCAGGTTCGGGGGTTCAGCTCAGAGTTAACAACCCTGACTGGTCAAACAAAACTCTTATGAAAACAGCAATGAAGAATCCTTTTACATCTGAATGTGATGGCATTCCTGAGTCTCCACCCAGGACTAACATGGCTGACAGCAGTGAAAACTGTGAGGAAGCTACTGGCATGATGAAGGAAGCCCTGAATGCCACCAAAGATTGAGGGCCTTCACTGGTGCCTTAAATGCCAGCATCGAAACAGGCAGTAAATAAGTAGAGTGAGGTAGAGGCTATATTACAGTTCCTATGAGGGAACTTGGCTATAGCTCCACCTTCCTGGGCATACCTTGCCAGTTGCAGGGTTTCTGGAGGAAGGAAATGAAGATTTTTACAGAAATATTAAGTCTATGAATCAATGGAAAAGCTGAGTTTCAATTAGCATACAGCAGGTTGGTATTACGTAGAACATGGGTCTGTGCCAACTATTCCGAAATCTTCAGCACTTGGTTACGTCAGCTGGAACAAGAAGTTCCTTAATAGAGTCTGGCTGAGGATTAATTCCACCAGGATCACCCCATGCCAAAATAAGCCTTTCTGCGAAGCATGTAGACCCCCAGAACCACAGGTGAGCCTGACAGCATCTGACAGGAAAAGCTAATAGCAACTAAACTTAGCATTTTTACACCAAAGTAAGAATTATTGGTCACCAAATGTCACAATTTAATTGCCGATAGTGTCAATAAGGTGGTAGTAACTCATGATGAGATCATGAAAGTTAGTAGTTAATTATAAACTCAGGAGATTCTACAGATGCTGGAAATCTAGAGTAACACACAAACTGCTGGAGGAACTCAACAGGACAGTCAGCATGTACGGAGAGGAATAAACAGTCAACGTTTTGGGCCAAGACCCTTCATCAATACGGATGGTTCATCAGCAGTAGTTAATTACTCATATTTCCCAGGGCACCTTTGTAATTATTCAAATTCTTAATATTATGTCTTCATAAATATTAACTTGCAAAATGATGTTACAGATCCCCTGGGTCTGAGACGGGATTACTGATGAAAGCAGTTGCAGACGTACTGACCTATGTTAACTTAAACCACTTTTGACGATTAAGTTCACAGTGAACCTAGAGGATTAACTCTTATTTGAGTAAAATAATCTGGCAATATCTATTAAGTTAAGAACAGCAATCAGGTGATACCAAGATGTCATGGTATGATAGCGCAGTGGTTAGCAAAACGCTGTTGCAACGCTGGAAACCCGGGTTAAATTCTTGTGCTGTCTGTAAGGAGTTTGTAGGTTCTCCCTGTGACTGTGTGGGTTTCCTCCAGGTGCTCCGGTTTCCTCCCACAATCCAAAGGTGTACTGATTAGTAGGTTAATTGGTCACATGGGTGTAATCAGGTGGTGTGGCTCATTGGGCTGGAAGGGTTTGTTACCCAGCTGTATCTCTAGATATACACATAAATAAGAAAATAAATGAATGAAGAGAGATAGAGAGAAATAGAAAGATACAGAGATACAGAGAGACAGAGATAGAGATAAGAGAGAGAAAGTTTGCTAGAGGTAGAGAGAGATAGCAAGAGATATATAGAGAGAGATGAGAGACATAGATAGAGATAGAGAGAGATAGATAAAGAAAGAAAATAAACTTTAAAATGTGATGAGGCAATCTATGGACCAGGTTCCAAAAGATTCAGAGAATGATTGCCGTCAATCTGTTTTCAGTTCAAGTTTGAAGATTTGATCCTTGTCTGAACTTTTTGATTTTGTCCATCTGTCCTCATCTAACCCACCCCAAAACTGTGCTACGTTACATTACAAATTGCAATCCATCAGTGAATTGTTGTTAAAGAGATTTGAAAAGGATATTTCAACCAATAATCTAAATAGCTAATGCCAGTCTCACAGTATGAGATGGAAAGAGGGCCAAGTGCAAGGGTTGCTTGTCCTGGTTCAGTGCTGTCGGATACTGAATGCCTGAAGATCAGATGCAGGACAATATCCCATCAAGTGGATGGATGTTAACTTGCTCAGGATTTATGCAATCTCCACATCTGCTATCAATAGAACAGCTCATCTACCTGGAAATGAGACAGGACAAATCCCCACCTCTTAATACTTAACAGCCTAAAACACGAAAAATAAAGCACTTAGATGTTTGTCTCAGATTAGTGTCTCGGCAAGTACACAATGGGTTATTTACTGGGATCTTTCTGGATGGTAACTTGAGTAGCATAACTGCCAAATGAAATCAGGGGAGGGTATACAGTGTGATCCCGTACAATGAGTTCATTATTATACAGTACTTCTGTCAAATAGAGTGGAAAAGCAAACTATTGGTTTGATCCAACTCAGCAATATCATTGGTTACAGCTGTAGAAACTGGAATTTCAGGATGAGAATCCAGAGTTTTTTAAGAATATTTATCATTGAAGTACATCGATGTCACTGCATACTACCCTGCCATTAGTTTTCGATGGCACATTCAAGGTAAAGGGTGGCAGGGTAGAGATACGTTTCCACCAAAAGAGATGTAAGGTGCTCGTTCCCAAGCACTAGCCTGCAGGTCACCCTTGGGCAGGGTGTAGCACCTGCTTAGCCCCCCCAAACAGGATCACATGAAGCCATGGTAGTGGGGCTGGATGGTCATATGAGCAGCCGGTACATATCACAAGGCCTGGTTACGTGACCACTGACACCAGGCAGACAATCTCTGAAGAGTATTGATAATGGCTGGGGTCACCTGTCTTGTAAAGACACAGCCCAGAAGAAGGCAATGGCAAACCACTTCTGTAGAAAAATTTGCCAAGAACAATCATGGTCAAGACCAGGATTGCCCATGTCGTATGACACAGCACCTAATGAATGAATTAATTAATTGAAGGTAATTAGAAAGAACACAATACGATCAATGTAATACTGCAGATGACAGAGATGGACGGCCAGCGTACAAAAGATAACAAACTGTTCAAGTACAAAAAATAGAAAAGATAGTAACAAAAATAAAAAAAAATAATAAATGTCAAGGGCACGAGTTTCAGAGTCCTTAAAAGTCAGATCAATAGGTTGTGGAATCTGTTCAGCGTTGGAATGATTGAAATTATCCTCTCTGTTTAAGAGACTGATGGTTGAGTGGTGACAAATGTTCCCTAACCTGTGGACCCAATCTGAGACATGCTGACCTTGGCTCCTAGGAGGCTACGTACCATCTCTGTCACATCCACTGAGTCTGCTGTCTGCTATTCCAATTATGGAATCTCCTATCATTACTGCACTTCTCTCCCCCCCCCCCCATCTCTTCTGAGCCACAGAGCCAGAATCAGTGCCCCCGGTAGGTCATTTCCCCTTCCCCCACCCCGCTAACAGTATCCAAAGGGGTATATATTTATTTTTGAGATGAATTACTACAGGGGTACTCTGCACTGACTGCCTATTCCTTTCCCTCTCAGTTACCTACCTCCTGCAATCTAAGAATGGCTACCTCCCTGCAGCTCCCATCTATCAAGTCCTCATTTTCGCCTATGAGCCTTTAGCTAAAGTTCCATAATACGGTCTCTAAGGAGATGCAGCTCGTTGCACTTAATGTAGTTATAGTTACCAGAGAGATGGCAGCCTCCCAAATTTCCCACAGCTCACACAAGGAACATGTCACGGCCTCCGAACTCATTCTTAGCCCATTTCTTACTTAGTACCTCTGTCTTCTGCCGTGGTAGCCCATCCATTTCAAGGTTTGACGTGTTGTATGTTCAGAGATGTTCTTCTGCATACCACTGTTGTTACGTGTGATTATTCAAGTTGCTGTTACCTTCCTGTCAGCTTGAACCAGTCTGGCCATTGCCCTCTGACCTCGCTCATTAGCAAAGCACTTTCACCTGCAGAACTGCTGTTCACTGATTTTTTTTTGTTTTTCACACCGTTTTATGTAAACACTGGAGACTGTTGTGTGTGAAAGTCACAAGAGATCAGCAATTTCTGAGATACTCAAATCACCCTGCCTGGCACCAACTATCATTCCATGGTGAAAATCACTTAGATCACATTTCTTCCCCATTCTGATGTTTGGTCTGAACAACAATTGAACCTCTTGACCATGTTTGCATGCTCTTGTCCATTGAGTTGTTGCCACATGATTGGCTGATTAGACATTTGCATTAACCAGCAGGTATACCTAATAAAGTGGCCACTGGGTGCAAATTAATCAAATTGTACACAAATTTTACCAAAAAAAACACAATTAGAACAAAAAAAAGACAATTTTACTGCAAAGTGATCAGAGTAACTCACAGAAAATGTTGGAGTGTCTCAGCAGGTTGGGCAGCATCTATTTGGCATGGAATTAAAACAGGAAGTGTTGAGAAAACATTGAGTCTCCCAGTTTCAAATAAGAGTTACGTCATCCTCCCCACCCAACCCTTCATCACCACTCTCTCCTGAGCAACTCTATGGCCTGTCACTCCAAACATCAACTTAGCTCCCCTTGAATGCCATCTGACCCAGCTTACTCTGGGGATCTGGAGACAGTCCTGCAGTGAGTAACATCGATGTTCATGCCAGATGGTTGGAGAGTGAGAGGAAAGCCAAGCCAGCACTGCAGAAACCTGTTGGAGCCGTGTCAGGGGCCATGGAAGCAATGTAATGCTGGCTTTGAATCAGATTTATTCAACTGCATTTTGCATTTTTGTAAACAAGCAGAAAACAGCTTGCTAATCAATTTTTTTTTCACAAAAAGGGTTGTGTGATTGTGTCAATGGACTAGATTAGGACACTGTCCTCCATGCCAGCTCCTCCCCACTGGTACTTCCCTGAGACATGGTTGGTTCATAACCTCTCTCCAGGATAATGACCAGAATATTGCCAGAAGTGTTTCTAACACTTAAGCATATCTGCCAGGAACACAAACGTTTTTGCAGCTGTTCGTGAACATAGCTTCTCAATGTCTGTGAGGAATAGCAGAGGTGAACTTTGTTGCACATTGTCCTCGTGTCTCCTATATGTAACCATTGCTGTGACCTTGTCCTCCCTGCATTCAGGCACCATGTGGACAGGATCAACCATTCAGTATACTCAATATATAATGTATTGTTCCCCTACCCCTATCCATGACCCCCATCACCACACTGCACTCCAAACACTTTAAATCACTGTTTATAATGCTGTTCACATTAAAAATACATCCTGATATTTATACACATTTTATTCCATACCTGTTCTTCTACCTTTACTCCATACACCCCACTTTATCATTTCCTGTCAGTCACCTTATGTACAGAAACTCCTGTGCCTAATGAAACTTCATGGACATACAATCAATCTATGTAGATAAGCTATCTTATGCATTTATTGTGGTTTTTTTTAATCTTTGTCTTATTGTGTTTTATTTTGTGCTGCATCAGACTAACTATTATTTCAATCTCCTTTACACTTATGTACTGGAAATGACATTAAACAATCCTGAATTTTGATTGTTATCTGATGCTTTATTCACTATAATTGGTGAAAGTTGTTTTTTTGTGTTGTATGGCGTGCTGACCAACACACCTCAGCAAACGTCTAATACATGTAAATGTGTATGACGAATTGAGTTCATCCTTGATCCTCGGTCTGGTATGGGAGGGGGGCTACTGCACAGGATTGTAGTAAGCTGCAGACAGTTGTAAACTTAGCCTCCATAGTATCCAGGACATCTTCAAGAAGGCGGCATCCATCATTAAGGATCCCCATCACCCAGGACATGCCTTGTTCTCATTGCTACCATCAGGGAGGAGGTACAGAAGCCTGAAGACACACACTCAGTGATTCAGGAACAGCTTCTTCCCCTCCGCCATCAGGGAGGAGATACAGAAGCCTGAAGACACACACTCAGTGATTCAGGAACAGCTCCTTCCCCTCCGCCATCAGGAAGCAGGTACAGGAGCCTGAAGTCACACACTCAGCGATTCAGGAACAGCTTCTTCCCTCCGCCATCAGGGAGGAGGTACAGGAGCCTGAAGACACACATTCAGCGATTCAGGAACAGCTTCTTCCCCTCCGCCATCAGGGAGGAGGTACAGGAGCCTGAAGACACACACTCAGTGATTCAGGAACAGCTTCTTCCCGTCCACCATCAGGGAGGAGGTACAGGAGCCTGAAGGCACACACTCAGCGATTCAGGAACAGCTTCTTCCCCTCCGCCATCAGGGAGGAGGTACAGGAGCCTGAAGGCACACACTCAACGATTCAGAAACAGCTTCTTCCCTTCTGCCATCCAATTTCTAAATGGACATTGAACCCATGAACACTACCTCACTACTTTTTTATTTCTGATTTTGCACTACTTATTTAATTTAACTATTATATATATATATTTACTTTAATTCTCAGTTTTTTTCTGTTATTATAGATGTACTGCTGCTGTAAAGTTAACAAATTTCATAGCATATGCCAGTGATATTAAACCTGATATTGATTCTAATGGCTCAATGTAGATGTGACAAATGAATATGAACTTTATCTCTTGACAGGGATGTGTAGCATGCACTCAATCTTGAAAAGCCTCAATGTTTCACCATTGGAAACTACTTTCAAATCACTTTACATCTGCCTGCATTCTTCATAAGCAACAGGGCAAGTTCTGGGAGACATCTGTCCTCGTTACAGTTCCCTCCAGCTGCATACAGTTGTGCTTTCAATAAACACACGAAACTAATGAAAAAACAAAGACTCTATTTAATAGGTGACGGAATTCCAAAAATGCTAAGTGTTACGATCTCAGCTACCGAAGTATGATTTGCAGGTTTGAAAGGATTGTAACTTAGATCAACCCACACAAAATGCTGGAGGAACTCAGCAGGTCAAGCAGCATCAATGGAGAGATTAAACAGTCGATGTTTCGGGCTTCAAATTCCAGGTTATACTCCTTCCCCTCCCCCCACCTTCTTTTTCAGGTTTCTTTCCCCTTCCTTTCCAATCCTGGTGAAGAATCTCGAGTTGAAACTATATGTAACAGTTTATTCCCCTCCATAGATGCTGCCTGACCTGCTGAGTTCCTCCAACATTTGTGTGTGTTGCTCTAGATTTCCAACAACTGCAGAATCTCTGTGACTCAGATCGAAGTCCAAAAGAATGGTAGTGGTCGTTCGCAGACCTACACACTGCCAGCCACTATTTAGCCCGGTGTCCTCACTTCCAATGAGTTGCAATAAGATTATTGGTCCAGGCCCATGGAATTTTGGCAGACATCGAAAGGACAGGCTGGTTCACGAATCAAAAAGCTTGTAATAAAATGAGTCACACTGATAGGAACAGGCAGTTCAAGGGTGTTTGGCTTCAGTTGAGACACTAACACTTGAAACAATCACCTCCTTTACATTAGGAGAATGTCTGAACATTTCCAAGTCGTTTGGTTACAGCATGTTGTTCTAAATAGGTCATCAGAATCAAGTTCAGAATTAACAGTAAACTAGGTCATGAAATGTATTGTTTTGTGGCAGCAATACGTAAACAAACTACTGTAAGTTACTATAAGAAATATAAAAAAGTAATTGAATAAAATATTTCAAAAAGAGATTGAAATAAATGAGTCAGTCAACACAAGGTTTCATGGGTTCATTGCCTGTTCAGACATCTGATGGTGGGGGGGAAGAAGCTGTTCCTAAAACAAGACACGGTTCACTCATTCCAGGGGGAGTGCTTCACCTTCCACTGCATGGACGGAGAGCAGAGGCAGGTAAAGGCAGAGGTGTTTGCTGCATGGTTAACTCATCGTGATGCACAGTCGTAGCTGTGCAGCCCTGTCACAGCCCTGATCTTCCAACACGGAACATCTGGCGGTCAAGTGTCGTCCATTCTGTCTGCCAAAAGGAGTTCTGCACCAACATCCTGGACGTGGTGTACATTTCAACCCTGGATACCATCAGGAGGAACCGTCACAAAAAGGCACAGCCTGATGCATTTCCAATCATTGCAGGGGACTTCAACCAGGCCAGCTTGAAGAAGTCCCTTATCACTTACCACCAGTGTCAACACACTTTGCTAGCTGCTGTGAACTTTGTGTACTTTTTTCTCTAGTTTGAGCTACTTTCCCAGTAATTGGATATTCACAAAGTTATGGTAGAATATTGAAAGCCTTATGTAGAGTGGAGAAGGTATTTCCTATATTGGGGAAGTCTAGGACCACAGGGTATAAACTCAGAATATGAGAACGTCCCTTTAGAACAGAGGGTGGTTAATCTATGAAATACATTGCCACAGCCAGCTGTGAAGGCCAAAGTATTGTAAAGCAGAGGTTGATTGGTTCTTGATTAGTAAGGGCATCAAAGGTTATGGAAAGAAGGCAGGAGATGGAATGGTGGCGCAGAATCGATTGGCCAAATAGCCGAACCCTGTTTCTATGTCATATGGTCTTTTGTCCACTCTGCTAAAGGAAACTGGGGCTTGGTTTATAACGCACCCAGGTGTCCTGACACTCCCAACTCAGCTTTGCACTGGCTCTATCACAGAACTAGATGTACAGTCGGCCCTCCTTATCCGCGGACTCCGTATGTATGGATTCAACCAACCGTGGATCGGGAAAACTTGGAAGTTGAGCATTGTTCACCTTGCATCTCGTTCTTTCGCTACTTGTGTTATGAGCGAGAGGAAGGAGTTTAAGGCTAGTAAGGGATGGCTGGCTAGCTATGTAAGGCGCTACAGCCTCAAGAACTTAAAGATCACGGGAGAATCAGCATCGGCTGAAGCTGAGGCAGCATCAGTGTTCCCAGAAGAGCTATGATGGTTGCGTCTGTACCGAACATGTACAGTCTTTTTTCTTGTCATTATTCCCTAAACAACACAGTATTAACAACTACTTACATAGCATTTACATTGTATTAGGTATTATAAGTAATCTAGAGATGATTTAAAGTATATGGGAGGATGTGCGTAGGGTATATGCACATACTACACCATTTTATATAAGGGACTTGAGCATTGTGAGCATTTCTGTGAGGCATTGCATGACATTGTCGTCCACTCCACCATCAATTTTCTGAACAGACCATGTACTATGAACCAGTAGCATGGTGGTTAATGCAATGCTATAACACCTTAGGGCATTCCAGAGTTTGGAATTCATTTCTGGTGCCATCCATAAGAACTTTGTCCATTCTCCCTGTGACTGCGTGGGTTTCCTCTGGGTGCTCCAGTTTTCTCCCACAGTCCAAAGACATACTAGTTAGCAGGTGAATTGGTGTTCGTAAAGTGTCCTGTGATTCAGCTAGGGTTAAAATAGGTGGGTTGCTGGGCACTGCAGCTACATGGGCCAGAAGAGGCCTGTACAGCACCGTATCTTCAAATGAAAATAAATCTTCATTCCTTTTTTGCATTATTTAATTGTTTTTGTAACTTATAGCAACCTTTGCACTGGACTGCTGCCACAAAACAGCAAGTTTCATGTCATCTCAGTCAATTATATGAAATTTGATTTAAGACTTCATGTTGAGTTTAATAAATGTTATTATGCAGTGCCTCCTCCAACACAGTGAGCACTAACAACTTAAAGGAAGAACTGAGTGGAATGTTATTGTGATGTGTATCTAGCTGGAGGAACAGGCAAACTCAGGAAATACTCCATTCCCTGCTCCACACATTTCCTCAGAACTTTCAAGGAATTAAATGGGATCCAGGACAATGTTATCCCAGAGAATGTTGCCATTCTTCCAGTTCAGTGTCAACTCTCATCTCATTGTTCTTCTGGAAAGAATCTCAGGGAAGCTGTGACCATGTTGTGGAAGTTTCTCGAGTCCAAATTGTTGTTATTTATGTTATTGTTGTCAAAGTAGGAGTGACACAGTAGCACAGCGGCAGTGACCCATGTTCAATTCCTGCCGCTGTCTGTAAGGAGTTTGCACGTTCTCTCCAAGACTGTGTGTATTTCCTCCGGGTGACATTTGAGTCAGTAGGTTAATAGGTCACATCGGTGTAAGTAGGCCATGTGGGCTCATTGGGCCGAAAGGGCCTGTAATCGTGCTGGATTGGGGCAGCATGGTAGCGTAGTGGTTAGCACAACACCTTACAGTGCAGGTGACCCAGGTTCAATTCCCACTGCTGCCTGCAAGGAGGTTGCACATTCTCCCTGTGACCAGGTGGGTTTCCTCCCGGTGTTTCAGTTTCCTCCCACTGTCCAAAGACAAAATCAGTTAGTAGGTTAATTGATCATTGTAATTTGTCCCGTGATTAGACTGGCATTAAATTGGGGGGGGGATTGCTGGGTGGTGTGGCTTGAAGGACCAGAAGGACCTACTCCCCACAGGATCTAAGGAAATAAGTAAAATAACTGAGACAAAGGGAGTCAACTAGCAAATGATATTCCCATGATAGAACTGACAGTGCCTTGGGAAGACCAGACTGAGGAGGCATTTGCGTGCAAGAAAGCCAAACACCCAGAGTTGGTAGAGCAGTGCCAGAGAAAGGGGCTCAGAGGTTCAAAGGTTTACTTTATTGTCCAAGTATGCACAATACATATAGCAATGAGATTTGTTGAAAGAAAAACAATATAACCACCCCGCTGCCCCCCCCCCCGGCATGAAAAAGAAAATCTCACAAACCTCAAACCTCCCAACCCCTCCCTCACACAAAAATTAACTGGTCATCCACACGGAAACATCAGATTGAACATCAAACCCCAAACCTCTCCCTCACACAAAAACTAACAGATCATCCACACAGAAACGTCGTAGAACCATATAACAATTACAGTTCAGAAACAGGCCATCTCGGCCCTTCTACTCCGTGCCGAACGCTTACTCTCACCTAGTCCCACCGACCTGCACTCAGCACATAACCCTCCATTCCTTTCCTGTCCATATACCTGTCCAATTTTTTTTTAAATGACAATACCGAACCCGCCTCTACCACTTCTACTGGAAGCTCATTCCATACAGCTACCACTCTCTGAGTAAAGAAGTTCCCCCTCGTGTTACCCCTAAACTTTTGCCCCTTAACTCTCAACTCATGTCCTCTTGTTTGAATCTCCCCTCCTCTCAATGGAAAAAGCCTATCCACGTCAACTCTATCTATCTCCCTCATAATTTTAAATACTTCTATCATGTTCCCCCCTCAACCTTCTACACTCCAAAGAATAAAGACCTTACTTGTTCAATCTTTCCCTGTAACTTAGGTGCTGAAACCCAGGTAACATTCTAGTAAATTTTTTCTGTACTCTCTATTTTGTTGACATCTTTCCTATAATTTGGTGACCAGAACTGAACACAATACTCCAAATTTGGCCTTACCAATGCCTTGTACAATTTTAACATTACATTCCAACTCCTATATTCAATGCTCTGATTTATAAAGGCCAACATACCAAAAGCTTTCTTCACCACCCTATCCACATGAGATTCCACCTTCAGGAAACTATGCACCATTATTCCTAGATCACTCTGTTCTACTGCATTCTTCAATACCCAACCGTTAACCATGTATGTCCTATTTGGATTATTCCTACCAAAATGTAGCACCTCACACTTATCAGCATTAAACTCCATCTGCCATCACTCAGCCCACTCTTCTAACTGGCCTAAATCTCTCTGCAAGCTTTGAAATCATACTTCATTATCCACAATGCCACCTACCGTAGTATCATCTGCATACTTACTAATCCAATTTACCACAACATCATCCAGATCATTAATGTATATGACAAACAACATTGGACCCAGTACAGATCCCTGAGGCACACCACTAGTCACCAGCCTCCAACCTGACAAACAGTTATCCACCACTACTCTGGCATCTCCCATCCAGCCACTGTTGAATCCATTTTACTACTTCAATATTAATACCTAACAATTGAACCTCCCTAACTAACCTTCCATGTGGAACCTTGTCAAAGGTCTTACTGAAGTCCATATAGACAACATCCACTGCTTTACCCTCGTCAACTTTCCTCGTAACCTCTTCAAAAAATTCAGTAAGGTTTGTCAAACATGACCTTCCATGCACAAATCCATGTTGACTGTTCCTAATCAGACCCTGTCTATCCAGATAATTATATATATCATCTCTAAGAATACCTTCCATTAATTTACCCACCACTGATGTCAAACTGACAGGCCTATAATTGCTAGGTTTACTCTTAGAACCCTTTTAAAACAATGGAACCACATGAGCAATACGCCAATCCTCCTACACCATCCCCATTTCTAATGACATTTGATATATTTCTGTCAAAGCCCCTGTTATTTCCATACTAACCTCCCTCAGGGTTCTAGGGAAAATCCTGTCAGGACCCAGAGATTTATCCACTTTTGTATTCCTTAAAAGCACAAGTACTTCCTCCTCTTTAATCATCATAGTTTCCATAACTTCCCTACTTGTTTCCCTTACCTTATGCAATTCAATATCTTTCTCCTTAGTGAATACCGAAGAAAAGAAATTGTTCAAAATCTCCCCCATCTCTTTCAGCTCCACACATAGCTGTCCACTTTGATTCTCTAAGAGGCCAGTTTTATCCCTCACTATCCTTTTGCTATTAATATAACTGTAGAAACCCTTCGGATTTATTTTCACCTTACTTGCCAAAGCAACATCATATCTTCTTTTAGCTTTTCTAATTTCTTTCTTAAGATTCTTCTTATATTCTTTTTATTCCTTGAGTACCTCATTTACTCCATGCTGCCTGTATTTATTGTAGATATCTCTCTTTTTCCTAACCAAGTTTCCAATATCCCTTGAAAAGCTCTCAAACTATTAACCATTCCTTTCAACCTAACAGGAACATAAAGATTCTGTACCCTCAAAATTTCAACTTTAAATGACCTCCATTTCTCTATTACATCGTTCCCATAAAACAAATTGTCCCAATCCACTCCTTCTAAATCCTTTCACATCTCCTCAAAGTTAGCCTATCTCCAATCAAAAATCTCAACCCTGGGTCCAGTCCTGTCCTTCTCCATAATTATATTGAAACTAATGGCATTGTGATCACTGGACCCGAAGTGCTCCCCAACTTCCCAACCTTTGTCATCTGACCTATTTTATTCCCTAGTAGAAGATCCAATACTGCCCCTTCTCTAGTTGGTACCTCTATGCATTGCTGCAAAAAACTATCCTGCACACATTTTACAAACTCCAAACCATCCATCCCTTTTACAGTATGGGCTTCCCACTCTACGTGTGGAAAATTAAAATCTCCCACAATCATAATCCTGTGCTTTCTACAAATATCTGCTATCTCCTTGCAAATTTGCTCCTCCAATTCTCGCTCCCCATTAGGTGGTCTATAATACACCCCTGTAAGTGTTACTACACCTTTCCCATTCCTCAATTCCACCCAAATAGTCTCCCTAGATGAGCCCTCTAATCTATCCTGCCAGAGCACCGCTGTAATATTTTCTCTGACAAGCAATGCAACACCTCCCCCTCTTGCCCCTCCGATTCTATCACACCTGAAGCAATGAAATCCAGGAATATTTAGTTGCCAATCACACCCCTCCTGCAACCATGTTTCACTAATAGCAACAACATCATATTTCCAGGTATCAATCCATGCACTAAGCTCATCCACTGTCCTTACAATGCTCCTAGCATTAAAATAAATGCATTTAAGAAACTGTCCACCTCTTACTCTCTGTTTATCTCTAACAGTGCAAACAACTTTACTATCTTCTTTTTCTTCCTTCTCCCATACATCTGTTCCTGCACTCTGGTTCCCATCCCCCCTCATATCTAGTTTAAATCCACTGGAGCCTCTCTAGCAAACCTACCTGCAAGAATATTTGTCCCCCTCCAGTTCAGATGTAAACCGTCCCACTGGAACAAGTCCCACCTTCCCTGGAAAACTGCCCAATTATCTATAAATCTGAAGCCCTCCCTCCTGCACCATGTCTTCAGCCACGTGTTGATCTGCATTATCTTACTATTTCTAAACTCGCCTGCATGTGGCACTGGTAGCAATCCTGAGATTGCTATCCTGGAGATCCTGTCCTTTAACTTGGCATCTAGCTCCCTAAACTCACCTTTCAGGATCTCCTCACTCTTCCTTCCCACATCATTGGTCCCTACATGGACCACGACATCCGGCTGCTCACCCTCCCTCTTGAGAATACTGAGAACTCAATCCAAGATATCGTGGACCCTGGCACCAGGGAGGAAACAGATCATCCGGGATTCTCGATCTCTTCCACAGAACCTCCTATCTGTCCCCCTAACTATCGAATCCCCTATCACTACTGCTCTCCACTTTTCCCTCCTTCCCTTCTGAGCTGAGGGTCCAGTCTCGGTGCCAGAGACGCAACCACTGCAACTTGTCCCTGGTAGGTCGTCCTCACCAACAGTATCCAAAACGGTATACTTATTGTTGATGGGTACGGCCACAGGGTTGCTCTACTCTTCCTGTCTATTCCCCTTCCCTCTCCTGACAGTCACCCAACTACCTGCCTCCTGACCCTCAGGGGTGACTATCTCCCTGTAATTCCTGTGTATTTCTGCCTCTGCCTCCCGAATGATCCGAAGTTCATCCAGCTCCAGCTCCAGTTCCCTAACTCGGTTTGTCAGGAGCTGCAGATGAATGCACCTTTTGAAGGTGTAGTCATCAGGGACAGCTGTGCTCTAAAACACCTGGTCCTGTCATATGTCCTATTTGGATTATTCCTACCAAAATGTAGCACCTCACACTTATCAGCATTAAACTCCATCTGCCATCGCTCAGCCCACTCTTCTAACTGGCCTAAATCTCTCTGCAAGCTTTGAAATCATACTTCATTATCCACAATGCCACCTACCGTAGTATCATCTGCATACTTACTAATCCAATTTACCACAACATCATCCAGATCATTAATGTATATGACAAACAACATTGGACCCAGTATAGATTCCTGAGGCACACCACTAGTCACTGGCCTCCAACCTGACAAACAGTTACTGTAACGTTCTCCTTCGCGTGTAATGAACGCCGAATTTAACGTCGAGATAAACCACAGTTAATAAGAACCAGATCGCAGTAAGATTAACCATTTACTGTTCACTCTTTACATTAACATATGGTGAAAACTGTTGATAAAACAATACAAGATTGATACAGTATTTGTTCCTTCCTTAATATCACATTTCAAGTGTAAATACTTGCAAAGGTGACTATAACTACATTACACTAAGGTGCAGTATACAGGGAGAGTTTACCTGCTCCATTGGCTACTTTAAATACACTTCCATGCAAACTATCCACAACTCTTTAACTAACGAAAGCATAAATATTATCTACCGTCGTTACTTCTAACAGGATCAGCATTAACATCTTAGTTCAATATATCGATTATCTATTAACTTACAGCGTTGCTCTCACTGTGATTTCTCATGCCTGCAAAACAACTTCTGCTCAGGTGTGCCTCGTGGTAAGCCCCCACCCTCGCGCTAATTTCAAACCGGTACTTTCCCACAAGACGCGGCGAAACCGGATGTGACGTCATCGCATGCCGATATATTTTACATGCAATGAATATACTTTAAACACTTCTAATTCTAACTAGAAAATACTATCGAATGAATTACTAAGCGGAAATATTATAAACTAAATAACTGTGGTAAAGACAGCACAGTTATCCACCACTACTCTCTGGCATCTCCCATCCAGCCACTGTTGAATCCATTTTACTACTTCAATATTAATACCTAATGATTGAACCTTCCTAACTAACCTTCTGTGTGGAACCTTGTCAAAGGCCTTACTGAAGACCATATAGACAACATCCACTGCTTTACCCTCGTCAACTTTCCTAGTAACCTCTTCAAAAAATTCAATAAGATTTGTCAAACATGACCTTCCATGCACAAATCCATGTTGACTGTTCCTAATCAGACCCTGTCTATCCAGATAATGTCATATTGAACATCAAACCCCAAACCCCCAACCCCCTCCCTCACACAAAAACTAACAGATCTTCCACACGGAAACATCAGATTAAACACCAAACCCCAATCCCCCCAATCCCCTCCCTCACACAAAAACTAACAGATCACCCTCATAGAAAATGGCAGCTAGATCATCAAAACCACAAACCCCCAAACTCTCCCTCACAAAAAAACTGAGACAGTAACAACAAACCCCCAACCCCCCCCCCTCCCTGACACACAAAAAATTGTGTGTGGTCTGTGTGTGGGGGGGTGGTCAGGACCATCAATGAGGCTGCGGAGTGAGCCTTCAGATGGCTGTGAATCAAGAGGTGTGACCCGTGGACCAGTCCTGCTGAGACTCAAGCCAGGGCCTGATCAACCCTGGGTGGATCACCAGGGCAAGGGTGTGTGATGTTGAAAGACTGGAAATGCCCAATGACCCCAGGTTACATCACTGATGCTGTGACTCATCACATCCCAGGATGTATCTCAGCATCCCTAGGAATCAAAAATCTACAGACAAAACTCTGTCGGAATCAACAAGATTCAAGACTACACAAGTGTAAAGGAGAACGTAATAATTCAAGGTTCATTTATTATTATCAGAGTTGTATACTGCATGCTGACTTTGATAATAAATGAATCTTTGATTAATCATTTCTCCAGATCTGATACAGCACAAAAATACAGACTAAGATGAAGAACACAATAATAATAAAAAACACAATAAATATAAATATGTAAGATAATTAATATGCATATAGTACATAGATTGATTGTATATGCATAAAGCGACACTAGGTGTGGAAGTGTCTGTACTTATTTTTAAAAGGAAACAAGAGACTCTGAGAGGAATTGATAAAGTAGAGGTGGTTGGGGGTATGGAGGGGTGGGTTAGTGGGTGGAGGTGTTGATCACTCTTACTGCTTGGGGAAAGTAATTGCTTTTGAGTCTGCTAGTCCTGGCGTAGATGTTACATAACTTCCTCCCTGATGGGAGCGGGACAAACAGTCCATGAACAGGGTGGGTGGGATAGTTCATGATGTTACTGGCCCTTTTCCAGCATCTTCATGCCCGTGGGCTGGTGACAGTGATGCATTGGGCAGTCTTGGCTACCCTTGTAGAGTTGCTGTCTGCCGCAGTGCAGCTTCCATGCCAGGCAGTGATGCAGCTTGTGCGAGCCTCTCTGCTGCGCATCCATAGGAGGACATGAGCATAGACGTGCAGAGTCCAGCTGTCTGCAGCCTCCTCAGAGAGTAGAGGCATTGATGAATGTTCCTGATTGTGTAGACCGTGTTCTGGGACCATGAGATGTGAACTCTCAGGAGTTTGAAACTGCTCGCAACAGCGGATAAGACTTGATGGGCCGAATGGCCTATATCTGCTCCTATGTCATATGCTCTAAATTAAAAAGGAGCAGGTTAAGCTAATCATAACCCTTTAAATCTTTTTTAATGGCATGGACGAATGCCATTAAGCACAGGGTCTGTGAACCTCCAGGTTAGGAACCCTTGCATTAAACTGACTTTGTCTCCTTCCCTCGGTGTAATATACAACATTTTTCTGAATGTTTTCATTATGACCAAGATCTGTGTCATTTCCACCTGCTGGTGATCACAGGTGACTCTGACATCATGGGCACTCCATCGTGCAAACAGTTGAGGGCATAGTGCTGGAATGTCAATGTTCGGATCTCTGTTTATAGAGGTGTCAGACCCATAATAAGCAAGGCATTGCACTGACAAGTCAAAGTTTGTAGTGTGCAGAACAGGAAAGCAGCTGTTAAAACCCAGCAGACACATAATTAATTATAAGCTAATGGGTGCAACAAACACACATCTATTTTATATTCAATTAAGTCAGCAATATATTACATTAGCAGTCTCAGCGTGGATCGCTACACTAGGACACGAGCAGAAATCGTAATACAGTTGGTGTGCACGATGAGAATTATTTTTAAAAAGTATAAATGTCAGTTTGTTGGAACAGTATTAACCTGAATATATAGCAGTTGATGAAAATGTCCTGTGGGTACCGTGCTGTGCTGAATTAAACGAGGGTGCAGTTAACCATGAGCTGATTGATATTAAATGTGTCAGGGGTCAGTCTTGGAGCAAAGCACAACAATGGCAATTTTGTGCCGGATTTTACAAGGCACTGGCATCACCGGCAACACTTGGCAGTAAAATAATGGGAATAGCAGGCTGCGATGGGTGGGAGAGGATTAATCACATTTTTGCCCAAGTGATCATTAATATGTAGGTTAATATGCAGCTGAGGTCAGTGCAGAGCAACCAAAAGAATTTATTCTGAATGAAAATGGTTGTTTCAAAAAGAGTGAAACCAAAGCTTTCATTACAGCTTCGTCATTAGCCGAGGTCTCAAGTGAAGAAGTAAGCCACAAAGACCTGTTCAGTGCCAGATCACTGCTGCCTTACCTGAAACTAATTGGAGAGCAGACTGGCGTAGGGCACTGAGAAGTTCATTACAGCCCTCTTTCAGGATCACAGTGAATACTCTCTGAAAATATGTGTCCATCACAGGCAAAGCCCTCCCCAACATTCAGCACATCTACAAGGAGCGCTGCCACAAGAAAGCAGCATCCGACATCAAGGACCCCACCATCCAGGCCATGCTCTCTTCTCACTTCTGCCATTGGGTAGGAGGTACAGGAGCCTTAGGTCCCACACACCTCCAGATTCAGAAACAGTAATTACCCTACAACCATCAGGCTCCTGAACCAGCATGGATAACTTCACTCACCTCAACACTGAACAGTTTCCACAACTTATGGACTCACTTTGAAGGACTCCACAACTCATGTTATCAGCTTTATTTATTGACATTTGTTTTTGTTAATGTCCACAATTTATCTTCTTGTGCACATAGTTGTTTGTCAATCTTTGTGCATGGTTTTCCATTGATTCTATTGCATTCTTCTGTTCTATTGTGAATGCCTGCAAGAAAATGAATCTCAGGGTAGAAAATGATGACAAGCATATTCAGTATTGTGCACTTCTTTGACACATGTAAAACATCCTGTAAAGTGACGATGCTTCAAAAAATAATGAAAAGAAAAGTTTCTAAGTGTCAAAAATTTACTCTAAAAAAGAGCAGTAAACAGTCACCATTATGTGCTGTGTCACATAACATAGGCAAACATGGTGTCGTGAATATGATTGTTCTGGGGAAAATTTTCTACAGAACGTTTGCCATTGCAGTGGCTTTACAAGTCAGGTGACCCCAGCCATTATCAATGCTCTTCAGTGATTATCTGCCTGGTGTCAGTGGTCATATATTCAGGACTTGTGATGTGCACCGGCTGCTCATACGACCGTCCACCACCTGCTCCCATCTCTTCACATGACCCTGATTGGTGGGTTGGGGGGTGGGGGGCTAAGCGGGTGTTGCGCCTTGTCCAACTGTGACCTGCAGGCTAGCAGAGGGAAGGAACACCTTGCATCTCCACCCGACCAACTACAGTAAACAGTAAACAACTGAACCAAACCAATATTTGTGGTGACCACCTTTAAAATGGCATCAATTCTCTTAGCTACACAGTCACACGTGTTTATAAGAAACTCAGATGGAGAGCTTGCCAGAGTTCTTCTGCAGACTTGGCTATGTCACTGGCTTCTGTCTCACTTCATGATCACGGTTGTGTGGAAGCCATACCATCTAAAACCAGATAAAAAATCTAGGGTGCCTAAGATTTTTGCACACTACTGTACGTACCTTGATTATAAATTTACTTTGAACTTTGAAGTGTGTGGAGTGTGTTCAGTTGCAGTGTGCTAAAATGACTAATTTTCCATCATTATTTACTAAGTTATTACTTAAACCTTATGCCCATACTGAGAGACAGGCGATTGAAGATGCTGGAATCTGGAGCAACAAACAATCTGCTGGAGGAACTCAGCAGCGTCTGTGGGGATGGAATAGAATTACCGTCAATGCTTCTCAACCCTCTGAGTGTCTCCTGCTGATTGTCTGTTGTCCATGCAGAGATCTCAACAGGCACCAGTACTTACAGTGAATGATGGGCAATAGAGAAAGAAACTATTCAGAAGAATTATTATCGTTAATATCAGTTTTTACCCTCTGTTCAGTTCCAATTTATTGCATTCGGACAGAGTCCTGAAGAAATCAAGGATGCACCACCCAAAATCAGAGAGTTCCACCATCTTCTCACAGCTACCATCAGGCAGGGGTACAGAAGTGCAGGAGGTTCTACAGATGCTGGAAAGCCAGAGCAACACATACTTGAATGCTGGAGGAACTCAGCAGATCAGGCAACAAATATGGAAATGAATAAACAGTCAACATTTCAAGCTGAGCCCCTTCATCAGGACTTTCATTTGGAGATGCAGATGCCTGAATTTCCACACCGCCAAGTTCAAGAACAGCTCCTTCCCTTTAAATAATTTAGCAACATTATTACCACTTTGACCACTTTGCACTAAAATGGATTTTTTTACTCTCTTTGTTCTTTTTTTTTGAAAAAATTGTGTATAATTTATGTTTTTCTTGTGATTGCTGGCTAAGGCAATTCCTCCTCATCTCTTTTCTAAATGGTCATCCTTGCATTTTGAGGCTGTGCCCTCTGGTCCCAGGCTCCCCCACTAAAGGAAACTTCCTCTCCACATTCCCTCTATCTAATCCATGGAGAAAGCTATTCAAACCTCCTTGGCAGGTAAAGCCACTAATTAGGAAATAGTACACAGATTCATTTTATGAACTTTGGGAGATTGTAAGGTCTTGTCATATTTATATTCCTTTCTGAATGTATTAGTCAGTAATGGGACTCTATCTCTAATGTTGTTAGTGGTTAATTTTTATTTCTTCATTCTAGATCTGGACATCAGCAGGTCAGATTTTATTGATTAATCCAATTGTCCTTAAACTCCCCATGGACGGTCACAAGCCTGGCTGCAAAAGGAGGAGGGTTGGACATGGAGCTAGCAACCTGTTCCCATAAAAACCCAGAGCTACAGAAACACCAACAGAAAGTTTCAAGACCTTATCCCTGGGAGAGGAAGGATCTAAGAAGATGGTCTACAACTGGAGACAGGCCCAGGATAGAGGACTCTAGTGAGCTGCAGATGGCAGATGATACTCCAGTAGGGTGTTGGGCTTAATTCACCTCAATTAGTCCTGAACTGGGTCAGCTGCTGAGTTATTTTAGGTGGAATTTAGAGTCAGATTGTGACCAAAAGTCACCTGTAGGCCATGTGATTGAAATATCTTTGACCATGGAATGATTATTGGTGCCAGACAGGGTGTCTGACTATCTCAGAAACTGCTGATCTTCTGGAATTTTTTTCACACAGCAGTCTCTTGAGTTTGCAGAGAAAGGTGCGAAAAACAAAAAAAAAACACCCCATGAGTGGCAGTTCTCTGAGTGAAAATGCCTTGTTAATGAGAGAGGTCAGAGGAGAATGGCCAGACTGGCTCAGCCTGACAGGAAGGTGACAGTAACTCAAATAACCACACGTTGCAACGGAGGTGTGCAGAAGAGCATCTCTAAATGCACAACACGTCGAACTTTGGAGTGGATGGGCTACAGCAGCAGATGACCACACTGGGTTCCACTCCTGTACCTAATCAAGTGGCCGGTGAGGATAGAACAGTTTAGCACAGGAACAGGCCATTCAGCTCACAATGCTGTACCAAACTAATTGCATTAAAAATCAAATGCTCAACTAAATATGGGTTTAAATCTTGTGTTCAAAAGTTTTGACTGAGCAGGGATTTGCACTCTGGATCCTTAGATTAATATTTTGGTGCTCTAACAATTGAGCTACGCACACAAGGTTAATATAATCTCCTGGATTTCTAAGTGAGCAACACTGTTATTCTATCTCTGCATTATTTGTAAGGTTAAAAAAAGGATGAAAAGAATAGGTTTATTTCTCACTTGCACATCAAAACATTAAAGATTCAATCTTTCAAAGATTAAGAGTACATTTATAATAAAAGTATGTTTGGAGTATACAACCCTGGGTTTCATCTTCCCACAGACAAACACAAAACAAAGAAAACCATTGAATCTGTTCAAAGAAAAGCATTGAACCCCCAGCATGCAAAAAAAGAACAAATCGCACAAAAGGTAAAAAATGAGCGAAAAACACAGAATATTTTTTAAAAAAACAAACCGCAAGTTATTGAAACAGTCCAGGCATATTCAGTTCAGCTGAGTTTAGTTCTATCTAGCACGGTGGCACACGTCAACTGCAGGGCACAAAGACAGTCTGCCCCAATCAAAATCACACAAAGTAGCAAACAGAAACACATCATAATGTGAACTACAGAGTCAAGTCCACAAACCTTAACCAAGAATCAGGTCTCCGGTACCATCCTCCGGCAACATCGAACGAGAGAGAATGAGTGAGAGTGTGACAGAGACTGGTACAATAGAGGCACCTTCTGGAATGGGGGTGAATACAGGTACAGTACATCAGAGGCACCATCTGGAATGGGGGTGAATACAGGTAGAGAACAAAATGGGCACCGGCTGGAAAGTGAGCACTGAACACCTGCTCACTTTCTGCCCTCTTCCACATGATTTTAATCCTCCTCGATGCTTTAATTGGCAAGGTCAGCAAGAATGGAGCACACTGCTCCAGGCAGCACACGCGTTCGAAACCACACAGAGGCCCTTCGGAGACAGCAAAGCACCAGATCACTCAATTGTCCCGAAAACACACCATGAAAATGTAGATAGTGGGCTCCAATAGAAACAGAAGCAAATCTGAAAGAAAAAGAGACATTAAAGTGAAAGAAGTAGCTTCATGAGTCGCCTGGAGGATGTCACCCTTGGTTACATTGTTCCTTGATGCCATCTTCTTAATACATAGTGAAAAGTGTTGTATTTGTGCCAATCGCTAACAAGGATGTGCTGCGGGCAGCCTGCAGTGTCGCCATGCTTCTGATGCCAACAGAGCATTCACACAGCGTACTAACACTGACTTGTACACCTTTGGAATGTGGTAGGAATGCAGAACATCGTTAGGAAGCCCAGGCGGTCATAGGGAAAGCTCCTTACAGACAGCAGCAGGAATTGAACCCGATGAGGCAATATAAGACCATAAGACATGGGAACAGAATTAGGCCATTTGGCCCATCAAGTCTGCTCTGAAATTCAATCATGGCTGATCCTTTTTTTACCCTCCTCAGCCCCACTCCCCAGCCTTCTCCCTGTAACCTTTAATGCCATGTCCAATCAAGAACCTATCAATCTCTGCCTTCAATACACCCAACAACCTGGTCTCCACAGCTGCCTGTGGTAAAAAAAACTTCACAAGCTCACCACCCTCTGGCTGAAGAAATTTCTCCACATCTCTGCTTTAAATGGACACCCCACTATCCTGAGGCTGTGCCCTCTTGTCCTAGGCTCCCCAACAAAGGGGAACATCCTTTCTACATCTCCTCTGTCTAGGTCTTTCAACATTCAAAAGGTTTCAGTGAGTTCCCCTTCATCCTCCTAAATTCAGGTAAGTACAGACCCAGAGCTATCAAAAATGTTCCTCATATGTTGACGTTTTCATTCCCGGAATCATCCTTGTGAACCTCCTCTGAACCCTCTCTAATGCCAGCACATCTTTTCTTAGATGAGGAGCCCCAAACAGTTCACGATACTCAAGGTGAGGCCTCACCAGTGCTTTATAAAGCCTCAGCATTTTATCCCTGCTCTTGTATTCTAGTCCTCTTGAAATGAATTCTAACATTGCATTTGCCAGCGACTCTACCTGCAAGTTAACCTTTAGGGTGATCTGCACAAGGACTCCCAAATCCCTCTGCATCTCAGATTTTTGGATTTTTCTCCCCATTTAGAAAATAGTTTGCATGACCATGCATTTTCCAACATTGTATCTTATTTGCCATTTTCATGCCCATTCTCCTAATTTGTCTAAGTCTTTCTGCAGCCTACTTGTTCCCTCAACACTACCTGCCCCTCCACCAATCTTCATATCATCTGCAAACTTGGCAATAAAGCCTTCTATTCCATCACTTAAATCACTGATATACAGCATAAAAAGAAGCGGTCCCATCATCAGCCCCTGTGGAACACCACTAGTTACTGGCAGCCCACCAGAAAAGGATCCTTTTATTCCCACTCACTGCCTCCTGCCAATCAGTCAATGTTAGTAACGTTCCTGTAATACCACGGGCTCTTAACTTGGTAAGCAGCCTCAGGTGTGGCACTTTGGCAAAAGCCTTCTGAAAGTCCAAATATACAACATCCACTGCATCCTCTTTATCTATCCTACCTATAATCTCCTCAAGGAATTCCAACAGGTTTGTCGGGCAAGATTTTCCCTGAAGGAAACCACGCTGACTTTGTCCTATCTTGTCCTGTGTCACCAAGTACTCCATATCCTCATCCTTAACAATTGACTCCAACATCTTCCCAGCTACTAAGGTCAGGCTAACTGGTCTATAATTTCCTTTCTGTGATGAACTGAGGCTGAAGCTATGGGCCTACTCCACTGCTCACGGCTTCGGGTTTATGGACTCAATTTAATTCTGAATGATGATGCTTGATTTATTGTTTGCATGATTTCTGTTGTTTCTTCTCTCTGCGCATTGGGTGTTGGTCTTCTTTTTAAATTGAGTTCTTTCTGGTTTCTTGTTTTGTGGCTGCCTGTAAGCAGACAAATCTCAAGGATGTGTAATTTATACATTCTTTGATCATAAATGCACTTAGAACTTTGATATAGACACCACTAATAGATCTTCCTCTACTGAGATGCCATGAAACTATCTAGATTATATCTAGATTAGATCACAGTGGAGACAGATGCTGATGTTGCATGTGACTGTCATTAGTGAGAGCTGATTGATCAGGGAGCAGATGTTATGCAAGTTCTAACAATGATTTAGCTAACAGTCATCACTTCCAGCTCCTCAAAGCAGCCAGTGACATGGAGTGAAGTTATTGAACAAACCACAGCATGTGATATAACTGGTAAATGTGCAATCAAGTATGCAAAATGCTGTGTCAGTAAATGCACATGCTTTGCTGACTTGCAGCCACCTGCTGTGACTTGAGAGCGTATATACTCAGTTCTTCAAAACTCAACATGAGCAGGGTATGAAACCGACCCATTACTTTGAACTCACACACAGTGTTTACAGTTCCCAGCCAAGCTCAGTGACTGGAGAGAGAGATTGAGGAGTAGCAATTTTCTTGGTTGCTTTTTGGTTAAGAATATAAAGTTACAGGAAATATAGGCTATAGCCACTCCAATGTTCATCTTTCAAATGAAAACTTCATGTGCTGTCAATGTCATATTTTGGCAAGGTTTCAATTATCCACTCTGAAAGAAATGATAAGCAATCTATCCATTAGAGTTAGACACCTTTATTCATTTTATCTTAGGTCGAGTGAGCTAGGGCTTTTCTCTTTGGAACGAAGGGAGGTAAAAGGGGAAGTTCAAAGTTAATTTATTATCAAAGTACATATATGTCACCATATATAACACTGAGATTCATTTTCTTGTGGACATAGTCAATAAGATAAGAGGCATAAATAGAGTGAATGGCCAGAGACTTTTTCCCAGAGAGGAAATGATTAATGCAAGGAGGCATAATTTTAAGGTAATTGGAGGAATGTCAGAGAGCGGTGAATACATAGAACATGCCGCCAGGAGTTGTGGTAGAGGTGCCATGATTGCCTATGCCATATGACACAGCATATAATGATGGTGATGATAATGACCTGGAAGTCGTTGGGAATGAGGACTCAGATTTGCTCTCAGACACAATGAGTGAAGGTTTACTTCTCCAACAAGCTCTTCGAGGGAGCCCTTCCAGCTCGCAGTGGCAGGATACCTGACTGTTCTTAGTGGCACAGTAGTTTCTATGGTTATTTCAAAGTTCATTTATTATCAAAGTATGTATACTGTATGTCATTATATTCGACCCTGAAATTCATTTTATTGCAGACATTCACAGTAGAACAAAGGAATACTATAAAATCAATGAAATATAATAGCATCAATTGAAAACCACACACATTATTTTCTATGGCAATGAGACAGTCAGTATCACCTTTCAAAACATCACGCTCTTTAGTTCTGGGTATGTGTCCTGTAGTGTATATACATGCATCTGAGTCACAACATTTCAGATCGAGCTCTGTCACTCTATTCTCTCCCAATTACAATATTTATTTTTTGACTGCATTAAGTGGTTGAATAACTTGATACCAACCTCTGAATTTTCCCAATGCACAGATAGATATATGAAGGGAAGTTTTAATCATTTGGCCATACAACATAGGATTAGAATTAGGCCATTTAGCCAATCGATTCTTCTCCGTCATTCAATCATGGATGAATAATTATCCCTCTTAACCCCATTTTTTGGCTTCTCCCTGTGACCTTTAACACTGTGGCTAATCAAGAACCATTAAACCATTATAGGTTCAGTGCAGACAAGTGCTGGAAAACTCATCCTCCATTTCTCCAGGAGCAATCTACTGTAAATATGCCCAATAACATCTATGGCAATGCGTTCCACAAATTCACCACACTCTGGCTAAAGAAATTCCTCCTCATTTTTGTTCTAACTGGATGTCCCTCTATTCTGAAGGCTGTACCCTCTAGTCCTAGACTCACTCACTATAGGGAACATCCATTCCTCATCCACTCTCTCTAGGCTTTTCAATATTCGATAGGTTTCAGTGAGATCTCCCTTCATTCTCCTGAACTCCAGAGAGTACAGGCCCAGAGCCACCAAATTCTCATATGGTAACCCTTTCATTCCTAGAATCATTCCCGTGAACCTCCTGTGGACTCTCCCCAATACTGATTGTCAGCAATGATTCTTGCTCATTTTGATCTTGACCTCATAATCTACCTTGTTGTGATCTTGCACTTTATTGTCTGCCTGCTCTGCACATTCTCTGTAGCTATTGCACTTTATTCTGCATTTTATTATGGTTTTGCCTTGTACTACGTCAATGTGTAATGACTTGATCTGCATCACCATCTGGCATGGAACTACCACTGCATATAGAAGTAAACTGTGATAAGCCATTTGATTATACCTGGAAACAGTACTTACCTGATACAAAATTAGAAGCAGGAACCCCAGCAAGAATAATCAGCTTTATTTGTCACATATATATCATTTGTGTCAACAACTTCAGTCCAAGGGTGTGTTGGGTGCAACCCACAAGTGTTGCCATGCTTCTGGTACTGGCCCACAACTTACCAATTCTTATTAACCCATATATTTTTGGAATGTCAGAAGAAAACGGAGCACCCATGCAGTCATGAAGAAAATGTCAAAATTCTTTAAAGCAGCGGTGGGAATTGAACCTGCATTGCAAGGACTGCAAACTATTAGCAGCTACACTACAGTGCTGTCCCTGCCATTCAATATAATAGTTTAATAAGCTCGATAAATCTACTTTTCAATCCTCTCCCATATCCTTTGTTACACTGAGAGAAAAACACATGTACTACAAAAACTCAGCCATTCATGGAAAGATAAACCAGTTTCTATTTCAGGTCAAACACCCTGCATAAGATCTGAAATGCTAATTGGAAGAAGTGATCTCCCTGTTAATGGGGTCAATGTAAAAGTTTCAAATTATCTCCTATTATTGCTCAAAATCAGTATCAGGTTTATCATCACTGACTGGAAATTTGTTGTTTTGCAACAGATGGGCTGAAGGGCCTGTTTCTGTGCAGTACTTATTTATGACTATGACCATTTATAATAAATTTAATGGCTTTGTCATAGAGTCATATAAAGGACACAGAAACAGGCCCTTCAGCCCATCTAGTCTGTGCTGAACCATTTACACTGTCTACTCTCATCGACCTGCACCTGGACCACAACCCTCCATACCCCTACCTTCCATGCACCTATCCAACCTTATTTCAAATGTTGCAATCGAGCTCGTATGCACTACTTGTGTTGGCAGCTCATTCTACACTCTCACCACCCTCTGAGTGAAGAAGTTTCCCCTCATGTTCCCCTTAAGCTTTTCATCCTGCACCCTTAACCCCTGACCTCTAGTTGTAGTCCGACCCAACCTCAGTGGAAAACACCTGCTTGCATTCACCTGATCTGTACCCCTCATAATTTTGTATACCTCTATCAAACCTTCTCTCAATCTTCTACGTTCCAAGGAATAAAGTCCGAACCTATTCAGTGTTCCCTTATAACTAAAGTCCTCGAGACTCAATTACAAAATAGTTTAAAACAAGGGAATAATGAGGTATGCTCATAAGTTTGTGGACTGTTCAGAGATCTGATGATGGAGGGGAAGATGATGTTCCTGAATCATTGAGGTTTGGGCTCCTGTACCTCCCTGATGGTCATATTGAAAAGAGGGCACATCCTGGATGGTGAGGGTCCCTAACATTGAATGCTGTCCTCTTAAAACACTGCCTCTTGAAGATGTCCTTGATAATGGGTGGCATTCTGCTTGTGATGGAGCTGGATGAGTCTACAACACTTTGCAGCCTCTTGCAATCTTGTGAATTGGAGGGTGTGATGCAACCAGTCAGAACACTGGACATCCAGAGGTATTTGTAAAAGTCCTTGGTGGCAAATAGATCTCCTCAAACACTGAGGGAGCAGAGTCATTGGTATGCCTTCTTCATGATTGTGTCCACGGGTTGCACCCAGGTCAGATCCTCGAAGATGTTGATCCCCAGAAACTTGAAGCTGCTCTCCCTTTCCACCGCTGACTCCTCCCTCGACTTCCCCTTCCTGAAGGCCCAAATCAATTCTTTGGTCTCAGCGACTCTAAGTGTGAGGTTGTGGTGATGACATCATTCGCCTAGCCGATCTGTCTCACTGCTGTATGACAAGGGTCCTTAATGACTGATGCCACCATTTTGAGGGATCAGGTGTCCTGAATGCTGGTGAGGCTAGTGCCCATGATGGAGCTGGCTGAGTTTTCAGCTTTCTGCAGTTTTTTTCCTGATTCTGTGCAGCAGAATCCCTACACCCCAGATGGTGATGCAACCAGTTTAATGATCTCCACGGTACATCTGTAGAATTTTACTCAGCTTCATTGCGAGTCAGCTGGTTGGAATGGACATTTTCAAGTGCTCCTGAATCCCAACTTAGAGCCTCAGTGCAAGTTCTCGTGAAGAGGAGGAGAAGGCAAATCCTACACATACATCATTACTGTTGTACTCAGATCCCAAGGAACATGAGGAATTGTTTTGAGAGACTGGGTATAGGGCTTCAATAGAGACTGATAGTCAAGTCAGAAACAACTCTTGGACAGAGACAAAACACGACTGTGCAGTAACTTGTTCCTACCTTCAGAAATGTCTCAAGGAGGCTTTTACGAGCCTCAACTTTGTCACTGTCCATATTTCCAAACGGCAGATCAGTAAAGAGCTTCTTTGGTCCTTTTACATCTGAAAAACAGCAAAAATCTGCTATTGGGACAAACTGAATCAAGCTCCAATAAAAGTAATGTCAATAATTTTGCAAGTTGTAGTTCAGGCTGAATCTACCATCAGCAGAAAACAAGTTGCCGGAGAAACTCAGCAGGTCAGGCAGTATTTGTGGAGGCAGACAGTACTGAAATTAGTTTATTATTGTCACATGTAACACGATAGAGTGAAAAGCTTGTCTTGCATACCATTCATGCAAGTCAAATCATTACACAGGGTATCGAGTTAGAATGGGGTAAAATAGTAACAATACAGAATAAAGTGTGAAAGCTAATGAAGAAGTACAAAATCATAATGAGTAATTTAACCTGTTGCATCACCGTCTGACATGGGATTGCCACTGCACAGGATCAGGAAAAGCTGCAGAGGGTTGCAAACTCAGCCGGCTCCATCATGGACACTAGCTTCCCCACCACCCAGGACATCTTCAAAAGGTCATGCCTCAAAAGGCAGCATCCATCATTAAGGAACCCCACCATCCAGGACATCTTTTATCAGGCAATGCCTTCTTCTCATTGCTGCAATCAGGGAGGAGGTACAGGAGCCTGAAGACACACACTCAACGATTCAGGAACAGCTTCTTCCCCTCTGCCATCAGGGAGGAGGTACAGGAGCCTGAAGACACACACTCAACGATTCAGGAACATCTTCTTCCCCTCTGCCATCAGGGAGGAGGTACAGGAGCCTGAAGACACACACTCAACGATTCAGGAACATCTTCTTCCCCTCTGCCATCAGGGAGGAGGTACAGGAGCCTGAAGACACACACTCAGCTATTCAGGAACAGCTTCTTCCCCTTTGCCATCAGGGAGGAGGTACAGGAGCCTGAAGACACACACTCAACGATTCAGGAACATCTTCTTCCCCTCTGCCATCAGGGAGGAGGTACAGGAGCCTGAAGACACACACTCAGCTATTCAGGAACAGCTTCTTCCCCTCCGCCATCAGGGAGGAGGTACAGGAGCCTGAACACACAAACTCAATGTTTCATGAACAGCTTCTTCCCCTCCACCATCAGATTTCTGAATGAACACCACCTTACTATTGCTGCTTTCTTTTTGCACAACTTATTTAATTTTATGTATGTATTTATTTGTCAGTGTAATTTATAGTATATTTTATATTTTATGTATTGCACTGTACTGCTGTTGCAAACCAACAAATTGCACAATATATGTCAGTGATATTAAACCTGATTCTGATTCTGACAAGCTTTACATTGTAGCTTGTTGAATGGACATATATAAACCAATTCTAATTTCCTCGGACTGTGTTGGTCATTGACGCTTTCGATGCATTTCACTGTTACAGTTCTGTGCAAGAGTCTTGGGCACATATATATAGCTAGAGTGCCCAAGACTTTTGCACAGTTCTGTATTTGTCAATGTGGAGCAGAGAGTGAGTTTGTAAATCCAGTGGGAGCAAAGGGTGTTGGGAATGGCAAGGATGGAGTGCTGTAGGAGGGATGTGGAACAGGTGGCAGAAAAGGAGAGCCAGGGGTGGGGGGAATGGCATGGGTGCAGACACACCCAGCCCTGAGACACCAGGCAAGACCATTTCATTACAGAATGAATCTCTGGTGCTTCCCTCTCCCTCCCCTCTCTCTTCCCCTTTTCCCAACCATGATTCCCCTCTCCATGCCCCCTTCCCACTCTCAATCCACAAAAGTGACCCCTTAGGACATGTAACCACCCCTTTGGGGGGCAGTGCTATTCATGTTGGAAATCACTGGACTGGACTAGAATCATCACTCATACACGTCATGAAATTTGTTTTTTTTTGTGGCAACAGTACAATGCATTATCTAAGATTATGGCAGTACTGTGTAAAAGTCTTGGGCACCCAGGCGATATATAAAACTTCTGTACAGTTTTAGGTGTATATATATACCTAAAACTTCTGGTCTCTTTTGTGGCAGCAGTATAACACAAGACATGAAAAAGTAGAATAAGTTACAATAAAAAATATTCACCTTCCTTGTTCTGGCACAGAAAGCCAACCTCACTGTGACAAAACTCTGCAGACACCAACAGCCTCACTTTAGAGGCATCAGGACCTCTGGAAGTTGTATTGAGGGGCCACTCCCCAAGAAACCATCAACACCAGGCCAATCTGAGGTTGGGACATCCCCAGCCTTTGAAGCCGTGAGTGTGATCTCGAATCATTTCGGAATGTCTCTATCAATTATTTTTAACAGTGACTGAAAATTAGAGTTAGAGTCATAGAGCACTGCAGTACAGAAACGAGCCCTTAGGCCTGTCTAGTCCAGTGACGAACAATACTGCCCCCAAAGGGGTAGTTAGGGGAAATAGAAGTCATCAGGGGGTGTTCAAGATTCTTTGGTGATGGTGCAGTAAGCAGCACAATAACATGAGCCATGAGACCTGCCTGACCCTTAGTAGAGCAGGCACTTCCAAAACAAAGGAAGAGGCACTGGGTCACAGGAAGAACCATCGCTCTGCAGGTGGGGGGCACTCGTCGTCAACTCGACAATCTCATCTGACCTCACCAACCAATCAGACAGTATTGGGGATGCATAAGTTAGCAGCCAGGGTGCCCAACAGTTCTTCTTGACTTGGGGCACGGAACAAGTTCATGCAACTTAACAGCTGGTAAGTCAAGTACACTCTCTCAACTTTCTCTGCAGATCTACAGAAAACAGGTCACACAGCACTGGCCAGAACCAAACTGTGAAATAGAGCCAATCAGTGAACCTGCCATCCCCGTGGATTCCTGTTGAGCTGCTCAAAGTGATCTCGGCTGCATTTGTGTGGTCAAGAGCCACCTTTGGGGATTATGAGACCTCACATGATTGGTCAATCGTGCTGTCTGGTATAGTATAAAGGTAGCTTGTCGAACACCAGCTCTATCCTGACTGAGGATTTCAATCTGAATCCTTGTGGAAGTAATTTTTGCTGCAGTCATTGTCTTCATCTTCACCTTGCCATTTTTTTGTGTGCTGCTGCCATCGTTCCATCTGTGTCAACTCACTGCCATTGTCAACATCTGACAGACTACTGTGTTAATTTTTAATTTAAATTTAGCCCTGTTTAACGATGGATAAATATGTTACAGCACAACATCTAGGAGTCTCAAGCCTTCCTTGAATTCTAATCCTGCCAAGGAACAGAAACTACAGTAAGTGCATCAATACAGTGTTATATACATGGAGTATAGTTTTATTCTATTCGTGTCAGATTAGTGATGCCCCATGTGTCTTATTTGTAATACTGTACTGTCTAATGAAGCCATGAAACCATCAAGATTGCAGGAACACTTCTATAAAAGACTCCCTGAAAAGTCTACTTATTGTATTACTCAGTTCCAGAAGATGAAAGAAGCATTTGAAAAGTGTTGCACACTGAAGTCATTTGGCAAGAAAGCTAAAAATGACCCTGATAATGGTCTCATTGCTTCTTATAACATTTCCGAAATGATAGCAAAGTGTGGAACATCTCATACACTTGGTGAAAGTTTAATAATGCCAGCTGTATCAGAAGTGCTCACCACTGTTCTCAAAATGGAGACCAGTATTTTAAAATCAATTCCTCTGAGTAATAACTCTGTAGCTCATTTTATTGATGAAATGAGTATCAACTATGCACAGAGCTATTAAAAACAGAATTCGGGATACAACTGGATGTGTCAACTGTGCAAGACAACGAGGCATTACTAATAGCATATAATGGTTTATCAAAAATGGAAAAGTTTATGAAGAGATTTTCTTTTGTAAAAAGTTAAAACCAAGTATCAATGGAGAATTAATCTACAATGTGCTCAAAATACAGATTGAGGAGAAAAGTATTCTAATGATTTCTTGTGCAACAGATGGAGCATCATACATGACAGGTCACCATGCTGGTTTTGTGGCATTTATGAAAAAAGGAATTCCAAGTCTGTTTGCAATCCATCATGTAGTTCATCATTAACATCTCACAGCCAAAACCCTCAGCCAGTGGCTTTTCTCAAGCATGACTCTTGTAATATCTGCTCCCAACAAAATTAAAGCTCATCTATTAAGTAGCAGAATATTTCACCGGTTATGCCAAGATAACAATGGAGAGTTTGAATGCTTGCTCCTTCACACTGAAGTGTGTTTGCTGTCAAAAGGCTGCTGCTTAAAATGTTTGTTTGTTCTTTTTGACACTGTGGTTGAATTTTTGCTCAAAGTTGACAAGAGCTTGGGAAACATCTCCGTGGAGAAGTGGCATACCTAGCCGATCTGTATGACAAAATGAACATTCTAAATATGAAACTGCAGGGTGAGAATTTCTATTTAATCTAGGCAAAAAGTGCAGTGTCCACTTTTATCAGAAAATTGGAAATATATAAACAAAACATTGGGAAAAGAATGTTCTTGCAGTTTCCCTGCATGGAAAGTATGGCACTCTCTTTCACAGACGGTGATCTGCAAGAATACTGCTTACACCCACAGTCACCGAAGAAGGATTTTCAGAGAGGATTTGAATGATCTGGAAATTCCAGACTGGGTGATTAATCCATTTCTTTGCAAGGTGGAAGAACAGGAAGAGAGCTTGCAAGAAGAAATTATCGAAATTCAGAATGATGAAGAAACAAAAAAGCTTTTCTAAAATGTCGGTTTTGAGGTATGTGGCTACACTGTTATACAAAGTTTTCTGGCCTTTGAACAGCCAAACTGCTCTTCTTTGCATTTCCATCCTCCTACCTTGTTGGGAAAAGCTTCAATGCAGTGAACCACTTACTCACAGAAAAACAGAAACCGCTTGGACATTGTTTTGTGTGGGGACTTAGGGCTTTTGCTGTCACAGCTTGAAAAAGATATTTCAACTCTTGCTAAAAACCATCAAACTCAAGGATCACTTTGATATTGAAGCTGCTGTACTGTGCAAGCTAGGTTTAAAGACAAATAAAAATTTAAAGCAGAATCATTTTTCTCATGTTAGCATATGGTAGACATGTTTTTACACTGTGGGGACACCAGAAAGTATATTGTGCCTAAGGGGATTTGGCAAGTATGAAAGTGCTTCAGTATGTTGTGTTAAAGAAGATTGAGAAACACTGATCTAGTCCGTGCCAGCCTGGTTTTCTGTGTAGTCCTGTCTTCTCGCATCTGGACCATAGCTCTCCATACCCTTCTCATCCAAGGAGCCATCCAGACTTCTCTTAAATGTTACAATTGCACCCACGCCTACCACTTCCTGTCACGAGCCTGTGGCTGCAGTAGAGCATTGAGCTTCTAGGATTGTTGTTTTAGTCACTAAGCCTTTGTGCTTTCTGTTTAATCTTGTCAAGTTAATTGTAATAGACACAGGTTTTCCGCATTCTATGATTATTTAATTCAGACTCTTGACTAACACTGATGTCAGAGTCCTTGTGTTTATGGAGAATGATTTGTCTCGTGGTGTCGCTCAATCAGGCCTCTGGTGCTCTGTTGGTATTCCCATGTATAATCTGCCAGTGACCACCATGACCCTTCTGCTGGCAACATGTTCCACAGTTGCACCACCCTCTGAGGGTACTTAAAATTAGCCTTCATGTTGTCGCTGTTCCTTTCCGTGCCTTGTGGCACATCGGGTGGCAACTCAGCCATTTCTTTAGCATTTGTCCATTTTTTATGAGGCCAAGTTGCTAGCTCAACCCAGTTCAACGATCAACCAAACACAATGGAAAGCATGCAAGGAGCTAAGTGGATTCGAACCCAGGCCACTCGCCTCGAAGTCTGGTACAGATACCACTACACTGGAAAGTGCCAGCTTTAATGTAATGAAAGTAATTATTAATTTTCACTCAACATGGCAAAGCACTTACATTGTTTTATTCCCTTTTTTAAATGACAAGCCTGTCACATATCATATATTCATGTTATAATTAAGGTAAGTAATTACATCAAAATAATTACTACACGGCACAGTAGTGTGGTGGTTAGCGCAAAACTGTACAGTACCAGTGACCCGGGTTCAATTCCTACCGCTGATTGAAAGGAGTTTGTACATTGTCCTCCGGGTGCTCTGGCTTCCTCCCACAGTCCAAAGACGTACTGGTTGGTAGGTTAATTGGTCACTATAAACTGTCCGGGATTAGGCTGAGGTTAAATTGGGGGATGCTGGCTGGCACAGCTTGAAGGATAAATTCTATGCTGTATCTCAACAAATAAAAACATTCAAATGCATTGAGGGTACGGTGTGTAGTTACAGTCACTACACTAAAGGAAGAATGAGGAGTCTTTGGAGAGGGTGCAAAAGAGATTCACAAGCATGTTGCCTTGAATGTAGTGTATTAACTATAAAGAGCTGTTGGACGAACTTATGTCGTTCTCTCTGAAGCATCAGAGACTGAGGGGCAACCTTATCAAGGTACAGTATATAAAATTAACAGAGCTGTCGACAGGGTAAATAATCAGAAACACAAGCGATTCTACAGATGCTGGAAATCCAAAGCAATACATACAAAGTACTTGGGGAACTCAGCAGTTCAGGCAGCCTCGAGGAAGAGGCTTTTTGGTCCGAGACCCTTCATCAGGATCTAACAAATTGGAATCTTTGAAAATACACAATATATAAAAGGCATGGCTTTCAGGTGAGAGAGTGAAGGTTTAAAAGTGAAGTGTGAGCCATGTTTTTTTTTGTACACAGAGAGAGAGAAGTGCCTGAAGAATGCTGCCAGAGGTGGGGGGAGGGGGGACAATGAGGGGCTCATAAACAGGCGGAGAATGCAGAGGGATAGAGCAGGTGCAGGCAGATGATACCGATTCAGACCGACATTGTGGTCAGTAGAGGTTTTGTGAGCCGAAGGGCCTGTTCCTGAGCTGTACTGTCCTATGTTTTATGTTCAACCAAGAACAAGAATAATTTCCCCCAGTGAGAAGAGCTGGCTGCGCAGTGGAGGGTGTCCAACAGGCTGGGTTTGTGGAAGGTCACGAGTGGGTTAAGGTGGAGGGAGGTCACGTGGTGGGCACGTGGTGATGAAACATAAAACCTAGAACAGTGAGGCACAGTACAGGCCCTTTGGTCTGTCATGCTGACCTCTTACCCTACTATAAAATCAATATAACCTTTCTCAACCACCTAATGCTCCACTTTTCTACCATCTATGTGCCTATCCAACAGTCTCTTAATATCCTGAAGAAGGGTCTCAGCCTGAAACGTTGACTGTTTATTCATTTCCATAGATGGTGCATGACCTGCTGAGTTCCTCCTGCATTTTGTGTGTGTTGTCCTTAATGTATCTTCCTCTACCACCACCCCTGGCAACAGGTTCCACTCTCTGTGCAAAGAAATTTACCCCTGACATCTGCTTATACTTTCCTCCAATCAGCTTAAAGTTATGCCCCATGGACGTAACCATCCAAATGTTTTCCAAAAGATGTTGCACATCCTCTCTCTTAACGTTGACATGTTCCAGCATATCAGCCGATTAAACAGAGCCCTTTTCCTAGGGTGCAGATGTCAAATACTAGAAGACATTGTTTGTCCTCTTTGGCCAAATGAAACATTAATGTTAAACATCATACTACGTGAAATAAGGGTGGCAGGTGAAGATGCGTCTGTACCAAAGGAGGTGTAAGGTGCTCCTTCCCTCCTCTAACCTACAGGTAGCCCTTGGGCTGAGGCCCCTCCCTTCCCAATCAGAGATCAGGGTCACATGAAGCCATGGGAGCAGGTGGTGGATGTTCGTGTGAGTAGTTGGTGTATCTCACAAGTCCTGGTTATGCGACCACTGACAGCAGGCAGACAATCTCTGAAGAGTATTGGTAATGGCTGCAGGCACCCGTCTTGTCCAGAAAACGGCAAGGGCAAACCACTTCCATATAAAAATTTGCCAAGAACAGTCATGGGCATGGAGAGAGAAAAAAGTAAGAACAGTGTGTGAGAACAGGAGTCTTCCTCACAGGAAGATTAAAGACAGATGGAAAAGGACGATGGCCCATGTCATATGACACGGCACAGAATGATGACCGCATGAAATATAGAATTGCTGTTATAAGATTCCATACTGGTGGAATTACTAGAATGATCTTCTATCTTTCCTTAGGATTCCAAAGCAGGAATAAATCAGCAATACCTCTTAAAATCAACATTCCAGGAAAGCAAGTAGTCTGATATTTACTGTTCCTTAGTTTACCGAGTGATAAGAATTTAGATGATGTCGGATCATTCTGCCCAAGGTGTTTTGTGATTAATGTTGCACTTTAGACAAGGTCTTGGACAGATTAAGTGCAGTGCTCTAATTGTGATTTTCGTGCCTAGTACGATGCCTGGGAATCTCAAACCAGGCTTGGCTTTGGAATCGTTCTCGCCTTTCCTCCACCGATCTAATCGTATGATTTTTGGCACAGGCGTATTCTTTCCAAAATGAGTGTAATATGTAATAAAGGACATATTGAGTCATTGAAACATGGTCCAAGTCAGACTCTAGGAAAAAAGCAGCAACTTCTGCAGAACTGATTCATCCTGTGTCTTACCACATTTCCCTAATTCACTGGGGATCATGCACTAATCATACCATCTGTCATCTCTGGCTCATGTGCGACCAACATACTATGAAGTCATACGAACAGGCGTGGTCTGACATAACTCAGCATTAAGTGACGTCAAATCAGAATTATCTAATATGAGCGAGCATAATTTTAAGGTGATTGGAGGGAAGAATGGGGGATGTCAGAGGTAAGTTCTTTACACAGAGAGTGCTGGGTGCATGGAAACCCCTGCCATGGGTGGTGGCAGAGGCCTATCAGGGGCTTAGACTCATCTTGGAGTATGTTAGAAGGTCAGCACAACATCATTTGCCAAAGGGCCTATACTGCACCGGAATGATCTATAGTTTCTGTGAGTGAGGGGGTCGGGGACTGGTATGCTCACTGGTTTTTTTCTGCAGGGAGGGGAGGATTTTGGGGTCTACGAGTTTTGTTCTTTTCTTTTTTGTGCCGGGGGGGAGGGAGTTGATGTCTTTCCTTTCATCGTCACCCATGGTCTTTCTGTATTCCATGGCTATCTGGAGAAGACAAATCTCAGAGTTGTATTCTGCATACATACTTTGACAGTAAAATGAACCTTTGAACTACTAAGTCAGCTTCAAGTTTGGTGTGAACATTGTTTTAAATTGTGACCAAAATAAAACTGCATTGAAATGTAATTATTGTGTTCTACTGCTTCTTTGTCATTTGTAAAAATGCACACAGGTTGAAAATGTCTATTTCCTATATAACTGTGTTTCTGGGAAGATCTTCCAAACTCATAGGCTTGACTACATACACACAGTAACTCAAATACAGTAACCACATGCTACAGCAGTTAAATCCAGAAGTGCATGTCTGAACACACAGCACGTCGAACCTTGAAGTGACTGGGTTGCAGCTGACCATGAACCTACACTCAGTTGCCATTCGATTAGGTACAGGCGGTATGTAGTAAAGTGGCCACTGAGTATGATTGGAGACTGACCTTCCACTGCAGTACAAAGGGAAGGCCTCATTGTCAGAGGTACAGTCTTCGAGAAGAGACTTTAAACCTAGGCCTAGTCTCCTCTAACAGAAAAAATTTCTTCGAAGGACAAGGAAGTTATTCCCACTCCTCTTGCCAATACTTATCCATCAATCAACATTCCTAAAAACAGATGATCTGGTTCCATTGCTATTTGTGGGAAAATTGGCTGATATTTCCTACATTGCGTTAGGAACCACAGATTTTCTACATTCTTGAATGCATAATACTGGCAACAGAAAGCATCACATGAAATGCTTATTATCCATGAATAATAATTCACACTTTATCTCTAGTGGCAGATAATAAAGTAAAGAGCATTCTCAATACAAAAGATGGTGCTAATGTCACATTCACAACTATAGCAGCCTATATCCATTTGCTTTTTAGCTAATGTTTACATGAATCAAACGCTGATGAGGCTCCTTGCAAAGCTTACATTGCACCTGCCATGGCCTTCACTGAGGGACGTACACATCTTAGTGCCTTTCGTAGCTGAGGTAACTGACCGAACCCAGGCAATATATTAACTGTTGCTTCTACCTTTCTTTGCTCAAGCCCTGAGTTCCGTTTTCACTTGCTCACCATAAAGCTACAAGTTCCTTTAGAGTCATAGAACACTACAGCACAGAAAAAGGCCTTTCGGCCTATCAGGTCCATGCTGAACTCTTAATCTGCCTTCAACTGGGACCATAGCCCTCTATAACCCTGCCATCCATGTATCTATCCAAATTTCATTGAATGTTGTAATCAACCCAAAATCCACCACTTCTGCTAACACTTCATTCTGCACTCTCACCATCCTCTGAGCGAAAAATTCCCCATCATGCTCCCCTTAAACATTTTACCTTTCACCCTTAACCCATGACCTTTAGATCTACTCTCACCTAACCTCAGTGGAAAAAGCCTGCTTGTATTTACCCTATCTATACCGCTCATAATTTTGAATACTTCTATCTCACCTTTACAAGATGGCGTTGCCTGAATACTCACTCATTTTCAACATCACAATTACACACAGTGTAATTTTATTAGGTATACCTGTACACCTGCTCATTAATGCAAATATCTAGTCAGCCAATCATGTGGCAGCAACTCAACGTATAAAAGCATGCAGACATGGTCAAGAAGTTCAATTGTTGTTGAGACCAAACATCAGAATGGGGAAGAAATGTGATCAAAGTGACTGTGGAATGATTGTTGGTGTCAGATGGGGTGGTTTGAGTATCTCAGACACTGCTGAGCTTTTGGGATTTTCACACACAACATCCTCTACAATTTATAGAGAATGGTGCAAGAAACTAAAAATATCCAGCAAATAACAGTTCTGTGGGCAGAAGTCCCTTGTTGATGAGAGAGATCAGAGGAGAATGGTCAGACTGGTACAAGTTAACAGGAAGGTGACAGTAGCTGAAGTAACCACACAGTGCAATAGAGGTTCTAAATGGCCAGAAAGAAGGCAGGCATAGCTAGGGTTCATGCGGGTGTCCATTATTACACCTTGAGCTTGGAGAAAGTGGGAAGAGCCAAAAGAAAAATGCCGAGGGTGAGGAACAGTTCTGCCACTGAGGGTCTCGGCCCAAGACATTGACTGTTCGTTTCAGCAGGTGCTGAGTTCCTCCAGCATGTTTGTAGGTGTTAATCCACCACTCGGAGGAAGGTGGTGATGGAGGGGAACTGGTCAGGTCCAATGCAGTCTGGAATGGAACTAAAACGAGTTAGGATAAGTACATGGAAGGGGGATGTATGGAGGGCTGTAGCCAAGGTGCAGGTTGGTGTAACAGTTCAGCATGGACTGGTTTCTGTACAGTAATGCTCTATGACTTTATGACTATGACAATGTTACACCTGACAAATGATGGTCCCCATCAGATATTTTTTCAATTTCTGCTGATTTAACATCTAAATGTCAACATGACTGGGAGACCTCAGTCAGTCCGGATCAGGAGCAGCATCTCCAACACCATCACACTGATCACGGGGGCCCCCCAGGGCTGTGTGCTCAGTCCACTGTTGTTCACTCTGCTGACCCACGACTGTGCTGCAACACACAGCTCGAACCACATCATCAACTTCGCCGGTGACATGACCATGGTGGGTCTCATCAGCAAGAACGACGAGTCAGCTTACAGAGAGGAGGTGCAGCGGCTAACGGACTGGTGCCGAGTCAACAGCCTGTCTCTTAATGTGAACAAAACAAAAGAGATGGTTGTTGGCTTCAGGAGGGCACGGAGTGACCACTCCCCACTGAACATCGACGGCTCCTCGGTAGAGATCATTAAGAGCACCAAATTTCCTGGCAGAGAATCTCACCTGCTCCCTCAACACCAGCTCCATAGCAAAGAAAGCCCAGCAGTGTCTCTACTTTTTGCAAAGGCTGAGGAAGATCCATTTCCCACCCCCCCCCCCATCTTCATCACATTCTACAGGGGTTGTATTGAGAGCATCCTGAGCAGTTGCATCATTGCCTGGTTCGGAAACTGCACCATCTCGGATCACAAGAACCTGCAGCGGATAGTGAGGTCAGCTGAGAAGATCATCGGGGTCTCTCTTCCCACCATTACAAACATTTACTCTACACACTGCATCCACAAAGCAAACAGCATTATGAAGGACCCCACGCACCCCTCATACAAACTCTTCTCCCTCCTGCCATCTGGGAAAAGGCACCAAAGCATTTGGGCTCTCACGACAGACTATGTAACAGTTTCTTCCCCCAAGCTATCAGACTCCTCAATACCCAGAGCCTGGACTGACACCTTACTGCCCTATTGGCTTGTTTATTATTTATTGTAATGTCTGCACTGTTTTGTGCACTTTATGCAGTGCTGGGTAGGTCTGTAGTCTAGTGTAGCTTTTTCTGTATTGTTTTTAACATAGTTCAGTGTAATTTTTGTACTGTGTCATGTAACACCATGGTCCTGAAAAAACGTTTCATTTTTACTGTGTACTGTACCAGCAGTTATGGTCGAAATGACAATAAAAAGTGACTTGACTTGAACTTCACCTCCCCTAACCCCCCACCCCTCTCCTTTTTACCTTATCAACGTTACATAATTAACGCACATAATTGAACCCACAATGTGGTTTTCTATCATAACAATTAGATTAACAACTAGCATAATGCTTTACAATGCCAGCAATCAACAATTGGGGTTCAATGTCTGTACAGAGATTGTATATTCTCCAGGTTTCCTCTGGGTGCTCCAGTTTCCTCCCACATTCCAAAGACACACCAATTCGTGTCAATAAGTTGTGAGAGTGCTATGTCAGTGCTGGAAGCATGACAACACTTGCAGGCTATCCGCAGTACATACTCAGACTGCGTTCATCATTGATGCAAATGGCTGCATGTTTTGATGTTTTAATGTACATGTGACAAATAAAGCTGATTGTTAAAAGATCTTTACCTTTAAGGTTAAACAAACTCTTTGGCTGACTTCAGTGTCCAGTGTGCTATGGTCAAAGAACATGAGTGTTAATGATCATAAAACATATCCCAGGGATTTCTGGATCATTGGATGCATGAACGTTTTGACCCATTTCTTTAGTATACCAGCTTTCCAGTGCCATCTTATTCCCAGTCTTCTACAACTTCTGTTTTTAATCAGAATTAGATTTATTATCACCGGCATGTGCCATGAAATTTGTTAACTTAGCAGCTGCAATACAGAACAATATATAATATAGAAGAAAAAATAAAACAACAATAATTATAAATACATAAGTAAATCAATTACAGTATACATATATTGACTATAATCTTCTTCTTCTTCGGTTGTCCATTGATTTTCAATGATGACTGAGGCCTGGGCAAGGTTGTATGGAAAACCTGCAGTTGCCCATGTTGAAGATTGACTATAATAAAAATGTGCAAAAAACAGAAATAATACATATTTTTAAATGGAGGTAGTTTTTAAAGGTTCAATGTCCATTTAGGAATTGGATAGCAGAGGGGAAGAAGCTGTTCCTGAATCACTGAGTGTGTGCCTTCAGGCTCCTGTACCTCCTCCCTGATGGCGGAGGGGAAGAAGCTGTTCCTGAATCACTGAGTGTGTGTCTTCAGGCTTCTGTACCTCATACCTGATGGTAACAGTGAGAAAAGGGCATGTCCTGGGGGCTGGAGGTCTTAATCATGGACACTGCCTTTCTGAGACACCACTCCCTGAAGATGTCCTGGGTACTTCGTAGGCTAGTGCCCAAGATGGAGCCAACTACATTTACGACCCTCTACAGCTTCTTTTGGTCCTGTGCAGTAGCCTCCCCACCCCCCCCCCCATACCAGACAGTGATGCAGCATGTCTGAATGCTTGCCACAGTATAGTTATAGACATTTTTGAGTGTATTTGTTGACATACAAAATCTCTTCATACTCCTAATGAAGTATAGACACTGCCTTACCTTCTTTATAACTACTTCGATATGTTGGGACCAGGTTAGGTTCTCAGAGTCCTTTCACCCAGGAACTTGAAACTGCTCACTCTCTCCACTTCTGATCCTTCTGTGAGGATTGGTATGTGTTCCTTTGTCTTACCCCTCCTGAAGTCCACAATCAGCTCTTTCGCCTTACTGACGTTCAGTGCCAGGTTGTTGCAGCGACACCACTCCACTAGTTGGCGTATCTCACTCCTGTACACCCTCTCATCTCCAGCTGAGATTCTACCAACAATAGTTGTATCATTAGAAAAAGTATAGATGGTATTTGAGCTATGCCTAGCCACACAGTCATGGGTATAGAGAGAGCAGAGCAGTGGGCTAAGCACACTTCCCTGAGGTGCACCAGTGTTGATTGTCAGCGAGGAGGAGATGTTATCACCAATCCATACAGATTGTGGTCTTCCAGTTAGGAAGTTGAGGATCCAGTTGCAGAGGGAGGTCCAGAGGCCTGTGTTCTGTAATTTCTCAATCAGGACTGTGGGAATGATGGTATTAAATGCTAAGCTATAGTCAATGAACAGCAACCTGACATAGGTGTTTGTGTTGTCCAGGTGGTCTAAAGCCATGTGAAGAGCTATTGAGATTGCATCTGCCGTTGACCTGTTGTGGTGATAGGCAAATTGCAATGGGTCCAGGTCCTTGCTGAGGTAGAAGCTCAGTCTAGTCATGACCAACCTCTCAAAGTATTTCATCATTGTAGCTGTGAGTGCTACCGGGCGATAGTCATTAAGGCAGCTCACATTATTCTTCTAAGGCACTGGTATAATTGTTGCCTTTTTGAAGCAAGTGGGAACTTTCACCCTTAGCAGTGAGAGGTTGAAAATGTCCTTGAATACTCCTGCTAGCTGGTTGGCACAGGTTTTCAGAGCCTTACCAGGTACTCCATCAGGACCTTCCACTTTGCCAGGGTTCACTCTCTTTAAAGGCAGCCTAACATCAGCCTCTGAGACAGAGATCACAGGGTCATCAGGTGCAGCAGGGAGCTTCACAGCTGTAGTTGTGTTCCCCCTTTGAAAGTGGGCATAGAAGGTGTTGAGTTCATCTGGAAGTGAAGCATTCATGCTATTGGGTTTCGTTTTGTAGGAAGTAATGACTTGCAAACCCTGCCAGAGTTGTCGTACATCTGAAGTCACCTCCAACCTTGTTCAAAATGGTCTCTTTGCCCTTGATATAGCCCTCCACAAACATACCTGGTTTTCTGGTACAGTCCTGGGTCACCAGACTTGAGTGCCACAGATCTAGCCTTCAGCAGAAGGTGTACCTCCACAGCTTTTGGTTTGGGGATGTACAGTAACGACTATCATTTCATCATTAAGCGCCCTCACCACACAGGACATGCTCTCTTCTCATTGCTACCATCAGGGAGGAGGGACAGGAGCCGGAAGAAACACACTCAACAATTCAGGAACAGCTTCTTCCCTTGTCATCAGGTTTCTGACAAGACAATGAACCAACCTATGAACATTACTTCATTATATATATATAAAATTTATAGTAATATTTATGTATTGCCCTGTACTACTGCTGTAAAACAAGAAATTCTACATTTGTCAATGCTAATAAACCTGAATCTGATTCTGATTCTAATGGTCCTGCCATTTAAGAACATATGGAACAGGAGTAGGACCTCTTAGTTCTTCATTCAGTCACATCGTGGATGATGCAATCTCACCCTTAACATGACTGCCTTGCTCTCCCCCAAGCCCCTTGACTCCCTTGTACTTCAAATGCCTGTACTGTGCTGTAATATAATATATGCACAAAATGTTGGGGTACCTCAGCAAGTCAGGCAGTATCTATGGAGAAGAATGAACAATCGATGCTTCATCAGTCTTGATGAAGGGTCTCGGTCTGAACCGTCAACAGTTTATTCCTCTACATAGATGCTGCCTGACCTGCTGAGTTCCTCCAGCATTTTATGTGTTTTACTCTGGATCTCCATCATCTGCTGTGTCTATGTTGCATTGTAATGTTGTGTGCCTCTGCTTATATCAATATTACTTACCAAAAGAAGTTAAAAGTGTTGCTGCAGTTAAAAGAAGTTGAAACTTTACTTATGGCCCTTTCTAATAGTTAGAACTATCACCCTTCCAGTAACTGCCACAGGCTTCAATGGTAAATGACTGGCTTTTCCTACTTAGTGACCTGTGCTAATGAGTTAGATTTCAAAGAGGTCAGTGGTCAAAGGTTCATTTTATTATCAAATGGAATACAACTCTGAGATTCATCTTCTCCAGATAGCCATAAAATACAGAAAAACCATGGAAGCCATTGAGGCCCCCTCCCGCACAAAAAAAGAAACAAAAACAAAACTCGCAAACCCCAAGCCCCCCGCCCCAGCCTCTCTCTCACACAAAAACTAATAGATTGCCAACCCGGACATGGCAGCTCAAACATCAAACTTCTAGCCCTCATGGTTCTCCCACTCAAAACATACGACGACAATAATATCAAACACCCAACCCCTCCCTCACCTAAAAAAGTAACATATTGCCCATCCACCGATCAGCAACAAGGAAAACACAGAAAAACTGAAGGAAACCCATTCAAACTACAGTCCACATCAATAATCGCATGTCTCAGAATTTCAAAAACACCCTCCGTCAACATCCCATGGGGCCTTCATCCAATGAAAAGGCTTCCACAGTTTGGGCTGATTACATTTTTCTATTGTGAGTTCAGCAAAATCTTGTCAAATATCATAATCATAGAATTGATCGCTTCTAAAGGAACAAGTGCTTTAGAATGTACTTTTGTATGGAATAAGACTCACTCAAGCTGCATAAGTGATGTGAATTTGTAATATTACATAAAGTCATTGACAAGCCCCTCAGAAGATATTTTAAAGAGAAATGAGTAAACTTGAGAACTACATTGCAAGGATTGATCAGAGAGGCTGTAGCCTCGATTTGGGAGACTTTACAATTCAACCTGGATTATTAGTTACTCTTTTAGTGTTTTTGAGCAGTTGGATCAGGGTGATTAATGTGGTCTGAGGCGCTTCAGCAAAGAATGCTTTGCTCTGCGGCCTGCAGTGGGCTAGCAGCATGAGGCTGAACTGAACTAAACCAGATATTACTGGATTTGTGGTTTGATGTGTGATATTTTACGTGTTGTCATCTTGCTTTTTGCTGTTTGCACAATTTGCTCTTTTTTTCATGCATTGGGTGTTTGATGTTCCATGGTGTTTCATTGTTTCATGACTGCCTGCAGGAGGACAAATCTCAGATTGTATTCTATATACATACTTTGATAATAAATGTACTTTGAATCATTGAAGTCTCAGCAAACCCTGAAGCTTCATGTGTGCAGTATTGCAACTGTGTAGTGGGTGATATTGCACAGCAGATTCGATGGACCAAATGGCCTAATTTTGCTCCAATGTCTTATATTTCTGGAATATCCCTGAATTGTACTGGAGATTCACCTCAGTACAGATGGAAGTAGGATCCATTTGTCGTCGGATGATTCTCTAAAGTAATGCAGGGGTATTTCCCATTCATTTCAATAGGGATTCTATACGTGCAAATTCATTCATTTATCTTTCACTTAGAGATATAGCACCATAACAGGCACTTGCAGCCTAGCGAACCCACTCTGCCCAATTACAAGTGAATCTGAATCATGTTCGGACTTAATATCATTGGCATATGTTGTGAAATTTGTTGTTTTTCAGCAGTAATACAGTGCAATATACAATTACAAATTACAAAAACTATAAATTACAAATCAGAAGAATATATGTAGCTTTTCCCAACTCCTCCATGACAGATGGTAATGCAACCATTAGAATGCTCTCCATGATACATCTATAGATTTTGGTGACATACAGGATCTTCTCAAGCCCAAATGAAATATGGCCACTGTAATTTCTTTGTAATTGCATCAATGTGATGAGCCCAGGATAAACCTTCAGAGATGTTGACACCCAGGAACTTGATGTCACCCTTTTCAGTGCCAGTCCCTCAATGAAGACAGGTGTGTGATCCCTCATTTTCTATTACCTGAAGTCAGCAATCAAGGCCTTGGTCTTTCTGACTATGAATGTTCTGCCACCGCTCAACCAGCTGATCTATCTGACTCCTGAATGCCTCCTCATCACCATCTGAGATTCTGCCAGCAACAGGTGTGTCATCAGCAAATTTATGGATGGCATTAAGCTGTGCCCAGCCACACATTCATGGGTGTAAAGAGAGCAGAGCAGTGGGATAAGCACACATCCTTGACATGACCAACTAACCCACTAAACTGTATCTCTTTGGAACCTGAGAGGAAACTGGAGCACCTAACGCAAACCCATGCAGTCATGCAGAGAATGGGCAAACTGCTTACAGACAGCAGCAGGAATTGAAGCCAGGTCACTGGCATTGTAATGGGGTTACACTAACTGTTAGGAACTTCTGGTCAGGAAGAGTGGTTTTTGATCACTGATGTGATCACTTTGCTGTCGGAAAGGGGAGACTGGTTTCTGATCACTGGTGGGAACACTCTGCTACGGAGAGGGGAGTCTGCCTTTTGATCACTGGAGCATCACTCTGCTACAGAGAGGGGAGACTGGTTTTTGATCTCTGGTGGGATCACTCTACTACGGAGAGGGGAGACTGCCTTGGGATCACTGGGGGATCACTCTGCTACGGAGACGGGAGACTGCCTTGTGATCACTGGGGGATCACTCTGCTACGGAGAGGGGAGAGTGCCTTGTGATCACTGTTGGATCACTCTGCTACGGAGAGGGGAGACTGGTTTTTGATCACTGGTGGGATCACTCTGCTATCGGAGAGGGGAGACTGCCTTTTGATCACTGGTGGATCTCTCTGCTACGGAGAGGGGAGACTGCCTTGTGATCACTGGGGGATCAATCTGCTATGGAGACGGGAGACTGCCTTGTGATCACTGGGGTTCACTCTGCTACGGAGAGGGGAGACCGGTTTTTGATCTCTGGTGGGATCACTCTGCTACGTAGAGGGGAGACGGCCTGTTGATCACTGGGAGATCACTCTGCTATCGGAGAGGGGTGACTGCCTTTTGATCACTGATGGGATCACTCTGCTACAGAGAGGGGAGACTGCCTTTTGATCACTGGTGGGATCACTCTGCTACGGAGAGGGGAGATTGCCTTTTGATCACTGGTGGGATCACTCTGCTACGGAGAGGGGAGACTGCCGTTTGATCACTGGGGGATCACTCTGCTACGGAGAGGGGAGACTGCCTTTTGATCACTGGGGGATCACTCTGCTACGGAGAGGGGAGACTGCCTTTTGATCACTGGGGGATCACTCTGCTACGGAGAGGGGAGACTGCCTTGTGATCACTGGGGTTCACTCTGCAACGGAGAGGGGAGACTGCCTGTTGATCACTGATGGGATCACTCTGCTACGGAGAGGGGAGACTGCCTTTTGATCACTGGTGGGATCACTCTGCTACGGAGAGGGGAGACTGCCTTGTGATCACTGGGGGATCACTCTGCTACGGAGAGGGGAGTCTGCCTTGTAATCACTGGGGGATCATTCTGCTACGGAGAGCGGAGACTGTCTTTTTGATCACTGGGGGATCACTCTGCAATGGAGAGGGGAAACTGCCTTGTGATCACTGTTGGATCACTCTGCTACGGAGAGGGGAGACTGCCTTTTGATCACTGGTGCGATCGCTCTGCTACGGAGAGGGGAGACTGGTTTTTGATCTCTGGTGGGATCACATTGCTACAGAGAAAGGATTCTGCCTTGTGATCACTGGGGGATTAATCTGCTACGGAGAGGGGAGTCTGCCTTGTAATCACTGGGGGATCACTCTGCTACGGAGAGGGGAGACTGCCGGTTGATCTCTGGTGGGATCTCTCTGCCTCGGAGAGGGGAGACTGCCTTGTGATCACAGGGGGATCACACTGCTACGGAGAGCGGAGACTGGTATTTGATCTCTGGTGGGATCACTCTGCTATGGTGAGGGGAGACTGCCTTTTGATCACTGCGGGATCAATCTGCTATGGAGAGGGGAGACTGCCTTTTGATCACTGGGGGATCACTCTGCTACGGAGAGGGGAGACTGCCTGTTGATCACTGCGGGATCACTCTGCTATGGAGAGGGGAGACTGCCTTTTGATCACTGGGGGATCACTCTGCTACGGAGAGGGGAGACTGCCTGTTGATCACTGCGGGATCACTCTGCTATGGAGAGGGGAGACTGCCTTTTGATCACTGCGGGATCAATCTGCTATGGAGAAGGGAGACTGCCTTTTGATCACTGGTGGGATCACTCTGCCATGGAGAGGGGAGACGCCTGTTGATCACTGGGGGATCACTCTGCTATGGTGAGGGGAGACTGACGTGATGACTGGGGGATCACTCTGCTACAGAGAGGGGAGACTGCCTTTTGATCACTGGGGGATCACTCTGCTATGGAGAGGGGAGACTGCCTTTTGATCACTGGGGGATCACTCTGCTATGGTGAGGGGAGACTGACTTGTGATGACTGGGGGATCACTCTGCCACGGAGAGGGGAGACTGCCTGTTGATCACTAGCGGATCACTCTGCTATGGTGAGGGGAGACTGACTTGTGATGACTGGGGGATCACTCTGCTACGGAGAGGGGAGACTGCCTGTTGATCACTAGCGGATCACTCTCCTATGGAGAGGGGAGACCGGTTTTTGATCTCTGGTGGGATCACTCTGCTACGGAGAGGGGAGACTGCCTTTTGTTCACTGGGGGATCACTCTGCTATTGGAGAGGGGAGACTGCATTATTATCACTGGTGCGTTCACTCTGCTAAGAGAGGGGAGACTGCCTTTTGATCACTGGGGGATCACTCTGCTAAGAGAGGGGAGACTGCCTTTTGATCACTTATGGGATCACTCTGCTACGGAGAGGGGAGACTGGTTTTTGATCTCAGGTGGGATCACCTTGCTACAGAGAGGAGGGACTGCCTTGTGATCACTGGGGGATCACTCTGCTACAGAGAGGGGAGACTGGTTTTTGATCTCTGGTGGGATCACTCTGCTATCGGAGAGGGGAGACTGCCTTTTGATCACTGGGGGATCACTCTGCTACGGAGAGGGGAGTCTGCCTTGTGATCACTGGGGGATCACTCTGCGACGGAGAGGGGAGTCTGCCTTGTGATCACTGGTGGGATCACTCTGCTACGGAGACCGGAGACTGCCGTTTGATCACTGGTGGGATCACTCTGCTACGGAGAGGGGAGACTGGTTTTTGATCTCTGGTGGGATCACTCTGCTATCGGAGAGGGGAGAATGCCTTGTGATCACTGGGGGATCACTCTGCTACGGAGAGGGGAGTCTGCCTTGTGATCACTGGTGGGATCACTCTGCTACGGAGACCGGAGACTGCCGTTTGATCACTGGTGGGATCACTCTGCTACAGACAGGGGAGACTGCCTTGTAATCACTGTTGGATCACTCTGATACGGAGAGGGGAGACTGCCTGTTGATCACTGGGGGATCACTCTGCTACGGAGAAGGGAGACTGCCTTTTGATCACTGGTGGGATCACTCTGCTATTGCAAAGGGGAGACTGCCTTGTGATCACTGCGGGATCACTCTGCTACTGAGAGGGGAGACTGGTTTTTGATCTCTGGTGGGATCACTCTGCTACAGAGAGGGGAGACTGCCTTGTGATCACTGTTGGATCTCTCTGCTACTGAGAGGGGAGACTGGTTTTTGATCTCTGGTGGGATCACTCTGCTACAGAGAGGGGAGACTGCCTTGTGATCACTGGGGGATCACTCTGCTATCGGAGAGGGGAGACTGCCTGTTGATCACTGGGGGATCACTCTGCTATCGGAGGCGGGAGACTGCATGTTGATCACTGGGGGATCACTCTGCTATCGGAGACGGGAGACTGCCTTGTGATCACTGTTGGATCTCTCTGCTACTGAGAGGGGAGACTGGTTTTTGATCTCTGGTGGGATCACTCTGCTACAGAGAGGGGAGACTGCCTTGTGATCACTGGGGGATCACTCTGCTACGGAGAGGGGAGACTGGTTTTTGATCTCTGGTGGGATCACTCTGCTACAGAGAGGGGAGACGGCCTGTTGATCACTGTTGGATCACTCTGCTACTGGAGAGGGAGACAGTCTTTTGATCACTAGTGCGATCGCTCTGCTACGTAGAGGGGAGACTGGTTTTTGATCTCTGGTGGGATCACTCTGCTACAGAGAGGGGAGACTGGTTTTTGATCAGTGGTGGGATCACTCTGCTACGTAGAGGGGAGACGGCCTGTTGATCACTGGGAGATCACTCTGCTATCGGAGAGGGGTGACTGCCTTTTGATCACTGATGGGATCACTCTGCTACAGAGAGGGGAGACTGCCTTTTGATCACTGGTGGGATCACTCTGCTACGGAGAGGGGAGACTGCCGTTTGATCACTGGGGGATCACTCTGCTACGGAGAGGGGAGACTGCCTTTTGATCACTGGGGGATCACTCTGCTACGGAGAGGGGAGACTGTCTTTTGATCACTGGTGGGATCACTCTGCTACGGAGAGGGGAGACTGCCTTTTGATCACTGGGGGATCACTCTGCTACGGAGAGGGGAGACTGCCTTGTGATCACTGGGGTTCACTCTGCAACGGAGAGGGGAGACTGCCTGTTGATCACTGATGGGATCACTCTGCTACGGAGAGGGGAGACTGCCTTTTGATCACTGGTGGGATCACTCTGCTACGGAGAGGGGAGACTGCCTTGTGATCACTGGGGGATCACTCTGCTACGGAGAGGGGAGTCTGCCTTGTAATCACTGGGGGATCACTCTGCTACGGAGAGCGGAGACTGTCTTTTTGATCACTGGGGGATCACTCTGCAACGGAGAGGGGAGACTGCCTTGTGATCACTGTTGGATCACTCTGCTACGGAGAGGGGAGACTGCCTTTTGATCACTGGTGCGATCGCTCTGCTACGGAGAGGGGAGACTGGTTTTTGATCTCTGGTGGGATCACCTTGCTACAGAGAAAGGATTCTGCCTTGTGATCACTGGGGGATTAATCTGCTACGGAGAGGGGAGTCTGCCTTGTAATCACTGGGGGATCACTCTGCTACGGAGAGGGGAGACTGCCGGTTGATCTCTGGTGGGATCTCTCTGCCTCGGAGAGGGGAGACTGCCTTGTGATCACAGGGGGATCACTCTGCTACGGAGAGCGGAGACTGGTATTTGATCTCTGGTGGGATCACTCTGCTATGGTGAGGGGAGACTGCCTTTTGATCACTGCGGGATCAATCTGCTATGGAGAGGGGAGACTGCCTTTTGATCACTGGGGGATCACTCTGCTACGGAGAGGGGAGACTGCCTGTTGATCACTGCGGGATCACTCTGCTATGGAGAGGGGAGACTGCCTTTTGATCACTGGTGGGATCACTCTGCCATGGAGAGGGGAGACTGCCTGTTGATCACTGGGGGATCACTCTGCTATGGTGAGGGGAGACTGACTTGTGATGACTGGGGGATCACTCTGCCACGGAGAGGGGAGACTGCCTGTTGATCACTAGCGGATCACTCTGCTACGGAGAGGGGAGACTGCCTTTTGATCACTGCGGGATCAATCTGCTATGGAGAAGGGAGACTGCCTTTTGATCACTGATGGGATCACTCTGCCATGGAGAGGGGAGACTGCCTGTTGATCACTGGGGGATCACTCTGCTATGGTGAGGGGAGACTGACGTGATGACTGGGGGATCACTCTGCTACAGAGAGGGGAGACTGCCTTTTGATCACTGGGGGATCACTCTGCTATGGAGAGGGGAGACTGCCTTTTGATCACTGGGGGATCACTCTGCTATGGTGAGGGGAGACTGACTTGTGATGACTGGGGGATCACTCTGCCACGGAGAGGGGAGACTGCCTGTTGATCACTAGCGGATCACTCTGCTATGGTGAGGGGAGACTGACTTGTGATGACTGGGGGATCACTCTGCTACGGAGAGGGGAGACTGCCTGTTGATCACTAGCGGATCACTCTCCTATGGAGAGGGGAGACCGGTTTTTGATCTCTGGTGGGATCACTCTGCTACGGAGAGGGGAGACTGCCTTTTGTTCACTGGGGGATCACTCTGCTATTGGAGAGGGGAGACTGCATTATTATCACTGGTGCGTTCACTCTGCTAAGAGAGGGGAGACTGCCTTTTGATCACTGGGGGATCACTCTGCTAAGAGAGGGGAGACTGCCTTTTGATCACTTATGGGATCACTCTGCTACGGAGAGGGGAGACTGGTTTTTGATCTCAGGTGGGATCACCTTGCTACAGAGAGGAGGGACTGCCTTGTGATCACTGGGGGATCACTCTGCTACGGAGAGGGGAGACTGGTTTTTGATCTCTGGTGGGATCACTCTGCTATCGGAGAGGGGAGACTGCCTTTTGATCACTGGGGGATCACTCTGCTACGGAGAGGGGAGTCTGCCTTGTGATCACTGGGGGATCACTCTGCGACGGAGAGGGGAGTCTGCCTTGTGATCACTGGTGGGATCACTCTGCTACGGAGACCGGAGACTGCCGTTTGATCACTGGTGGGATCACTCTGCTACGGAGAGGGGAGACTGGTTTTTGATCTCTGGTGGGATCACTCTGCTATCGGAGAGGGGAGAATGCCTTGTGATCACTGGGTGATCACTCTGCTACGGAGAGGGGAGTCTGCCTTGTGATCACTGGTGGGATCACTCTGCTACGGAGACCGGAGACTGCCGTTTGATCACTGGTGGGATCACTCTGCTACTGAGAGGGGAGACTGGTTTTTGATCTCTGGTGGGATCACTCTGCTACAGAGAGGGGAGACTGCCTTGTGATCACTGGGGGATCACTCTGCTATCGGAGAGGGGAGACTGCCTGTTGATCACTGGGGGATCACTCTGCTATCGGAGACGGGAGACTGCATGTTGATCACTGGGGGATCACTCTGCTATCGGAGACGGGAGACTGCCTTGTGATCACTGTTGGATCTCTCTGCTACTGAGAGGGGAGACTGGTTTTTGATCTCTGGTGGGATCACTCTGCTACAGAGAGGGGAGACTGCCTTGTGATCACTGGGGGATCACTCTGCTACGGAGAGGGGAGACTGGTTTTTGATCTCTGGTGGGATCACTCTGCTACAGAGAGGGGAGACGGCCTGTTGATCACTGTTGGATCACTCTGCTACTGGAGAGGGAGACAGTCTTTTGATCACTAGTGCGATCGCTCTGCTACGTAGAGGGGAGACTGGTTTTTGATCTCTGGTGGGATCACTCTGCTACAGAGAGGGGAGACTGGTTTTTGATCAGTGGTGGGATCACTCTGCTACGTAGAGGGGAGACGGCCTGTTGATCACTGGGAGATCACTCTGCTATCGGAGAGGGGTGACTGCCTTTTGATCACTGATGGGATCACTCTGCTACAGAGAGGGGAGACTGCCTTTTGATCACTGGTGGGATCACTCTGCTACGGAGAGGGGAGACTGCCGTTTGATCACTGGGGGATCACTCTGCTACGGAGAGGGGAGACTGCCTTTTGATCACTGGGGGATCACTCTGCTACGGAGAGGGGAGACTGTCTTTTGATCACTGGTGGGATCACTCTGCTACGGAGAGGGGAGACTGCCTTTTGATCACTGGGGGATCACTCTGCTACGGAGAGGGGAGACTGCCTTGTGATCACTGGGGTTCACTCTGCAACGGAGAGGGGAGACTGCCTTTTGATCACTTATGGGATCACTCTGCTACGGAGAGGGGAGACTGGTTTTTGATCTCAGGTGGGATCACCTTGCTACAGAGAGGAGGGACTGCCTTGTGATCACTGGGGGATCACTCTGCTACGGAGAGGGGAGACTGGTTTTTGATCTCTGGTGGGATCACTCTGCTATCGGAGAGGGGAGACTGCCTTTTGATCACTGGGGGATCACTCTGCTACGGAGAGGGGAGTCTGCCTTGTGATCACTGGGGGATCACTCTGCGACGGAGAGGGGAGTCTGCCTTGTGATCACTGGTGGGATCACTCTGCTACGGAGACCGGAGACTGCCGTTTGATCACTGGTGGGATCACTCTGCTACGGAGAGGGGAGACTGGTTTTTGATCTCTGGTGGGATCACTCTGCTATCAGAGAGGGGAGAATGCCTTGTGATCACTGGGGGATCACTCTGCTACGGAGAGGGGAGTCTGCCTTGTGATCACTGGTGGGATCACTCTGCTACGGAGACCGGAGACTGCCGTTTGATCACTGGTGGGATCACTCTGCTACAGACAGGGGAGACTGCCTTGTAATCACTGTTGGATCACTCTGCTACGGAGAGGGGAGACTGCCTGTTGATCACTGGGGGATCACTCTGCTACGGAGAAGGGAGACTGCCTTTTGATCACTGGTGGGATCACTCTGCTATTGCAAAGGGGAGACTGCCTTGTGATCACTGCGGGATCACTCTGCTACTGAGAGGGGAGACTGGTTTTTGATCTCTGGTGGGATCACTCTGCTACAGAGAGGGGAGACTGCCTTGTGATCACTGGGGGATCACTCTGCTATCGGAGAGGGGAGACTGCCTGTTGATCACTGGGGGATCACTCTGCTATCGGAGACGGGAGACTGCATGTTGATCACTGGGGGATCACTCTGCTATCGGAGACGGGAGACTGCCTTGTGATCACTGTTGGATCTCTCTGCTACTGAGAGGGGAGACTGGTTTTTGATCTCTGGTGGGATCACTCTGCTACAGAGAGGGGAGACTGCCTTGTGATCACTGGGGGATCACTCTGCTACGGAGAGGGGAGACTGGTTTTTGATCTCTGGTGGGATCACTCTGCTACAGAGAGGGGAGACGGCCTGTTGATCACTGTTGGATCACTCTGCTACTGGAGAGGGAGACAGTCTTTTGATCACTAGTGCGATCGCTCTGCTACGTAGAGGGGAGACTGGTTTTTGATCTCTGGTGGGATCACTCTGCTACAGAGAGGGGAGACTGGTTTTTGATCAGTGGTGGGATCACTCTGCTATGGAGATGGGAGACTGCCTGTTGATCACTAGGGGTTCACGCTGCTACAGAGAGTGGAGTCTGGCTTTTGATCAGTGGTGGGATCACTCTGCTATCGGACAGGGGCGACTGCATTCTGAGCTCTGCTGGGATCACTCTGCTACTGGAGAGGGGAGACTGCCTGTTGATCACTGGGGGATCACTCTGCTACGTAGAGGGGAGACTGTCTTTTGATCACTGTGGGATCACTCTGCTACGGAGAGGGGTGACAGCCTTTTGCTCACTGGGGTATCGCTCTGCTAACAGAGAGGGGAGACTCGCTTTTGATCAGTGGTGGGATCACTCTGATATTGGAGAGGGGAGACTGCCTTTTGATCACTGGGGGTTCACGCTGCTACAATAAGTGGAGATTGCCTTTTGATCACTGGTGGAATTACTCTGTAAAGAAGAATTTCAGAGTTGTCTACTTTGATAATAAATGAACCTTTGAACATTTAGTCTAGCATGCCATCTCAGTTCAGAAGCAAGAACCTAGTAAATTACCAAAATTACTTTATTTTAAAGTTTTAAGGTTCAATGCATTTTAACAAATGGAATTTAATTAATTCAGGATATATCAATGTTTGTACTTAAACATCCTGAGCACCTGAGAGTCAACCCCATTGACCTCCAGCCTTTGAGAGCAGACTGTGCTTTGTCCCTAATCCCATCTCCCGTCACAGAGTGACACACAGCAGTGAGCTGGGTTTCTGCAAACCTTTCCCGAGGTCTGTTCACAGATGGATTTGGGATTGTCTTTTTTCTTGTCACAGGAGACGTTTGTCTTGCATTCTGTTTATACAGATCAAATCATTAAACAGTGTGCTGAAGTAGAACAAGGTAAGGATTATAGATTAATCCTACCCACTGGCTTCACCCATCACATTCTGGCTATCCTCTTTCCCTCCCCCTAACTGTTTATTCTAACGTCTTCTCCCTTCCTTTCCAGTCTTGATGACTGTTATTCATTTTCATAGACACTGCCTGCTCTGCTGAGTTCTTCCAGCATTGTATGTGCGTTGCTTAAGGTTAAAGATTAACTTTAATTGACCCATGTACTGGAAATCATCAAAACATACAGTGAAATGGTTCGCTTGCATCAACAGCCAACACACTCCAAATATGTGCGGGGGACAGCTCACAAGAGTCATGATGCTTCCAGCGGTAATATAGCATGTCCATGACTTACTAACCCTCACCCGTGCATCTTTGGAATGTGGGAAGACACCAGGACACCCGACAGAAATCAACACAGTCACAGGGAAAACGCACAGACTCCTTACACACAGTGACAAGAATTGAAGACACCATCACTGGCACCGGTTGCTTGGCATTATAAAGTGTTACACCAACCACGATGCCACATACCACCCTACATGAGGTATCAACAACTACAGAGAAAGCGCAGTGGAGGTAAACAGTAAAGCCCAATTTTATAATGAGGTAGATTGTCAGGTCAGTAGTCTAACTTATTTAATTACTTAGGGAACTATTTAATAGTCTTAAAAAAAACTTCAAGAGCAAGGCGGTTTCTCTATTCAGCAAGTCTAGGCACTGGGCAGCACCAGTACAGTCTGATTCAGTCAAGTTCCTCTCTGACTAACCAGGAATTCATTCCCTGCTCAAAACCAGTAAAGTCTGAAAATGATAAGTGACTCAATTTGACTGTTCAGCAAACTTAGCTCACTTAAGAGCTGAGTTGACCAGTTTAGCAGTTCCATCCTGAAACTTGGATAGTATATTCCTGCCTGACCTGTGAGTTCCTCCAGCATTTTGTGCATATTGGAGCCCATCTGGGTTCCTTAAGGTTGTTATAGCTGAGGTTGGCAATAGGGGCAATCTCCCACTGTTTATTAAATGCTCCCAATGGCGTGTGTTTCAAATAGCCTTTGACAACTAAGTCCCACTCCTGACCTTCACATGTGGCTTAGGCGGAGTTGTTTCTATTGACAGAAGAAGGGGCAAAGGTGGGGTTACTGACACCTTAAAACCAGTTGCTTTGGGAAGATGGGGCTCATAATTCGTGTTTGACAGCTCATCCAAGAGAAGGAAAACTCTAATCTCATACCTCTGCTGCCTTGCAGCTCTCCCCACTCATGGAGAAGGCTTCAGGAGTAACCCCGAGGAAAAATCTGAAGCTGGAGTCCCTAAGGCAGTCCTAGATTGAGCTCAATGCTGACTGGAATTCCTGCAGTGCCACTGGTGCTAAACTGTATCAGTCTCTGCCGTTCCTTTGGATTGATCAGCTACATGGAGATCAGGCAACAGCTTGATCTCCATTTCACACTGCCCTGGCTTGTGTATGACATAGACAACTGGTACATAAGTTCCACGGTCCACCCTGACCAACGGAGGACCTCATAGAGTCCACCTGAAGGGTCTTGACCTGAAACATCAACTGTCTATTTTTCTCTCCATAGATGTTGCCTGACCTATTGAATTCCTCCAGCACCCAATGTGTTGCTCCAGATTTCAGCATCTGAGGTCTCTTGTGTCCTCATTGTCCAGATTAGGTTCAGACCGAGGTTAAGTGTGGCACAACTTGGTAGGACTACTCCCTCAGAGTTCCAGGAACCCAGCTGGGTGGTTATCCTTGTGATCGACACGTTATCAACACGTTACCCTTGCAGCCTGTCAGGGTGCTCTGGTTTCTCCCACAGAAGTGCAGGTCAGCGGGCTAATTGGGCACTGTAACTTGCCCCTAGTGTCCAGGTGAGTCTTATAGAGGTTGAGGGGCGTTGATGGGAAAATGGGTTAGGGTAGGATTAGTGCAATAAGTGGGTGCTTGATGGTGGGGTGGGCTCAATGGACTGAATGCCCAATTTCTGTGCTGAAACTCTCGATGGGAGGGAGATCACTGCAAATGTTTGAGGATGTCAGCATGAAATTACTGTACTGAAAAACTAGTTTACGGGGCAGCACAGTAGGTTAATGTTTACAACCAATAGATTAGCAAGTCCAGTTATCTGCAAACTTCACTTCCCTTCTCATCCTTTCTCTTCTCCTCATCTGCACATCACCTCCCTCTGGTAATAAACACAAGGGATATTCTGCAGGTGCTAGAAATCCAGAGGAGCACAGACTATTTACTTATTGAGATACAGACACATCAAGCTCACCACCCTGACTTAATCCTAGCCTAATCACACGACAATTTACAAAGACCAATTCACCAACTTACTGGGCAACACACACAAAATGCTGGAGGAACTCAGCAGGCCAAGTGGATGCTGCCTGGCCTGCTGAGTTCTTCCAGCATTATGTATGCACCATCCTCTGATGTCCCTTGTGTTTATACATCTAACCATCGACTGGTACTGTAAAACAGGCATCTCCAGCTTGCACTCAGTCCAATGATTTTCCATTTATCTCCTTGTAAATTCTCTTCCTTAGTTACTAAATTCCACTGTAATCCTCCCAGACAACAGCTGCAATTCAATTTCCTTGTGATCCTGACACACAGGAAGTTATGAGCATACAGTTATGCTGTTGCCATGGAAACTACAATTAGATTAGCGTTAGCAAATTTGACAAGGTGAATTTACCCTTGCTTGTCCAATTTTACCCCTAAAGCAAGAAGTTCCCACTCTCAACATAAACTTCCCATTTGCTTTCTGAAGGTTTCAGTTGTTGACACATTTCTCACGCTGCATTACACGTTGCTGTTGAAAACACACTGAACACTGTGCTGCTGGCAGTGACTGAATGTCATTATATATTGACATGGACAGGCAGATTAGGAGCGCGGGACTGATTTCTCTTACTCTGTTCACTAATGAGCGGGGCTGCTGACACAATGGGTGGAACGTGAAATAAAGTTCAAAGCCAACATGCATTCCTGTCTCTTTGCACTCATCACCTACCACCTTGTACTTCCTCCTCCCCTCCCCCTACCTTCCTACTCTGACTTCTTTTCCAGTCCTGATGAAGGGTCTCGGCTTAAAGCATCGACTGTCTACTCTTTTCCATTAATATTGCCTAGCCTGATGAGTTGCTCCAGCGTTTTGTGCGTGTTGCTTTGAATTTCCAGCAGCTGCAAACCTCCTCATGTTTGTGATGCATTTCTGTCCTGTGTATCCATGGAATCCAGGCCATGTTCTCTTCTCGCTGCTGCCATCAGGAAGAAAGTACAAGAGCCTTGTGTCCTACACCACTAACCTCAGGAACAATTATAACTCTTCAACCATCAGGCTTCTGAACCAGTATGGATAACTTCACTCACCTCAATCCTGAACTGGTCACTGAACACAATCTCTGGACTTTACAACTCATGTTCTCAGCAATATTTATTTATTTGTTGTTTATTTATTATTATTTGTTGGATTTACACTGTTTGTCTTCTTTTGCACATTGGTTGCCTGTGTTTGTGTGTAGTTTTTCGTTGATTCTATTGCATTTTTGTATATGGTGACATGTACGTACTCTGATAATAAATTTACTTTGAACTTGGATCTTATGATATGCATTAAGCTCACAGGAGGAATCACTAAGAGTAGCTCATTCTTGATAGCAAAACTCATTGTATGAAGGTAATTTCTCTTTTGTTTCATCCTTGTCATTTGGGCTGAACATCCACTGTCCAATGTCTCTCATTTAGGTCATAAGACCATAAGATATAGGAGCAGATTTAGGTCATTCATCCCACCGAGTCTGCTCCACCATTCCATCGTGGCTGATTTTCTGTCCTTCTCAACCCCATTCTTCTCCTGCCTTCTCCTGCCTTCTCCCCGTAATCTTTGACACCCTTACTAAGAAAGAGTCTATTAACTTCTGTTTTAAGTATACCCAACAACTTGACTTCTACAGCCATCTGTGGCAATGAATTCCATTGATTCACCACCCTGTGACTAGAGAAATTCTTCCTCATCTCTGTTCTAAATGGATGTCCCTCTATTGTGAGGCTTTGCCCCTGGTCCTAAACTCACTCACTATAGGAAACATTCTCTCCACAACCATTCAATCGGGCCTTTCAATATTCAATACATTTCAATGAGATCCTCCCTCATTCATATAAATTCCAGCAAGTACAGTCCCAGAGCCTTCAAACACTCCTCATACATTAACCCTTTCACTCTCATGATCACTCTTGTGAACTTCCTCTGGGCCCCCTTCAATATGCTAGCACATCTTCTTTACTTTACTTTATTGTCACCAAACAATTGATACTAGAGCATACAATCATTACAGCGATATTTGATTCTGCGCTTCGTGCTCCCTGAAGTACAAATCAAAGTAAATATAATAAAAATTTAAATTATAAATCATAATTAGAAAATAGAAAAGGGAAAGTAAGGTAGTGCAAGTCAGGTCCGGATATTTGGAAGCTATTTCTTTTTGATATTGGGCCCAAAATTTCTCACAGTACCCCAATGCCTTATAAAGCCTCAGCATTACATCTTTGTTAGTGATACCCCTGTCAGAGTGGCTGAATTCCTGGGGTGTTGCAGTACTGTGCTATTCAGATTTGTCACTGTTGAGGCTGCTAATCAATGTACTGACATTTTAGCTCCCAGGCTTCATATAGAGAAGTTGAAGCAACTGTTCCTTGAATCCTGGTGTAGATTTAGTCCATCTAGAGACACAGTGGACATGATCTTCACTGCATGTTAGTTGCAAGAGAAATCTAGGGAGTGGCACGAAGATCTTCACATGTCCTTGACCAACCTCACAAAGACCTTGACTCCATCAACTGGAGATAGTCCTTCTCTGGTTTGGCTGCCCTCAGAAATGTGTCTCCAAGCTGCATCTGTTACACAATGGTATGAATGCTACCCCCTAACGAATGGGCATGGAATAGACCCAATCTTAGTGCAGACTGGTGTCAAGCAAGCCATGTCTTGGGCTTGGCTGAGCAAACCCTTTTCCCAGTGGAGAACAAACTCTTCTACCCGCACCTGAAGGCGCGGGTGAATGAACATGTCTGTAGGTGTCAGTGAGATCATAGGAAGACTGTGTAGAGTTTGCTGAATTGACTGGAGATGCAGGAGACTGTAAAAAATGAAGCAACATACGAAGTGCTGGAAGAACACAGCAGGGTGAGAGGAAAGAAACTGTTGTTTCAAGTCAAACCTGGGTCCTGAAGGGTTTTGACCCAAAACATTGACAATCCCTTTCCTCCCACAGATGCTGTTTGATCTGCTGATTTTTCCAGCAGATTGTTTGTTGCTTAGTCAACTGCTTCCTTATTATATTTTCCATTAACCTGGTCCATTTGTATATTCACTATGTGCCGTGTCATATGATGTAAGTCATCATGGTTTTTCCATGTCCATGATTGCTCTTGGCAAATTTGTCTGCAGAAGTGGTTTGTCTTTGCCTCTTCCAGGCAGTGCCTTTACAAATCGGGTGACCCCAGCCATCATCAAAAACTCTTCAGAGATTGTCTGCCTGGCATTAATGGTTGCATCACCAGGATTTGTGATATGTCCCAGCTGCTCATACGGCCATCTACCATCTGCTCCCGTGGCTTCACGTGACCCTGATTGTGCTACACCTTGCCCAAGGGTGACCTGAAGGCTAGTGGAAGAAGGAGTACCTTACACCTCCTTTGGTAGAGACGTAACTCCATCACACCACCCAATTACTGGCCCATTACTTTGTCAATTTCTGACACCTCTCTCCCTTTTCTCAATCTCTCTGACTACATCACTGGAGACAAACTCTTTCCCAATATCTTTTTAGAAACCTACTGATTCCAACAACTATCTTGACTACACTTCTTCCCACTCTATCTGCTGTAAAAATGCTATTCCTTTTTCTCAGTTCCTTCGTCTCCACCACATTTATTCCAAAGATGAGGCTTTCCTTTCCAGGGCATGAGAGATGCCTTCCTTCCTCCACCATTGATGCTGCCCTCACCTGCAACTCCTCCATTTCCCACACATTCTTCCTCACTCCATCTTCCCGCTATGTTAACAGAGGTAGAGTTACTTTTATCCTCAGCTACCACCCAATAAGCCTCCACATCGATCACATCATTCTGCACAACTTCTACTATCTTCAACAGGCCTCTACCACCAAACACATCTTTACCATCCCACCCCTCCCCCCACCCTCCACCTTCTGCAGCAATTGCTCCCTCTGTGGTTCCTTTGTCCATTCATCCCTCGCCACCAGTCTCCCTCCTGGTACTTACCAGTCTTACCTGTTTTCTTTTCTCCCACAGTCCATTCCTCCTCTCCAAACAGATTCTTCTCCAGTAACAATTTTTTTCCACCTACCATCTCCTAGCTTCTTACACCTCCCCACCCACCTGGTTTCACCTATCACCTTCTAGCTCATACTTCTCTTCTCCCCACCTTCTTATTCTAACTTATTCCCCCTCTCCCCCCCATACCTTTCTTTCCATTCTTGATGAAGGGTCTTGGCAGGAACATCAACTTTTTATTCCCCTCCATAGATGCTGTCGTGGTTTGGAGGTGTGCATGCCTCATCGACCCAGAGAACTATACTGGCTGGAGTCAGGGCATTAACCTTTGCTCTTGGTAGGGTCATTCATGCCAAACAGGTCAAAGGGTAGAGGCCAGATTAAGAGTGGTCCACCAGTCCTCCAGGTTTGGGGGTTCAGCTCAGGGCTAACAACCCTGACTGGTAAAACAAAACTGTTATGGAAACAGCAATGAAGAATCCTTCTGTATCTGAGTGTGACAGTATTCCTGAGTCTCCGCTTGGATTTGAATGACTGACAGTAGTGAAAACTGAGGGGAAGCTACTGACATGATGAAGGAAGCCAGGAACACCACCAAAGATGGAGGACCTTCATTGCTGCCCAAAATGCCAGTGGTGTAACTGGCAAAAAGTATAGAAGTAGCCTGACCTGCTGAGTTCTTTCAGCACTTTTTGTGTGAGTTGTTCAATTACACCAAGCTGAGGTCACTGTTGCAACACAAAGACTGAAGCCAATGGTAAATTTGCATTTAAATATGTCATTGATAATCGTGAATAAATGGAGCCAAGAACTGTTTCATCCCACCATTATCTATCAGGTCTATTGAAACAATATTGGAACTTGATCCAAAACGATCGAAGAGAAAGATCTTGGCTCTTGGGTGGCTTCATTTGCTGGATGAGCAAATTGTGAGATTGGAAAGAGACTTGAGGTCATGAATTATAAGGAAGGGTTGAAAGGATTAGGACTTTATTTCTTGGAGTATAGAAGATTGAGGGGAGATTTGTTAGAGGCATACAAAATTTATGAGAGGTATAGATAGGGTTACGGTGACAGGATAGAGATATGTTGCTACCAGAGGAGGTGTAAGCCACTCTTTGTCTCCGCCCAGCCTACAGGTCACCCCTGGGCAACATGTAGCACCTGCTTAGTGCTCCCAATCAGGATCAGATGAAGCCATGGGAGAAGGTAGTGGGTGGTCATATGAGCAGCTGATACAGATCACAAGTCCTGGTTATGTGACCACTGACGCCAGGCAGACAATCTCTGAAGAGCATTGATAATGGCTGGGGTCATTCATCTTGTAAAGACACTGCCCAGAAGAAGACAATGGCAAACTACTTCTGTAGAAAAATTTGCCAAGAACAATCATGATCATGGAAAGACAATGATCACCCAATGTCATACAATGTGGCACATAACAAATGAACGATAAATGCAAGCAGGTTCGGTGAGACTAAAACTAGGGACGATGGGCTAAGGGTGAAAGGTGAAATATTTAAGGGGAACCTGAGGGGGAACTTCTTCACTCAGAGAGTGCTGAGAGTGTGGAACAACCTGCCAGCAGAAGTGGTGGATGTAGTTTTGATTCCAACATTTAAGAGAAGTTTGGATAAAGACATGGATGGAGGGGTATGCAGGGCTATGGTCCAGGTACAGGTCAATAAGACTAGGTAGAATGGACTAGATGGGCCAAACAGCCTGTTTCTGTGCTGCTGTGCTCCATAAATCTAAGACTCTTAAAAAAGAAAAGGCTGTTTTGAAGGAACCATTAATATTTTGTGTTGGGATCAATATCATTTGGCAGATATATTAGAAAGTGTCAGAACCATTTCATTGTAACTCTGCTACAATAAGATGACCTTATAGAAATATGAAAGGTAAAATATCTCAATTACTAGTTTCCACATGCATTTGCTTTTAAGTATTCCTTATTACAACAGGCAGTTACATGATAAATGAGAGGATCTAGAATAAAAGAACAAAAGGTGAAATGTAATCAGAACGGCAAAAAATGTTGCCGAGTGGGATTTAGAACTGAGGTAGAGATTGATATCTGGACCAGACCCACACTGCAAAGTCAGTTTAAGTTTCACTGTAACGTCAGCACTATGATGGGAAAACAACTGTTGAAATGACTTTAATAATTAGCTACCAGATAGCATAAAATCTCTGCGCTGTGCACGATCCATCTACAATTTTAATGACTTCTCACATCAATGTTTATTCTGGCTGGTGACTCGGTAAGATTGAGGAATCTTTGTATGCGAGCGTGAGACATCTGTAAAATGTGTTTCATTGATGTGTGTAAGTCAGCGGCTGTACTGAAATGGCAAGCCTGACCTTGGACTATAGCCATTCCACCAACACATAGCCAGTGCTTAATCCCCTTACTGTTCCCTTGTGCTTATGGAAAAGATGTTATTACAACAATAGGTTTGGCTGCTGGGATACTTCTTTTAAAGTTTGAATGAGCTTATTATTCCATGGTCACACTAGATATGAATTCTGAATAAGTAATAGGCCCACAGGGTAGCAAACTTACATTTTGGTTTTGAGCATTTGAAAGGTTTCCAATGTCATTCACATTTGATACCAGGATATTCACCATCTGTCCTGTACTCTTGGACTGGATAGAACAAAAAAGTCTGCTATCTCATCACCACTCCTCTCTCCAAGGACCAATGTTCGGTCTGTCTCCTTTAGAATCCCTCAGATCTATTTCACTTTCAACACCATCAACAATGCCAACTGCAGTCAACATCTCTCATCTTTCAGTGACTCATTGCTTGTGATTAAAACCACCATTCAGTAAGCCCTTCCAAGAATGCCCCAAGACCTAATACAAGCATTTTGTACATAAATTCTACATACATTTTTAGGACATGGAGTGCATTTATTGGATATCCAACAATATACGTTATATCAGACACAACCCCATTTCAAAGTTCTCAGTCTTGTCTTCGTACCTTCCATGAACTTGCTCTTCCTGAACTTTCCTCTAAACCTACAGCCTTTCTTGATCTCTGAAGTTTGAGTAGATTCTGTATGTCAACCAAAATGCTTGCAAATTCCTATTTATTTATTGACACACAGCATGGAGCAGGCTCTTCCATATGTTCAAGCTGTGCCGCCCTGCAAACCTTGATTTAATCACAATGACCAATTAACCTACTAACCGATACGTTACACTGTGGGAGGAAACTGGAGCATCCAGAAGAAACACAAGCGGAGAATGTACAAACTCCTTACAGGCGGCGAAAGGAATTGCATCCGGGTCAGCAGTACTGTAAAGCGTTGTGCTAACCACTACACTACCGTAGATCAAGGGTTCCCAACCTGAGTTTCACAGACTCCTTGCTTAATGGCATTGGTCCATGGCATAAAAAAGGTTGGAACCCCTGCTATAGATGTACAGCGGAGAGCATTCTGATTGGTTGCATCACAGCCTGGCATGGACGTTGCAATATTCAGGACAGCAAGGAGCTCAGCCAGGTCCATCATGGGTGCAAACTTCTACACCACTGAGGACTTCTTTCGAAAGTAGTGCCTCAAGGAGACTACATTCTTCACTGAGGACTCTCACTATCTTCTCTTTACTACATTCGGAGAGGAGGTACATAAGCCTGAAGGCTCACACGTAGTGTTTTAGAAACAGCTTCTTCCCCTCTGCCATCATATTTCTGGACAGTCCATGAACCCATGAACATTACCTCTCTATTCCTTTCCTTTTGTGCTATTGGCTTACTTTTGTATTTAGCAGGAATTTTATGTCTTTGTTCTGTCGTGCTGCCTGTCATGCTGCCTCAAAGCTACAAATTTCACATCATATCAGTCAGTGATAATAAATATGATTCTGATTCAATCCTCCAGTTGTGCCTTATTGAACATCCCCGATGTGAATTAATCCACCACAGGTAGCCGTACCTGAAACTCTGAAATTACCGCCCTCATCTCTTTAATCTTCCACCTCCCTCCCTCTAAGACGTGACCCATAAGCAGCCCACATTCCTTAACAGTTCACTTGACTAAGTGCCTAATTTTTATTTGAAATCACTCCTGCAAACTACCATCTGTTACTGTATAAATACAAGTTGTTGGTGAACTTCATGTAAGGAAACCAAGCATGACCCAAAATGCATGGATCTGATCTGATGTGAAAATTTGTTGAAGATGGGTTTTGAGTTCTTGAACTTTTATTTTCATTTTTTTTGTCTCATTTTTGTTTTTGGTTGGGTGAGACTAGAACTAGAGGTCATGCATTAAGGGTAAAAGGTGAAATATTTAAGGGGAATATGAGGATGGTGCAAGAGTACCCTCCAGGGTACCACCACCCTGTCTTGCTGGAGAGGCTTGTGTGATCCTTAGAACCTGGGAGTGATGTTGTCTGGAGCTTAGCTCCTGGTAGGGTCACCCATGGCGGTAAGATCAAAGGGCAGGATCCAGATGAAGCGCAGTCCAACCAAGACCTCAACAGCAGAGCAGGCAGAAGATAGTGGTAAATTAGAGACTTCGGAATCTCGGAGCTATAGGACCACCACAATGGCTGCGAAGGTGGAGGAAGGCTGCAGCAGCAAGAGGGCCCTCAATTGTTTTGGTCTCCATGGCATTGGATACTGACCCTTTGTCATATATCTGTCATATCTAATGGAGAAGATGGCGGCATGACACAATGCGCACGGCCTCTCTGGAGAATGGATATCTGTTACTTGTTAAGTTGGGATCCATGCATAATCCTGATTTGATGGAGACAGACGTGAACATGGGGGAACATCTGGAGAAACTTCTGAAATGCCCGCTTCGGTGCCCCTGCTACTGTGTGGTCCGGAATCTCCGGAGGAGAAGGCCTCCGAGACCTCCGAGGGGATAGCGCTCGGGAGGGGGTATCGGAGGGGCTGGTCAGAGGCTCGAAGTTTTCGGACGGACTCAGACTCTGCTGTCATTGGGTGCTTCCAAGGCATTAATTGTCAGTGTCTGGAAGCTTATGGCAGGGAGAGTTCTCCCGTTTGCTGCTGATATCGGAACAATTGGAGTCGATCGAGACTTGAGACTTTTAAACCGCGTCCATGGTCTGCATTTATTGAATTACAGTTTTGCTTTGCACTGCAGTAACTATATGCTATAGTTATGTGGTTTTGTCAGTGTGAATCTTGGTTTGTCCTTTTTTTTATTTTGTGATATCACTCCGGAGGAACAATGTATCATTTCTTAATGCATGCATGCATTTCTAAATGACAATAAATGAGGACTGAGTGTCCTGATAATCTAATCTAATCTAATCAAGGATCATGTAGTGGATGCTTGTGCGTCAGTCTCCCCACGTTGAACAACCTCACGCACAGGCACTTCCCCGATTGACCAACTTGGACAAAGCCCTGTGGCGATCAGGAACTGGTGACAAAATCAGGACAATGAAGCCTGGGAACACCCAACCACAACCTAGCACACAGGCGGTGGGTGTTAGATACAAGCGTCTTGCTCTTGGACAGAGGCAGGTAGAGCTTTTCGGCAGCTGCACTCATGACTGAGCAGTCATGGGGAAGGGGCAAGAAAATGTGTCCTACAGAAGGCCTCCCTCCTCACTCCTGACTGGATTACTGCATCCAGTGGGATCACCAAACTGCGATCTGAAACAAAAGCATATTAATTTTGGAGCCTGGAATGTGGACACTCATGGACAGCAAAACCAACGATAGTCCTGAAAGATGTACTGCCATCTTCTCAAGAGAGCTGAAAAGATTCCAAATTGACCTTGCCACCCTGTCTAAAATGTGATTGGCCAAGGAAGGGCAACTGAAGGAGAAGGGTGAATACACATTTTTCTGGAAGGGCAATCAGCAGATGAACCTTGAATCCACAGAGTTGGATTTGCCATAAAGAACAGCATCATCAGACACCTCTCCGAATTGCCAGTTAGCATCAAGGAACGTCTCATGACCATGGACTTTCAGCTCACTAACAACCAAATGGCTGTGAGTGCCTTCACTCCAACACTAGACTCATCAGACTATATTAAGGAGGCCTTCTACGCTGACCACATACTATCAGAAATTCGCAAGGAAGATAAGGTCATTCTTCTTGGAGACTTCAACGCTAGAAATGGCAGGGACATTGACTCCTGGAAAGGCACAATGGGAAGGAAGGTGTTAGGAACATTAACCCCAATGGAGTGCTCTTACTCTCCAAGTGTGCTGAACATGGCCTGACCATCACCAACATCCTGTTCAGCCAGAGAAATAAAATAAAACTTTGTGGATGCATCCCCGTTCTAAGACATGGCATCATATCGGTGGACGGATCACAGAGATGTAATGAATACAAGAGCCATGATGGCTAGACAGACCATCGGCTTATTCACTCACAAATCAAAATCATGTGGAAGAGTAGCGTGCAAAAGAAGCAGAGCCATCCCAGGTTTAACATCGAGAGCCTTAAAGACACCGTGAAGGTACAACATCTCCAGGCTGCCCTTTCTGAAAGACTCCCAAAGCAGTGTTCAGAGGACATTGAAGTACACTGGACCAAACTATCATGGCCTAAATCCCCTTCACTCCAAAGATTGTCAGAGGCTGCTAAAGGTCAATGATGCCTTCAATTCTCGATGGAAGAAACACTTTCTAGAGCTACTTAATCATAGCACCACTGTTGACATTGAAGTAATCGATCAGGTCCCACAGCGGCCCATGAAGGAGGACATGAGTAAGCCTCCTATTATCAAAGAGTTGCAAGAATCTGAGGAACAACAAGGCCTGATGGACTTCCAGCAGAAATTCTCAAGGTAGGTGGCACAGAGCTTTTACATCATATTCATGACCAGCTTGTCAAGATCCTGGGACCAGGAGAAGATTCCAGCTGAACTCAGACAGACCTTGATTGTCATACGCTTCAAAAAGGATGACAAAGCTGACTGCAGAGGCATTTCCCTCCTCTCTACAACAGAAAAGGTACTCACCCGGCTTTTACCTCTGGCAGAAGATCTCCTGCCTGAGTCTCAGTGTGGCTTCCATCCAGCCAGAAGAACATATGACATGAATTTTACAGCTCATCAACTGAAGGAGAAAGCCCAGGAACAGAATCTTCCATTTTATATGGTCTTCATAGACCTTACAGAAGCATTTGACTTTGTATATTGTCCTACTCTTTGGCAGGTTTGAGTGCCTGCAGAAATACCTCAATATCCTGCAGCTCCTACACAATAATATAAGTGCAACAGCTATCAGCAACAAGAGCTCTGAAACAGCATCTTTTAAGGTTGAGTCTGGGGTCGAACAGGGGTACATCATTGCCCCAACTCTATTTGCGATTTGCTTTGCAACCATTCTTCACCTCACAGGCCAAGACCTCACAAGGAGACCAGATTCTTCACCTCACAAGGAGACCAGATTCTCTATAGGACAGATGGAGGACTTTTTAACCTTAACAGGCTCAAGGCAAAGAGCAAGATCTCAACTACTTTCACTATGGATTTCCCTATAGCCACAACTGTGACTCAACACAAATTGCAATGGGTCGGCCACATCATCCATATACCTGACTCCTGCCTCCCTGAACAACTCCTGTTCAGGCAACTCAAGGATGCAAAGGAAAAAGTGGTTCAAGGACAATATTAAGACCCACCTGAGGAAGAGTCACATCAACCTGAATGGATGGGAGAAATCAGCACAGGACAGGGAAATCTGGAGAAGGACTGTCCGTGAGGGGACTGCACAGTCGGAAGAATACCACCACTGTGCTGCTGAGACTGGGAAAGGAACAACCAGCTACATCCGTCACCACCTCAATGACCAATACCTGCCAACACTGCGACAGGACTTGTAGATCACAGATCGGCCTTTTCAGTCATCTCAAGACCCACAAGTGACCAGATCAACCACCAGGAGAAGAATCATACTCAACTACGAGTGATCGCTGATGATGATGATAATGATAATGTTGTTGCAAGTGTGGAACAAGCTGCCAGCGGGAGTAGCGGATGCAGGTTTGATTACAACACTTAAGATAAATTTGAATGGTACATGGATGAAAGAGCTATGGTCAAGGTGCAGTTTGATAGGATTTGATTGATTAATAGTTTAGCATGGACTAGGTGGGCTGAAGGGCATGTTTATGTACTGTAGTGCTCTATAATTGTCTGTTTTTTTTATTATTTCTGTTTGTACTACTATTTTAATCAAATTATTTGATATACAGGTGGTCCCCATTTTTCAATCGTCTGCTTTATGACAGCTCGCTGTTATGAAAGACCTACATTAATACCTGTTTTCGCTAACCAAAGAGGATTTCTGCTTTTACAAAAAAAAGGCGCCCGCTTTATATGTGTGTTTACTCTGAGAAAGGCTACCATGACCGTGAAGCCTTGTGTGGGCAGTTGTGTGCGCGTGCATGGATGTGTACATGTGTGTACGTATGTATACATGTACGTGCTGATCTTTTTCTCCAAATCGATTTTGGCTCACTGTTTTCACTATTACGATAAGTGAAACTACACTGTACATACAGTATTTCTACTTTATATAGGCTGCATATTTATCATATCATTCCTGCTTTTAATACATGTTCATGTTATTTTAGGTGTTGTGTTACTTGTTATGATTTGGTAGGTTATTTTTTGGGTCTGGGGATGCTTAAACATTTTTCCCATATAAATTAATGGTAATTGCTTCTTCCCTTTACGACATTTCGGTTTACAAACTGTTTCATAGGAACGCTCTACCTTCGGATAGCGGGGGAAACCTGTACATATATATTTATTTTTTTTTCTATATTTATCATGTATTGCATTGTACTGCTGCCACTAAGTTAACAAATTTCATGACACATGCCAGTGATAATAAACCTGTTTCTGATTCTGATTCTCTCTTACAATGGTGACCCTTTATTGTGTCCTTGATTTCTAGATTCTTTCTCAAGAGGACATATCCTTTCCAAGTGAATGCAAAAGGATCTTGTATTGGTGAGACCCGATGTTAATTGCGGAATGCTTTTTTGAGCACTTCCGCTTCATCCATCAACAGCGGAGTTTCACTGTTGCCTACCATTTTAATTCCTATACCCATTGCCATTCCAACATCTTGGTCCATGGCCTCCTCTTTTACACAATGAGGCCACTCTCAGGATGGAGGAGCAACACATCATATACAGTCTAGGTAGCCTCCTACCTGATGTCATGAACATCAATTTCTCCTTCTGGAACTTTTTTCCCTCCTCCTTCCCTCTTCTTCTATTCCCAACTCTGTCCTCTTCCCTCTTCTCCTCATCTGCCTATCACCTCTCCCATGTGCCCCTCCTCCTTCCCTTTGTCCTATGGTCCACTCTCCTCTCCTATCAGATGCATTCTTCTCCAAGCCTTTACATTTATCACCCCCCTGGCTTCACGTAACACCTTTTAGCTTGTTCTATTCCCCTACCCCCAACCTTTTTATTCTGGAGTTTTCCCTCTTCCTTCCCATTCTGGAAGAAGGGTCTTGGCCTGAAACATCAACTGTTTATTAATTTCCGTAGGTGCTGCCTGACCTGCTGAGTTCCTCCAGCATTTTGTGTGTGTTACTCTTGTGTACTTCAGTCAGGTCCCTTCCCACTCTCCTGAACTCCAGCAGATGCTTTCCTCAGAAGACAACTCCCTACTCCAAGTACAAGTCAAGTAATCCTCCATTGAATTATTGGCTGGATAGCGCCGTAGTTTAGCAATGAGCATAATTGCTTTACAGCGCCAGTGATCAGGGCTTGACGATAAGGAGTTTGAGCATTTTCCCTATGGCCATTTGGGTTTTCTCCAGGTGCTCCAGTGTCCTCCTACATTCTGAATACATACAGGTTACTGTTAGTAATTGCTGACATGCTAAAGCCATGATATCCAGTGTAGCACTCTAGGTGTGGTTCCACCAGAGTCGATATTACTGAAGTATAATCGCCCTGTGGTTGTAATCAATCCCTATAGCGATAAACAATAATATTCCAATAGCTTTCTCTGCTTGCACAGTAGGCTTTTGTGAACCAGTCACTGAGACACCCAGATCCCTCTGTGCACTCTGACAAGGTTAAGTTAATAATATACTCCCCCGTCAAGTGAACATTTTCAGTTTCCCATTTGCCAGCTCTTTACCCCTTCACCTTACCTCTGCGAAAGGGGAAGAAACCAGAATAAGAAGGTGGGGGAGGGGTTAAGAGTATGAGCTGGCAGGTCATAGGTGAGACCAGGTGAGGGGGAAGGTGGGTGGATGAAGGAGGAGAGATGAAGTAAGAAGGGATAGGAGGTCATAGGTCAAAGAAGTAAAGGGCTGAAAAAGGAGGAATCAAACAGTAGAGGAGAGTGGTCCATGGAAGAATGGGAATGAGAAGGGCAAGGACAAGAAAAGATGTAGGGGGAGAGCCAGAATGGGGAATGGAGAAAGAGAGAGGGGGAGAAGGGAGAAGTTTTTGGAAGTTGGAGAAATCGAGGTGAATGCCATTTGGTTAGCGGCTACCCAGAGGTGCTGCTCCTTCAACCTCATTGTAGAAGGCAATGGACAGACATGTCAGAGTGGGAATGGGAAGTTTTAAACCTCATTCTGCAAACTGTTTTTCACCAATCTGACGTGTCCTGGGCCAACTTCTGCTGCCCCATATATGAAATTATGAGGTAGCCCGCTCAACGAGAGCTGACGAAAATAAGTATGGCTGACAGATGTGGGAGTGATGCATGGCCTTAACCTGGAACCACAGAACCCACTGAGCTTTGAAGGAGCAGTTACACCCCAGTGGTGAAGTCATTCCTTTCCCTGCATTACTCACCTCTCTCGCTGCATGTTTCTGCCAGTGGGTCCCGTCTCATCTTCCTCCTTTGAACAGAACATTACCTGCTCCTTATTTCAGCTGCTGGAGACTTGAGAAGGTGCTTCAAGAAGGCACAACCCAGCATCAAAGACCTTTACCATCGGGACGTGCCCTCTTCATGTTTCCACCATTTTGTCACTCTGGATCTCCAGCATCTGCAGAATCTCTTGTGTTTATATTTGTTTAATTAACTATTTATTGTAACTAACCATCATTTTTTTATGTATTGCACTGTACTGCTGCCACAAAACATTATTGTGTGGTATGAAACCTGCAAGGCCCAACAGAGCATAGGAAAACCACCAATTGGATCACCAGGGTCTCCCTGCCCCCTATTTATGACATTCACCAGGAGCACTATAGATGACGGGCCCAATGCATTGTTAAGGATCCCTACCATAATCTTTTTGACCCACTATGATCAGGAAGGAAGTACAGGAGCATTGGGACTGAGTGCAAGACTGGGTACCAGCTTCTTTCCTCAAGCTCTGAGACTAACGAATACCCTACCTCCACTGAAATCTCGCCATTAGAGGTGAGCTGTTTACTGCACACTATATGCATTTTAATTATATTTTATTAACTTATTTATAGTAATGTTTGTAACGATCTTCAGACAAGCGGACCCAGGTACAAAGTAAACTCAAGATGCAATAGTAGAAATTAACGACGAAGATTTATTCGGACAATAGTACTAATCAAACTAAGCATCCACTTACTCCGGACCTGAGCACACAGAGCTTGAATCCAGAATAACATTGGATAGAGTATAAGACATAGGAAACCCATGCAGGCCAAAATCAAAAACTAATCACTTAAGAATGCGAAGCATAAGGAAATCGTATTCACATAACGAGCGTCATGAAAAACACAGTGACAGCTTAATGATAAAAGTAGTCATTAAACAACTCTAATAGACTCAAATAAATGACATTATGGTGCATCAAGATCTACCCCTATCCGGCACCCCTCGCTGATCCTAAGGCAAACATTTGGTTTATGTGCACTGTGCGATACATGTATTGTGGGTGCACCATGACTCAGAGGAACATTGTTTTGTTTGGTTGTACATATGTACAGTCAGGTGACAATGAACTGCAACTTGAACTTGATAATAAACCTGATATTGATTCTGAGACAACATTCCAATCCAAATGGAGGATTTACACTTAATTAGCAAATTTAATGTTTCTTTCTAAAACCCCAAACTCACTTTACAACTAAAAGAAATATTTCTGAAAGCTTTCACTTTTGTAAAGTATCAAATACTGCAATCCATTTGTCCCCAGCCATCTCCCACCAACCTGAACTGTGATAATGAAGGGACAAGAAATGTTGGCCGGCAATGGAACCAAGGATCCCTCCCAGCCTGGGCATCATCCCTTCATCAGGCTCATATCACCATGTTCAAGGGCAGCTTCAATCCCACAGCTATAATACTCTTACACTATAAAGATGAACCCTTGATCTCTTGGTTTACCTTGGCATGGCCCTTGTCCTTTGTTTGTTTGCCTGCACTGCACTTCCTCTGTAATTGTAACTTTGTAATTCTGTTATTAATTTTCCCTTCCTACACTAATGAATGGAATGATCAGAATCAGAATCAAATACATTATTACCAACATATGTCATGAAATTTGTTGCTTTATGGCAGCATTACAGTGCAAGACTTAAAAATTACTGCAAGTACAATCAATAACATCATTGTGGGCCGTGTTGTGTGACCTTGATTGGTCTTGACAAACTTTTCTAAAGAAGTGGTTTGCCATTGCCTTCTTCTGGGTAGTGTCTTCACAAGACAGTTGACCCCAGCCCTTATCAATACTCTTCAGTGATTGTCTGCCTGGCATCAGTAGTCACATAACCAGGACTTGTGATACATCCCAGATGCTCATACGACCATCCACCACCTGCAGCCATGGCTTCACGTGACCCTGGTCAAGGGGGGCTGAGCCGATGCTGTACCTTGTCCAAAGATGTCCTGCAGGCCAGCAGCAGGAAGAAGTGCTTTACATCTCCTTTGGTGGAGATGTACCTCTGCCCTGCCACCCAACAAGTACAATAACTAGAGCAAAAGAGGGATAATGAGGTAATGTTCGGTGGAAGAGAAGAAGTTGTCCTAACATGATGAGTGTGTGCCTTCAGGCTCCTGCACCACCTCCTTGATAGAAGCAATGAGAAGAGGGCATGTCCTGGGTGATGAAGGTCCTTTTTTGAGGAACCGCCTCTTGAAGATATCTTCAATAATGTGCCTATGATGGAGCTGGTTGATTCTACATCCTTCTGCTATCTTGATTCTACACATCACACCAGACAGTAATACAACCCGTCAGAGTGCGCTTCACTATACATCTGTGGAAATTTTCTGTAGTGTTTGGAGACATACCAAATCTCCTCAAAATCCTAATGAAGATTAACTGCTGGCATGCCTTCTTCATAATCAGAGAAATATGTTGAGCCTGGGGCTGATCCTCTGAGATATTGAAACCCAGGAACTTGAAGCTGCACAGCCTTTCTACTGCTGACCCTTTCGATGAGGACTGGTGTGTTTTCTCCCCATTTCCCCTTGTTGAAGTCCACAACCAGTTTCTTCATTTTGCTGGCATTGAGTGCAAGGTCATTGCAACCCCACACAACCAGCCCACACGTCTCACTCCCGTCTGTCTGCTTGCCCTGATCTGTCTGGATGGCATGTGGCATGCGCACAAAGCCCTTCACTGAATTTCGATACATGTGACAATAATAAACCAATTACCCGAGGGATGAACATTGGGCAGAGTGCCTCTTCTCTTCGAAACCACTCCACAGGGTTGTCTATATCCACCTAAGAGTACAAACAGAACCTGAGTTTAACATCTGTACTCACTACACTTTTGGACTGGGAGGCACTGCTTGGGTGCTTACTGGGAGTATAAATGTTTCCGTGAGGCAGTACTCACACCCAAAACCTTTTGCAACAGAAGCCCCAACACCACTCAAAGAGCTAGAGGTGAAAGAGCAGCAATTGGATTAACACTTTACAGTGCCAGTGATCAAGGTTCAATTCCTGCCTCTGTCCTGTAAGGAGTTTGTTCGCTCTCCATGTCTGGTGCTTCCTGCTCTTTCCCATCTCCCTTCCCTTTTTTCCCCAACCATGATTCCCCAGGTTTATCATCACTCACATGTATCATGAAATGTGTTACTTTTTGCGACAGCAGTATAGTGCAAAACATAAAATTATGACAGTACTGTGCAAAAGTACTAAGGCACCTTAGCTATATATATGTGTGCCTATGAATTTTGCACAGTACTGTACATGTGACAAATAAAGCTCATCTTTTTCTTTCTAATCTTTAATCAAAAGGACGTACTTAGGAGGGGGGAAAATCTCAAAGGAGATGTGCAGAGCAAGTTTCCTTTTTACACAGAGAGTGTTGGATCGTGATGCCAGGGACAGAGTGGAAGCAGATGAAATAGAGGTGTAGAGACTCTGAAATAAACTCATGGATATACAGAGAATGGGGGAGGGTTTGGGGCATATGGATCATGTGCAGGCAAAAGGGAATAGTTTAATTAGACATCACCTCGGTGCAACATTATGGGTCAAAGAGCCTGTTCTGTGGCCAATGGGCAGTCCTTCTCTATGGTCTATGTTGACAACTGGGCAGCTGGATACTGAGGAGCAGGAAGCCAGATGGTTCAAGTTCAAGTTCATTGTCATCTATCTATACATATATACAACCAAACAAAACAGCGTTCCTCTGGATCACAGTGCACCGACAAAACATATAAAGATTCAAAAAGGTTCAAAGGTTAATTTATTATCAAAGTGTGTATGCCGTATACAACTTTGAGATTCATCTTCTCCAGATAGCCACAAAACGAAGAAAACCTTAGTATTCTTTCAAAGAAAAACATCCACCCACACAGAAAAATATCAAATCTCTCAAACAGCTGCCCCCCCACATGAAAAACTATATCACACACATCACATAAAACAAAATATTATCATCAATAAATTAATAAAAATATAACTTAGAAATGCATGTAAACAGTAAACAGCTCATTGTCCCAGCAATGAGAACTCAACAATGGCAGGATATCCATTAGTCTCACAGCATGCGGGAAGAAGTTGTTACCCAGGCTGGCAGTTCTAGTCCTGATGCTCCTGAATCTCCCTCCTGATGGTAATGGGTCACAGATATTGTGGGATGGGTGGCAGGGATCCTCAACATTGTTTCGGGCCCTTCGTCTGCAATGCTTCAGGGAAATGTCACAAATAGTGGGGAGTAATGTATCACCAGGCTTGGTAATCATATTCAATGCTTGCAACTTAAAATAAACAAGTATTGAATGTGTATACCAAAAACTTGAACAAAATCATAACATTTATTTTCATAATTCTCATAATAAGAGCTGATTGTGGACTTCAGGAGTGTAAAATGAGGTAAGATGTTTTACATAGAGAGATCAGAAGTGGAGAGAGTGAGCAGTTTCAAGTTCCTGGGGGTCAAGATCTCTGAGGATCTAACCTGGCCCCAACATATCGATGCAGTTATAAAGAAGGCACGACAGCAGCTATACTTCATTCAGATTTTGAGGAGATTTGGTTTATCAACTAAAACACTCAAAAACTTCTACAAATGTACTGTGGAGAGCTTTCTGGCTGGCTGCATCACTGTCTGGAGGGGAGGTGCTACTGCACAAGATCAAAATGAGTTGCAGAAAGTTGTAAAATTAATCAGCTCCATCATGTGTACCAGTGTCCGTAGTATCCAAGGCACCTTCAAGGAGTGGAGCCTAAGGAAGGCAGCGTCCATCATTAAGGACCCCCATCACCCAGGACATGCCCTCTTCTCATCAGGTAGGAGGCTACCATCAGGTAGCCTGAAGGCACACACTCAACAATTTGCGAACAGCTTCTTCCCCTCTGACATCCGATTTCTGGATGAACATTGAACGCGTGAGCACTTCCTCACTACTTTTTTTATTTCTGTTTTTTGCACTACTTATTTTAACTTAATTATTTAATAGACAAATATATACTTAATGTAACTCTTTTTTCTCTATATTTATTTATCATGCATTTCATTGTATTGCTGCCGTAAAGTCAACAAATTTCACGACGTATGCCAAAGATATTAAATCTGATTCTAATTCTAATCACTTCAAACTTCTGATAGATATCTTGGGAAATGCTGATAACACCTTCCTCTAAATTGCTTTCCATGTAGAGGTAATAGGTCATTGCTTTCAAAAACGGAGAGCCACTGTGTCTCTTTACTTGTTCTGTCTCCACTTACTCAGGGATGCTTTTTAATTACGAGACAGCTTGATCTGATTAAACCCACGACAAGAAGCACATTGAAAAGGGGCAGAAAGGTGATTGGATCAAAGGGGCTAATATGGGATGCTGTAGAAGTTCCCGTGCCTGCCGCTAGTTATTAGAGAAAAGGTTTTAAGCTTGGAGCTCATTTATTTCAGTAAGAGAATCATTTAAATCTCTTAACGTTACCTTTTTCAACTGAGGTTTACAAACTTTGCTTCATTTAGTCAGAAGGATAGGCTGGAAATCTTCAATATATAAATATAGGTGTTTAACCCATAAACACAAGAGATTCTGCAGACGCTGGAAATCCAGAGTAACACACACAAAATTCTGGAGGATCTCAGCAAGTCAGGCAGCATCTATGGAGAAAAAATAAGCAGGTGACATTTCGGGCCGAGACCAAGATCAATCCTCTGTTTTCTAGAACATAGAATGGTAGAGCTCAATACAGGCCCTTCAGTCCACAATGTTGTGCGAATCTTTTAATCTCCTCCAAGATCATAATACCCTTCCTTCCTGCATACCCCTCCATTTACCTTTCAACCATGTGCATGGCTAAGAGTTTTTTTTTAATGTCCCTAATGTATTTGCCTCTACCACCCCCCCTGGCAGAACATTCTGATTCAAAATAAATGTGATCTTAATAAGGCATTGCTGGTTCTTTACATTTTGGAATTAACAAGTTGGATCACGTCCCTCAATATAACTCAGATAATTTTACATCTGATTCTTTTAAACATATCCCCTACACTGTAATGTATGGATCTATTTATTTTAGAGCAATGAAACCACCCCCCCCCCACTTAGCAGTGGTTAACAGAACACTGCTCTGTTGTCTGCACATGCACATTGTTCCCTCTCCCCCTCCCTCCCTCTCTCTTTCTCCTTGCAGTGTGAATATACCAGTTAAAACCATCTCCCGCATGCATGCTTTTATCTAATTGATATGTTGTTGTGCACAGACACAGCACTCGCCACTGCAGCTGGACCTAAACACTCAGTGGCCATGTTATTAGGTATACATATACACCTGCTCATGATTGCATTTATCTAAATCAGCCAATCATGTGGCAGCAACTCAAAGCATAAAAGCATGCAGACATGATCAAGAGGTTCAGTTGTTGTTCAGACCAAACATCAGAATGGGAAAGGAATGTGACCTAAGTGATTTTGACCGTGGAATGAGTCCTGGGCTGAAGTCCAATGCTGGAGGCCCAATGCCTGGTAGTCTGGGGTCTAGGACTGAAGGCCTGGAGGTGACCTGTCTGTGTCGGTGTGTGTGAGGGTGGGAAAGGAACCTGTTTTGCAGGTGTTATCTTGTTTTGTTGTGTTTTTGTTGTTGCTGCTTGTGTTGTTCTGCTGTGAGGATGCTATGTTGGCTCCAGAAGGTGTAATGTAATTTGTTGATGTTTAAGAGAAGAAAGGTATCGTCAGAGCACCCTGTGCCTTATTTCCAAAATATTATAAAGAAAAATCCAAATTTTTACACAAGGAAATACCATTAGCCTTCAGAAACCCATGCCTTTATCCCTGACTTGTTGGAGATATTTGCTCATAATTTTGCTTTTTTTACGAAACTATAAAGGTTTATTCACACAAAAGTACATAAAATACAAACCAAGTATTTACAAGGCAGTGAACAAATTCAAATTAAAATATGATTATTATTGTCTATAAAACAGAAAATTCCATGGGGAGTCTATTGTTGCTGGAAATCTCTCCCTATATCTATCGTTTCCACATGCTCCCTCCCCAAGGACACCTGGCTGCGAATGTATCTCCAGCAGGCAGTCAATTTTACACTGTTATCTCCCTTGGGAACATATCAATAAAAGCCCATTCCTGAAAATGAAAGAACAATAGACGACGGAAATCTGAAATAAAAATAGAAAATGCTGACGGTATTCAGCAGGCCAGGCAGCATCTGTGGAAAATGAAACAGAGGGAATATCTCCTCATAAACACAAGAGATTCTGCAGATGCTGGAAATCCAGAGTAATACACACAAGTGCTGGAGGAATTTCGAAAGTCGGGCCACCTCTATGGGAGGAATAAACAGTTGACGTTTCGGGCAGAGATCTTTGATGAGGACTCAGTGCCGAAATGCTGGGACTGAGGGGCTCAGCCTTGACTATTTATTCCCCTCCATAGATGCTGCCTGGTCTGCTGTGTTAACAAAAATCAAAACATGTCTTCCATTCATCTCTCCTATCAGATTCCTTCTTCCTCAGCCTTTTACCTCTTCCATTTATCACCTCCCAGCTTCTTATTTCTTCCCCCCCCCCCATCCTTCATCCACTCACCTGGTCTCACCTACCCCTTGCCATCTTGTACTCTTTCCCCTCCTCCTATCTTCCTATTCTGGCCTCTGTTCTCTGAGGACACAGCCTCAAAATAGAAGGTCATCCCTTCAGCACAGAGATGAGGAGGAATTTCTTTAGCCACAAGGTGGTGAATCTGTGGAATTCATTGCCACAGAAGGCTGTGGAGGCCAAGTCATTGGGTATATTCGAAGCAGAGGTTGATAGGTTCTTGATTAGTCAGGGCATCAAAGGTTATTTTTGAGGATGTAACCAGGAAGTTAGACGGGGGAGATCCAGTGGATGTCGTGTACCTCAATTTTCAGAAGGCATTTGATAAGGTCCCACATAGAAGATTGGTGGGTAAAATCAGAGCTCAGGGCATCGGGGGGAAGACATTGACATGGATAGAAAACTGGTTGGCAGATAGAAAGCAAAGGGTAGCGGTGAATGGGTGTTTCTCGGAATGGCAGGTGGTGACTAGTGGGGTGGCACAGGGCTCGGTATTGGGACCACAGCTGTTTACCATTTACGTTAACGATTTGGATGAAGGCATAAAAAATAACATCAGCAAATTTGCTGATGATACTAAGCTGGGTGGCAGTGTGACACGTGATGAGGATGTTAGGAGAATTCAGGGTGACTTGGATAGGCTGGGTGAGTGGGCAGATACTTGGCAGATGGCGTTTAATGTGAATAAGTGTGAGGTTATCCACTTTGGGAGTAAGAACAGGAAGGCAGATTATTATCTGAACGGTGTAGAGTTGGGTAAGGGAGAAATACAAAGAGATCTAGGAGTCCTTGTTCATCAGTCACTGAAGGTGAATGAGCAAGTGCAGCAGGCAGTGAAGAAGGTTAATAGAATGTTGGCCTTTATTACAAAGGGAATTGAGTACAAGAGCAAGGAAATCCTCTTGCATTTGTACAGAGTCCTGGTGAGACCACACCTGGAGTATTGTGTACATTTTTGGTCTCCAGGGTTAAGGAAGGACATCCTGGCTGTAGAGGAAGTGCAGCGTAGATTCACAAGGTTAATTCCTGGGATGTCTGGATTGTCTTACGCAGAGAGGTTAGACAGACTGGGCTTGTACACGCTGGAATTAAGGAGATTGAGAGTGGATCTGATTGAAACATATAAGATTATTAAGGGATTGGACAAGATAGAGGCAGGAAATATGTTCCAGATGCTGAGAGAGTCCAGTACCAGAGGGCATGGTTTGAGAATAAGGGGTAGGTCATTTAGGACAGAGTTAAGGAAAAACTTCTTCTCCCAGAGAGTTGTGGGGGTCTGGAATGCACTGCCTCGGAAGGTAGTGGAGGCCAATTCTCTGGATGCTTTCAAGAAGGAGCTAGATAGGTATCTTATGGATAGGGGAATCAAGGGATATGGGGACAAGGCAGGAACCGGGTATTGATAGTAATTGATCAGCCATGATCTCAAAATGGCGGTGCAAGCTCGAAGGGCCGAATGGTCTACTTCTGCATCTATTGTCTATTGTCTATTGTTATGGGAGAAGACAGGAGAATGGGGTTGGGAGGGGAAAAAAATCAGCCATGATCAAATGGCAGAGCATACTTGATGGGTCGACTGGCCTAATTCTGCTCCTATGTCTTATCATCTGATAAACATATTTGTGCCAAAGTGACTGGTCTCCAGATGCTTTAGGTAAATATCCTGCAATGGGTGATCAAGATGGATTGCTGTCTGACCCTACACGTTATTTGTTTTCTTTTCCTTCTCTCAAGAGAAAGTAATAAAAATAGTGAAAATTGACCAAGAATTCAAAAATATTCATATTGCATCCCTTGTGCAAACTTGTTAAAGTGCTGCCAGTTATAATTGGAATTGGGTTATTTAAATATTAGTGAAGCATTGTAAGTATGGCTGGGGATTTTGTGAGAATTGTTTGAGATCTGGTTCACTCTCTCCGATGCTGATTTATTAAATCTACTCTGCAGTTAAAAAATATGAATTGTTGCAAGCCCCAAAAAATAACATCACCATATTTTCACCCTAAAACCTCAATACCTAAAAGCAAATAAGCTCAAAATATACTCAGTGGCCACTTTATTAGATATCTCCTGTACCTAGTAGAATGGCCATTGAGCGTATGTTCATGGTCTTCTGCTGCTGTAGCCCATCCACTTCAAGGTTTGAAGTGTTGTGCATTCAGAGATGCTCTTCTGCTCTCTACTTTTGTAACGTGTGGTTATTTGAGTTACAGTCGCCTTCCCGTCAGCTTGAACCAGTCTGGCCATTCTCCTCTGACCTCTCTCATTAACAAGATATGTTTGCCCACAGAACTGACACTTGCTGGATGTTTTTTTTTTCTTTGCTTTTCACACCATTCTCCTTAAATTCTGGAGAGAGTTGTGCATGAAAATTCCAGGCGATCCACAGTTTCTGAAATACTCAAACCACCCCATCTGGCACCAACAATCACTCCATGCTCAAATTCACTTAGATCACATTGCTTCCTCAGTCTGAACAACAACTGAAGCTCTTGACCATGCCTGCATGCTTTTATGCACTGAGTTACTACCACATGATTGGCTTATCAGACACTTACATTAAAGAGCAGGTGTACCGGTGTGCCTAATGAAGTGGCCATTGGGTGTTTATTTTCATTATATTTGTAACTCTTGGATTTCTGGTTCTGGAATGATATGTACCAAAAGATATGTACTGGTTGGTAGGTTAATTGGTTACATGAGTGTAATTGCGCAGCACTAGCTTGTTGGGCTGGAAGAGCATCTCTAAGTAAATAAATCATCTAAACCTCAATCTATGGATTAGAATCTACCTGAGACTGATGAGACTGGTATACACAAGTGATTCTGTAGATACTAGAAATCTAGAATAACACACACAAGATGATGGAGGAATGCAGTGTCTATGGAAAGGAATAAATAGTCAACATTTTGGGCCAAAGCCCTTCATCAGGATCAGAAAGTAACGGGAAAGAAGGCAGAATAGGGAGGTGTGGGAGGGGAAGTGCAAGCTAAAATGTGATAGGTGAAGTCAGGTGGGGGGGATGAAATGAGAAGCTGGATGGTGAGAGGTGGAGAAGGTAAAGTCTGTAGAAGAAGGAATCTGATTGGGGAAAAGAGTGGTTCATGGGAAAAAGGAAAGGAGGAGATGCACCAGGAGGATGTGATAGGCAGGTGAAGAGAAAGGAAGAGGTATGAGTGAGGCAGAGTGGGGAATGGAAGAAGAGGGAAGGGGGAAAAAATTACCAGAAGTTTGAGAAATCGATGTTCATGCCACCAGGTTGGAGGCTACCCAGACGGAATATGAGGTGTTGCTCCTCCAAACAGAGAGTGGCTTCATCGTGACAGTAGATGAGGCCGTGAATGAGATTGATGTTCCTTCTCCTGCCCAATGTGAAACCAAGATAGTCACTACAGAAACTGACAAAGTAGCTCAAAGCAGTCCAATAATCAGTACAAAATACAATGAACTTCTGTAAAGGAATATCCAGTGTAACAAAAATGTATAAATTTGGAGTCTGGGTAACCTGTTGCACTAACTGAGTGTTGCACACAACATTAATGTCACATTTCTCATTTCAAAGAAATTCAACATCACATCAAAAAACTGGGAAGAAATAAGACTCACTGGAGGAAATCTGCCCTTCATGAGAACAATCTCCACTGTGCCACAGAGAACAAGCAGCTGCTACGAAAGGAGAGACTGAACAACCAAAAGACCCAGCCACTAACCACAACCAACATCTTCTCACACTGCACCAGAATATGTGGATCTTGGATCAGCCTCTACGGCCACTTGAGGAGCAACTAATAGACAACCCCTTAGGAGAACATCAGATTAACTAGAGTGATTGAACTGCTTGAGGGCCTTCCATTGGTTGGGGTCGACCATGGATGTTGCATCCTAGCTGTCTGCATTTATGCAAACTAGGGTAGTATTATATATGAAAAGCCAACCCTTGCAGCAAACTCTCCCTCTCCACGCAGCTGATGAATCCAAAGATACAGTAAAGACCAATACAGTTTGGCACCAGCAGCATCACAGGAGTTGCCAGCCAGCGTTAAACTCAATGTAGGATTGTCTTAGGGACTCCAGTTCTGGATTTTTCCTCATGTTTTACTCCCAAAGCCTTCCCCATGATGGGTATAGCCGCAAGACAACGGAGGTTTAAGATCATACTTTTTCTTCTCCTAGATGGGCTGCTAACCACAGCAGCACACTACTACAGACTTCAAACTGGAAGTCTCAAAAGTAACTCTAAACTTGGGACATCTTTTCTTTAAGAAATTGTTTTCCTGGTTGGCTCCAGAATGCCTATTAGTCTCATTGATAGCATCTGCCATAAGAGAAAGCAGTGGGCATGGGGAGGGGGATAAGGCCATGGGAAATGTTGGGGAGAAGAGGGCTAATAATGTATAGACAAGAAATCCTTCCATCTCACCTGCCCAAGCAAGTATCACACCTGTTTGTACCCGATGGCCGTATAGAGTTCCATAGACACACAGAGAGATAGAGCACAAAAATGAACCACTGGGACTGCACCTACTGTCAAGCATCCATGTAACCCAACCTGTTCTTTTATTCTTCCCACATTTTCCATCAAATATCCCCTTCTTACACCTTATATATGGACCAAAGAAATCAAGATAGATTAGCTCAGATGGAGACAAGAGGGCTTACAAGAGTGAGGTACACCAACTAGTTGAGTGGTGTCGCAGCAACAAACTCGCACTCAACGTCAGTAAGGCAAAAGATCTGATTGTGGACTTCAGGAAGGGTAAGATGAAGGAACGCATACCAATCCTCAAAGAGGGATCAGAAGTGGAGAGAGTGAGCAGTTTTAAGTTCCTGGGTGTCAATATCTCTGAGAACCTAACCTGGTCCCAACATATCGATGTAGTTATAAAGAAGGCAAGACAGTGTCTATACTTCATTAGGAGTATGAAGAGATTTTGTATGTCAACAAAAACACTCAAAAACTTCTATAGTTGTACCTTGGAGAGCATTCTGACAGGCTGCATCACTGTCTGGTATGGGGCGGGGGGGGGGGTGGCGCTACTGCACAGGACCGAAAGAAGTTGCAAAGGGTCGTAAATTTAGTTGGCTCCATTTTGGGTACTAACCTACAAAGTACCCAGGACATCTTCAAAGAGCGGTGTCTCAGAAAGGCAGCGTCCATTGCTAAGGAGCTCTAGCACCCAGGGCATGCCCTTTTCTCTCTGTTACCATCAGGGAGGAGGTACAGGAGCCTGAAGACACACACTCAATGATTCAGGAACAGCTTCTTCCCCTCTGCCATCAGGGAGGAGGTACAGGAGCCTGAAGACACACACTCAGCGATTCAGGAACAGCTTCTTCCCCTCTGCCATCAGGGAGGAGGTACAGGAGCCTGAAGACGCACACTCAGCGATTCAGGAACAGCTTCTTCCCCTCTGCCAAGCAATTCCTGAATGAACATTGAACTCTTGAACACTAGCTCACTTTTTTAATATGTATATAATATATATTTCTATTTTTACACAATTTTAATCTACTCAAAATACATATACTGTGATTGATTTACCTATTTATTTATTCTCTTCTGTATTATGTATTGCATTGAATTGTTAAGAAATTTCACGACACATGCCAGTGATAATAATCCTGATTCTGATTCTTTATTTGTCAGATGTGCATTGCAGCATTGAAACATCCAGTGAAATGTGTCATTTGCATCAACAACCAACACAGTCTGAGAATGTGCTGGGGGCAGCCCACAAGTATCACCGTGCTTCCAGCACTAACATAGCACTCGAGTCAGTGATGTTCTCCTAAGGGGTTGTCTATTGGTGGGTCCTCAGGTGGCCAATACAGGATCCACATATTCAATTCTTCTTTGGAACCTGTTATTAAAATGTAGTTTTATAGGTAATCTCATGAACCGAGAATGTAAATATAGGATGCCTGGCATTGAACAGATGGGCCGAGTGGCCTGTTTAAATGTAGAAGTACTGAATAAAGTGTCACCTCATATTTTCACAAATCACAGTTCATTCTGTCTGCCTTGTGCACAGGATAACCTGACCTCGATGTACATAATCTTGTCCAGGCAAACATCCACAACAGGATCTAGAAAATGGGAGGGCTTTGTATTTTGCCTGACCTATAGGTCAATTTTCAAAATAAATCATCAATTGTTATGATATAGACTAGAAAAGCAGTTAAGTTACCACAAAATACATATTAAATTATGAATATTAAAACTTCAAAGGTTGCAACAAGGCAAAAGAGCAAAAAGACTTACACTTTTTAGCAGCGAGCACATCCATTTCAGATTTATTTATTTAGGGACACAATGCAGAACAGGCCCTTCCTGCCCACTGAGCTGTGCCGCCCAACAATCCCCCCGAATTAACCCTAACCGAATCATAGACCAATTAGCCAACTAACAGGTACATCTTTGGACTTTGGGAGGAAACTGGAGCACCCAGAGGAAATCCACACACACACACAGGAAGGAACATACAAACATGCTTACAGAGAACGTTGGAATTGAACTCTGAGCCACGACACCCCGAGCCGTAATAGCATCACGCTATCTTCTACACTATCGTGGCACCCAAGAATCCCAAATCTCCATCCTTAACAATGGACTGCAGCAGCTCATCAGCCACTGAGGTGGGGCTTACTAGCCAATAATTCCCTTCCTTTGCCCCTCCTTTCTTAAAAACTTGTGTTACATCTGGAACCATTTCTGATTGGTAATTCTTGAACAAGCACTACTGTTACTTTTTCAGAACGCTGCGGTGTAATCCACCTGTTCTGATGGACTTATCCACCTTCAGATCTTTCACCTTCCCTTGAGCACTCAGCTCCACCCTCTGACTCTGGAATTTCCGCCATGAACTGCATCTGTCTTCACTTCCACAGATGGAACATACTGTCCATTTCTTTGTTTATTTATTTAGAGGTACAGCATGAAACAGGCCCTTCGGGCCCACTGGGCCATGCTGCCCAGCAACCCATCGATTTTTCCTTAGCCTAATCACGGGAGAACTTACAATGGCCAATTAACCTACTAACCGATGTGTCTTTGGACTGTGGGATGAAAACAGAGCACCCGGAGGAAACCCAAACACACATGGGAAGGACATACAGATTTGCTTACAGAGCACATCAGGACTGAACTCTGAACTCTGAACTCCGATGCCCTGAGCTATAATAGCATCAATAGCTATGCTACTGTGGCATCAGATATCACAAACAACTTTAAAAACAATTAAGTAATTTGGAAATATGGTCAGTGTTGTAACGTGGGAAATTGAACATGTAATTACCACATTGCCTTCATCATCATCATTGCCATGTTATATGACGTGGGTGATCATGGTCTCATGACCACGATGGTTCTTGGCAAATTGTTGTTACAAAAGTAGTTTACCATTGCCTTCTTCTGGGCAGTGTCTTTACAAGATGGATGACTCCAGCCATTATCAGTACTCTTCAGAGATTGCCTGGCATCAGTGGTCACATAACCAGGACTTGTGATATGCACCAGCTGCTCATACGACCGTCCATGCCCTGCTCCTGTGGCTTCACATGACCCTGATCAGGGCTAAGCAGGTGCTACACCTTGTCCAAAGGTGACCTACAGGCTAGACAAGGGCAGGAGCGCCTTCTTTAGTAGAGATGTATCTCCACCCTGCCACCCTAAATTTCCACTAATTAATCAAATAACAAAGCAAATTCCTCCACCAGATAGTCACCAAATAAGTTGCTTTTTAGTGATGGAATTTAAAATCAGATTCTATTGCCTCATTGTGCAATGTCACTTTGCACAATGAGGCAATGAGCGAGTGTTAAACTAAGACACATTCATCTCATGGATATCAGAAACAGAATTGGAATTGGTTTATTAATATCACATATACAGTGAAAAGCTTGACTGTTCACACAGATCAAATCATTCCACGGTATATGGAGGACAAGCAAGATGAAACGATAATGGAGGGCAGAATAAAGTACAACAGTTACTGAGAAAGTGAAGTGCAGGTAGACAATAAGGTGCAAGATCATGAGAAGGTAGACTGAGGTTGAGTCCATCTTATTGTGCAAGGGAACTATTCAATAGTCTTATAACAGCAGGATAGAGCCTGGTTGTCCTTACTTTCGGGCTTTTGAATACAGAGAGAGGCAAATTTTTAACTTATTGGTTGACATGTTGATAGATCCTCTTAGCTGTTATTCATATCTTTTAATTTCATATTTATCTTACATTTTTTAAGAAGTTTATTATTCGCTTAGCTGTTTCGTTACGCTCTTCAATTTCTGCCGAGACATTTTAGATTTGAAAATTTATCAAGAGCTGGTTGCAATAGGTCAGGCTGCTATTTTAGGGCAGATGCAATGGCCCCAATGTAGAAGTTTTCTGTGTTTCCAAAGTAATTGCTCCCTTCTACATCCCTCACCACTAAGGGTCTTCTTTTTTTTCTTCTTTTTATTTTTTTATATAAATTTTTTATTGAATTTTCAAATAGGTTACAGAAAGAAAAAACATCATCAACCCTTCCCCCCTCCCCCCTAACATATCCCTATAGAAAAAAAGAGAAGAAAAAAGAAAGAAAGAAAGAAAGAATGCCTGGATATCGGAAGATCCCCACACACTCCACAGAGTTATAATAGCTTTAATATGTATATTTACTTCTTTCCCCAGATAACCAATAATTTTATCTTTGGAGCACCTATATATTTAATCCTATCTTTTGTAAATAAGGGCCCCAAATTTTCAGAAATATTTCATATTTATCTCTTAAATTATAAGTAATTTTTTCAAGTGGAATGCAGCTAAAAATTTCATTCTTCCAACAATCTATACTTAAGTATGAATCCAATTTCCAAATAACTGCAATAGCCTTTTTGGCTACTGCCAATGCAATTGTTATGAATTCTTTCTGATATTTATTCAATTTGGATTTCGATTTTATCCCTTCAATATTGCCTAGTAAAAATAATGTTAGATTATGTGGAAGTTGTATTCCAATAATTTGTTCCAGTAAAACTCTTAAATTTGTCCAAAAAGGTTGAATTTTAAAACAAGACCAAGTAGAGTGTAAAAAAGTACCAATTTCTTGATTACATCAGAAGCATTGATCAGATAAATTTGGGTTTAATTTTTTTTATTTTTTGTGGTGTAATATATAATTGTAAAAAATTATATTGCACTAGTCTTAGCTGGACATTTGTTGTATTTGTCATACTGTCCAGACATAGTCTTGACCAATTTGTTTCTTCAATTTTAATATTCAAATCAGTTACATACACAAAATATTTTTTTACATTTTTCCTTTTTGAATTAAAATTTCTATTTCATTAGGTTTCGGCAATAACATTGTTTGACCCAATTTATCTCTTAAGTAAGCACAATTGGAAATAACAAAAAAGAGTGTTGTTTGATATTTTATATTTATTCTTTAATTGATCAAATAACATTAATATACCTCCTTCAAAACAATCTCCTATATATCTAATCCCTTTTTGAAACCAGTTGTATAAAAGTTGGTTATCCATTGTAAAAGGAATAAGTTTATTTTGAATTAAAGGTCTCTTTGCTAATAAAGATTTCTTTATCTCATCATCGACATTTATCATTCCATAAATCAATCAAATGTTTTAATATAGGAGATTCTTTCTTTTCCCGTATCCATTTAGATTCCCACTTATATATAAAATCTTCTGGTATATTTTCTCCTATTTTGTCTAGTCCTATTCTAATCCATACCGGTTTATCTTCATCAAAAAAAGATGCAATAAATCTAAGTTGATTTGCTTTATAATAATTTTTAGAGTTTGGAAGCTGGATCGCTCCCTACGCAACTCCCTTGTCCATTCATCCCCCCCATCCCTCCCCACGGACCTCCCTCCGGGCACTCATCCCTGCAAACGGAAGAAGTGCTACACCTGCCCCCACACTTCTTCCCTCACCACCATCCAGGCCCCAGACAGTCCTTTCAGGTGAGGCACCACTTCACCTGCGAGTCAACTGGGGTGATATACTGTATCCGGTGCTCGCGATGTGGCCACTTATACATTGGGGAGACCCGCTGCAGACTGGGAGACTGTTTCGCCGAACACCAGCGCTCAGTCCTCCAGCAGTGACGGGATCTCCCTGTGGCCACACACTTCAATTCCAAAGACCAGTCCCACTCCAATATGTCTATCCATGGCCTCCTCTACTATCAAGGTGAGGCCACACGCAGGTCAATGGAGCAATACCTTATCTCCCGCCTAGGTAGCCTTCTTCCTGCAGCATGAACATCCAACTCACTGACCTCCGTTGATACCCCTGCCCCCCACCCTTACCCCCATCCCCATCTATTATTTTAGTCTGGTTCTCTTTCTTTCTCTTTTTCCCCCCTCACTATAATCTCCCCCCAACCCTACCTTTCTTTCTCTTTTATTTCCCATAATTCTCCACCTTCCCCCTAGCCCATTTCCCTCCAGCCTATCACTTCCCAGCTCTCTACTTTATCCCTCCCCCCACTTCTTATCCCCCCTCGACCATCCCATGTTACTTCACTCCTGATGAAGGGTTTCGGCCCGAAACGTAGTCACTACCTCCTCCCATAGATGCTATCTGGCCTGCTGAGTTCTGCTAGCAGTTTGTGTTTTTTTATTGATGTTGAAATTTGACCATTTGTCATTACTTTAGCTTTGGGATTAGTATTTAAAGTCTTAATCCATTTTATAAAAGATTTTCCTAACCCATACTTTTCAATACCTTAAATAAAAAATCCCATTCAAATCTATCAAATGCTTTTTCTGCATCTAAAGCAACTGCCACACTCATTTCTTCCCTCTTTGCCAGATGAATTATATTAAGTAACCAAGTTACATTATCTGCCGATTGTCTATTTTTGATAAATCCTGTTTGATCCATATGTATTAATTTTGGTAAGTATTTAGATAATCTATTAGATAAAATTCTTGCTATTATTTTATAGTCGGTGTTCAACAAGAAATAGGTCTATATGATGTTGGCTTTAAAAGATCTCTATCTTTTTTTGGCACTACTATTAAAAGAGCTGTGGAAAAAGATTCTGGAAGTTTATGCATTCTTTCTGCTTGGTGTATTAACTCCATAAAAGGAGGAATTAGTAAATCTTTAAACTTTTTGTAAAATTCAGGCGGAAAACCATCTTCTCCTGGGGATTTATTACTTTGAAATGATCCTAGAGCTTCTTCAACCTCTTTTAATGTAAAAGGCAAATCTAATCCCTTCTGTTCTTCCGAATCCAATTTTGGAAGAGTTATTTGTGATAAAAAACTTTCTATCTCAACATTATCATTTTGTGATTCTGATTGATACAGTTCAGAATAAAAATTCTTAAAGATTTCATTAATTTCTAAAGGTTTATAAATAATTTTATTTACATTTGTTCTAATTGCATCTATTGTTTTGGAAGTCTGATCTGTTTTTAACTGCCAAGCAAGAATCTTGTGTGATCTTTCACCTAGTTCGTAATATCTCTGTTTAGTTCTCATAATTGCTTTTTCTGTTCGGTATGTCTGAAGTGTATTATAATGTAACTTCTTGTTAACAAGTTGTCTTCGTTTTTCTTCTGTCATATATCTTTGAGATTCTTTTTCTAATTTTGTAATCTCTTTTTCCAATTGATCTATTTCTACCATATATTCCTTCTTAATTTTAGAAGTATAACTTATTATCTGACCTCTCAAATATGCCTTCATTGCTTCTCATACTATAAATTTATCATCAACTGAATGTAAATTTGTGTCTAAAAAAAACTGAATCTTCTTTTTCATGAAATCACAAAAATCTTGACGTTTTAATAATACTGAATTAAATCTCCATCTGTAAATCGATTCCTCTTTATCCATAATTATCATTGTCATTATCAAGGGGAAATGATCTGACAATATTCTTGCTTTATATTCCATATTTTTCACTCTGTCTTGAAAATCCGTTGATAATAGAAAAAAATCTATCCTTGAAAAAGTTTTATGTCTATTTGAATAAAATCTCTTTCTTTTGGATTAATTCTTCTCCATATATCAATCAAATTAAAATCTTTCATCAATGATAAAGTTAATTTTGCTACTTTTGATTTCGTAAAAACCTTTGTTGATCTATCTAAAACTGGGTCTAAACAAAAATTTAAATCTCCACCTATTAATATTTTGTCATATGCATCAGCCAAATTCAAAAAGGCCTCTTGTATAAATTTTACTTCATTTTCATTTGGGTGCATAAATATTCATAACAGTCCATAGTTCTGAAAAAATTTGACAATGTATAATTACATATCTCCCCGCAGAATCAATTAATACATTTTGTATTTTAATTGGTAAAGTTTTATTAACCAAAATTGCAACTCCCCTCGCCTTTGAGTTAAATGAAGCTGCGATAACATTTCCGACCCAATCTCTCTTTAATTTCTGATGTTCTATCTCTGTTAACTGTGTTTCTTGTAAAAAAGCTATATCTATTTTCATTTCCTTAATATATGTTAAAATTATTTTTCTTTTCACCGGTCCATTAAGCCCATTAACATTAAAACTTTAAAAATTTAGTAAATTAGTCATTATTTTTAATAGGGTTACTCCAATCTATAATAATACCTAATCCTTCAACTTTCGTAGTACCTTGGGGAATCTTTTTAAAATTCTTCATGTTGCTATGTGTCTCCCCCCGATTGTCCAGGCAAAGAAAGAAAGATAAAAGAAAAATAGATTATAAAGAAAAAATAACAAAATACCCCCCTACTAATGCTGTGAATGAAAAAAAAACATTACCCCCTCCGTTGTACGGGTCATGGCAATCAACACGATTACACATGTGAATCCCATAGCAATTGAACTGAAGTTCCCCCAGCTCCCCCGTAACATAAAAAAGTATATATAAGAGAAGAAAAAATAATATCACTACACTCAATTAATATTTCTCAAATTTTAACCTTGTAAGATTGTCAAAGGTTTCAGGGAGAAGGCAGGAGAATGGGGTTAAAAGGCAAAATATATTAGCCATAATCGAATGGCAGAGCAGACTAATTCTGCTCCTGTGTCTTATGGTCTTATGAAAGGATGGAGAAGAACTACTGCAAAGGGTGTGGATAATATTAAGTCATTTATAGTTTGTTAATTATGTGCATGCATTTAAATGCTTTGATTGTTTGACACATTATGGACTGGACTGTATCCACTACAAAAAGTAGTGGAAATGGCCCAGTCCATCCAGAGTAAAGCCCTCCCTACCAATGAGCACATCTATAAGAAGCAGCATCTAAGATCACAGACTCTTCCCTCCCCACAAACCCAGGATATGCTCTCACTGCTGCCATCACGAAGAAGGTACAGGATCCCCAGGAGTCATGCTACCAAGTTCAGGAACAGTTGTTACCCCTCAACCATTAGGCTCTTGAACCAAAGGAACTTAACTTCACTTGCCATGTCATTGAAATGTTCCCACAACCTATGAACTCACTTTCAAGGACTGTTCATCTCATGTTCTTGTACAGTTTGTACACTGGTTGAATGCCCAAGTTAGTGTGGTCTTTCATTTGTTCTATTATGGTTATTATTCTATTATGGATGAATTCACTTTGCCCACAAGAAAATGAATCTCAGGGTTGTATATGGTGACATATATGTACTCTGATAATAAATTTACTTTGGAACTTTGAAATCAATTTCTTTTATTATGTTGTTTCATTTTTTATAAAAAGCACCACCACCACTTTCAGAGCAAGTTCTTTTACAAATGACTCCACACTCAAATCAAGCTACAAGTATTGTCCTTCTCAGCAAAAGGCAAAACGATCACATCATCTCCAAATAAAGTCTGCCTTTACACATTAAATGTGTACCCAATACAAACGATTATACACTCAGTGGCCACTTAATTAAATGCACCCGTACACCCACTCATGAATACAAAAATCTAATCAGACAATCATGTGGCAGCAACTCAATGCAGAAAAGCATGCAGACATGGTCAAGAGGTTCAGTTGTTGTTCAGATCAAACATCAGACACACACTCAGCTTCTTCCCCTCCGCCATCAGGGAGGAGGTACAGGAGCCTGAAGACACACACTCAGCGATTCAGGAACAGCTTCTTCCCCTCCGCCATCAGGGAGGAGGTACAGGAGCCTGAAGGCACACACTCAGCGATTCAGGAACAGCTTCTTCCCCTCCGCCATCACGGAGGAGGTACAGGAGCCTTAAGACACACAGTCAGTGATTCAGGAACAGCTTCTTCCCCTCTGCCATCAGGGAGGAGGTACAGGAGCCTGAAGACACACACTCAGCGACTCAGGAACATCTTCTTCCCCTCCGCCATCAGGGAGGAGGTACAGGAGCCTGAAGGCACACACTCAGCGACTCAGGAACATCTTCTTCCCCTCCGCCATCAGGGAGGAGGTACAGGAGCCTGAAGACACACACTCAGCGACTCAGGAACATCTTCTTCCCCTCCGCCATCAGGGAGGAGGTACAGGAGCCTGAAGGCACACACTCAGCGACTCAGGAACATCTTCTTCCCCTCCGCCATCAGGGAGGAGGTACAGGAGCCTGAAGGCACACACTCAAGAAATTCAGGAACAGCTTCTTCCCCTCCGCCATCAGGGAGTAGGTACAGGAGCCTGAAGACACACACTCAGCGATTTAGGTACAGTTTCCTCGCCTCCACCATCAGGGAGGAGGTACAGGAGCCTGAACGCACACACTCAGCGATTCAGGAACAGCTTCTTCCCCTCCGCCATCAGGGAGGAGAAACAGGAGCCTGAAGGCACACACTCAACGATTCAGGAACAGCCTCTTCCCCTCTGCCATCAGGGAGGAGGTACAGGAGCCTGAAGACACACAGTCAGTGATTCAGGAACAGCTTCTTCCCCTCCGCCATCAGGGAGTAGGTACAGGAGCCTGAAGACACACACTCAGTGACTCAGGAACAGCTTCTTCCCCTCCGCCATCAGGGAGGAGGTACAGGAGACTGAAGACACACACTCAGCGATTCAGGAACAGCTTCTTCCCCTCTGCCATCAGGGAGGAGGTACAGGAGCCTGAAGACACACACTTAGCGATTCAGGAACAGCTTCTTCCCCTCCGCCATCAGGGAGGAGGTACAGGAGACTGAAGACACACACTCAGCGATTCAGGAACAGCTTCTTCCCCTCCGCCATCAGGGAGGAGGTACAGGAGCCTGAAGGCACACACTCAGAGATTCAGGAACAGCTTCTTCCCTCTGCCATCAGGGAGGAGGTACAGGAGCCTGAAGGCACACACTCAGCGACTCAGGAACATCTTCTTCCCCTCCGCCATCAGGGAGGAGGTACAGGAGCCTGAAGACACACACTCAGCGACTCAGGAACATCTTCTTCCCCTCCGCCATCAGGGAGGAGGTACAGGAGCCTGAAGGCACACACTCAGCGACTCAGGAACATCTTCTTCCCCTCCGCCATCAGGGAGGAGGTACAGGAGCCTGAAGACACACACTCAGCGACTCAGGAACATCTTCTTCCCCTCCGCCATCAGGGAGGAGGTACAGGAGCCTGAAGGCACACACTCAGCGACTCAGGAACATCTTCTTCCCCTCCGCCATCAGGGAGGAGGTACAGGAGCCTGAAGGCACACACTCAAGAAATTCAGGAACAGCTTCTTCCCCTCCGCCATCAGGGAGTAGGTACAGGAGCCTGAAGACACACACTCAGCGATTTAGGTACAGTTTCCTCGCCTCCACCATCAGGGAGGAGGTACAGGAGCCTCAACGCACACACTCAGCGATTCAGGAACAGCTTCTTCCCCTCCGCCATCAGGGAGGAGATACAGGAGCCTGAAGGCACACACTCAACGATTCAGGAACAGCCTCTTCCCCTCCGCCATCAGGGAGGAAGTACAGGAGCCTGAAGGCACACACTCAAGTCACACAGTCAGTGATTCAGGAACAGCTTCTTCCCCTCCGCCATCAGGGAGGAGGTAAAGGAGCCTGAAGACACACACTCAACGATTCAGGAACAGCTCCTTCCCCTCTGCCATCAGGGAGGAGGTACAGGAGCCTGAAGACACACACTTAGCGATTCAGGAACAGCTTCTTCCCCTCCGCCATCAGGGAGGAGGTACAGCAGCCTGAATTCACACACTCAACGATTCAGGAACAGCTCCTTCCCCTCTGCCATCAGGGAGGAGGTAAAGGAGCCTGAAGACACACACTCAACGATTCAGGAACAGCTTCTTCCCCTCCGCCATCAGGGAGGAGGTACAGGAGCCTGAAGACACACACTCAGCGATTCAGGAACAGCTTCTTCCCCTCCGCCATCAGGGCGGAGGTACAGGAGTCTGAAGGCACACACTCAGCGATTCAGGAACAGCTTCTTCCCCTCCGCCATCAGGGAGGAGGTACAGGAGCCTGAAGACACACAGTCAGTGATTCAGGAACAGCTTCTTCCCCTCCGCCATCAGGGAGGAGGTAAAGGAGCCTGAAGACACACACTCAGCGATTCAGGAACAGCTTCTTCCCCTCTGCCATCAGGGAGGATGTACAGGAGCCTGAAGACACACACTCAGCGATTCAGGAACAGCTTATTCCCCTCCGCCATCAGGGAGGAGGTACAGGAGTCTGAAGGCACACACTCAGCGATTCAGGAACAGCTTCTTCCCCTCCGCCATCAGGGAGGAGGTACAGGAGCCTGAAGACACACAGTCAGTGATTCAGGAACAGCTTCTTCCCCTCCGCCATCAGGGAGGAGGTAAAGGTGCCTGAAGACACACACTCAACGATTCAGGAACAGCTCCTTCCCCTCTGCCATCACGGAGGAGGTACAAGAGCCTGAAGACACACACTCAGCGACTCAGGAACAGCTTCGACCCCTCCGCCATCAGGGAGGAGGTACAGGAGCCTGAAGACACACAAACTCAACGATTCAGGAACAGCTTCTTCCCCTCCGCCATCAGGGAGGAGGTACAGGAGCCTGAAGACACACACTCAGCGATTCAGGAACAGCTTCTTCCCCTCTGCCATCATGGAGGATGTACAGGAGCCTGAAGGCACACGCTCAAGAGATTCAGGAACAGCTTCTTCCCCTCCGCCATCACGGAGGAGGTACAGGAGCCTGAAGACACACAGTCAGTGATTAAGGAACAGCTTCTTCCCCTCGGCCATCAGGGAGGAGGTAAAGGAGCCTGAAGACACACACTCAACGATTCAGGAACAGCTCCTTCCCCTCTGCCATCAGGGAGGAGGTACAGGAGCCTGAAGACACACACTCAGCGATTCAGGAACAGCTTCTTCCCCTCCGCCATCAGGGAGGAGGTAAAGGAGCCTGAAGACACACACTCAACGATTCAGGAACAGCTTCTTCCCCTCCGCCATCAGGGAGGAGGTACAGGAGCCTGAAGACACACACTCAGCGATTCAGGAACAGCTTCTTCCCCTCCGCCATCAGGGAGGAGGTACAGGAGCCTGAAGACACACAGTCAGTGATTCAGGAACAGCTTCTTCCCCTCTGCCATCAGGGAGGATGTACAGGAGCCTGAAGACACACACTCAGCGATTCAGGAACAGCTTCTTCCCCTCCGCCATCAGGGAGGAGGTACAGGAGCCTGAAGACACACAGTCAGTGATTCAGGAACAGCTTCTTCCCCTCCGCCATCAGGGAGGAGATACAGGAGCCTGAAGGCACACACTCAACGATTCAGGAACAGCCTCTTCCCCTCCGCCATCAGGGAGGAGGTACAGGAGCCTGAAGGCACACACTCAAGACACACAGTCAGTGATTCAGGAACAGCTTCTTCCCCTCCGCCATCAGGGAGGAGGTAAAGGAGCCTGAAGACACACACTCAACGATTCAGGAACAGCTCCTTCCCCTCTGCCATCAGGGAGGAGGTACAGGAGCCTGAAGACACACACTTAGCGATTCAGGAACAGCTTCTTCCCCTCCGCCATCAGGGAGGAGGTACAGCAGCCTGAATTCACACACTCAACGATTCAGGAACAGCTCCTTCCCCTCTGCCATCAGGGAGGAGGTAAAGGAGCCTGAAGACACACACTCAACGATTCAGGAACAGCTTCTTCCCCTCCGCCATCAGGGAGGAGGTACAGGAGCCTGAAGACAAACACTCAGCGATTCAGGAACAGCTTCTTCCCCTCCGCCATCAGGGCGGAGGTACAGGAGTCTGAAGGCACACACTCAGCGATTCAGGAACAGCTTCTTCCCCTCCGCCATCAGGGAGGAGGTACAGGAGCCTGAAGACACACAGTCAGTGATTCAGGAACAGCTTCTTCCCCTCCGCCATCAGGGAGGAGGTAAAGGAGCCTGAAGACACACACTCAGCGATTCAGGAACAGCTTCTTCCCCTCTGCCATCAGGGAGGATGTACAGGAGCCTGAAGACACACACTCAGCGATTCAGGAACAGCTTATTCCCCTCCGCCATCAGGGAGGAGGTACAGGAGTCTGAAGGCACACACTCAGCGATTCAGGAACAGCTTCTTCCCCTCCGCCATCAGGGAGGAGGTACAGGAGCCTGAAGACACACAGTCAGTGATTCAGGAACAGCTTCTTCCCCTCCGCCATCAGGGAGGAGGTAAAGGAGCCTGAAGACACACACTCAACGATTCAGGAACAGCTCCTTCCCCTCTGCCATCACGGAGGAGGTACAAGAGCCTGAAGACACACACTCAGCGACTCAGGAACAGCTTCGTCCCCTCCGCCATCAGGGAGGAGGTACAGGAGCCTGAAGACACACAAACTCAACGATTCAGGAACAGCTTCTTCCCCTCCGCCATCAGGGAGGAGGTACAGGAGCCTGAAGACACACACTCAGCGATTCAGGAACAGCTTCTTCCCCTCTGCCATCATGGAGGATGTACAGGAGCCTGAAGGCACACGCTCAAGAGATTCAGGAACAGCTTCTTCCCCTCCGCCATCACGGAGGAGGTACAGGAGCCTGAAGACACACAGTCAGTGATTCAGGAACAGCTTCTTCCCCTCGGCCATCAGGGAGGAGGTAAAGGAGCCTGAAGACACACACTCAACGATTCAGGAACAGCTCCTTCCCCTCTGCCATCAGGGAGGAGGTACAGGAGCCTGAAGACACACACTCAGCGATTCAGGAACAGCTTCTTCCCCTCCGCCATCAGGGAGGAGGTAAAGGGGCCTGAAGACACACACTCAAAGATTCAGGAACAGCTTCTTCCCCTCCGCCATCAGGGAGGAGGTACAGGAGCCTGAAGACACACACTCAGCGATTCAGGAACAGCTTCTTCCCCTCCGCCATCAGGGAGGAGGTACAGGAGTCTGAAGGCACACACTCAGCGATTCAGGAACAGCTTCTTCCCCTCCGCCATCAGAGAGGAGGTACAGGAGCCTGAAGACACACAGTCAGTGATTCAGGAACAGCTTCTTCCCCTCTGCCATCAGGGAGGATGTACAGGAGCCTGAAGACACACACTCAGCGATTCAGGAACAGCTTCTTCCCCTCCGCCATCAGGGAGGAGGTACAGGAGCCTGAAGACACACAGTCAGTGATTCAGGAACAGCTTCTTCCCCTCCGCCATCAGGGAGGAGGTAAAGGAGCCTGAAGACACACACTCAACGATTCAGGAACAGCTCCTTCCCCTCTGCCATCAGGGAGGAGGTACAGGAGCCTGAAGACACACACTCAGCGATTCAGGAACAGCTTCTTCCCCTCCGCCATCAGGGAGGAGGTACAGGAGCCTGAAGACACACAGTCAGTGATTCAGGAACAGCTTCTTCCCCTCTGCCATCAGGGAGGATGTACAGGAGCCTGAAGGCACACACTCAGAGATTCAGGAACAGCTTCTTCCCCTCCGCCATCACGGAGGAGGTACAGGAGCCTGAAGACACACAGTCAGTGATTCAGGAACAGCTTCTTCCCCTCCACCATCAGGGAGGAGGTACAGGAGGCTGAAGACACACAGTCAGTGATTCAGGAACAGCTTCTTTCCCTCTGCCATCAGGGAGGATGTACAGGAGCCTGAAGGCACACACTCAGAGATTCAGGAACAGCTTCTTCCCCTCCGCCATCACGGAGGAGGTACAGGAGCCTGAAGACACACAGTCAGTGATTCAGGAACAGCTTCTTCCCCTCCGCCATCAGGGAGGAGGTAAAGGAGCCTGAAGACACACACTCAACAATTCAGGAACAGCTCCTTCCCCTCTGCCATCAGGGAGGAGGTACAGGAGCCTGAAGACACACACTCAGCGATTCAGGAACAGCTTCTTCCCCTCCGCCATCAGGGAGGAGGTACAGGAGCCTGAAGGCACACACTCAGCGATTCAGGAACAGCTTCTTCCCCTCCGCCATCAGGGAGGATGTACAGGAGCCTGAAGACACACACTCAGCGATTCAGAAACAGCTTATTCCCCTCCGCCATCAGGGAGGAGGTACAGGAGTCTGAAGGCACACACTCAGCGATTCAGGAACAGCTTCTTCCCCTCCGCCATTAGGGAGGAGGTACAGGAGTCTGAAGACACACACTCAGCGATTCAGGAACAGCTTCTTCCCCTCCGCCATCAGGGAGGAGGTACAGGAGTCTGAAGACACACACTCAGCGATTCAGGAACAGCTTCTTCCCCTCCGCCATAAGGGAGGAGGTAAAGGAGCCTGAAGACACACACTCAACGATTCAGGAACAGCTTCTTCCCCTCCGCCATCAGGGAGGAGGTACAGGAGCCTGAAGACACACACTCAGCGATTCAGGAACAGCTTCTTCCCCTCCGCCATCAGGGAGGAGGTACAGGAGTCTGAAGGCACACACTCAGCGATTCAGGAACAGCTTCTTCCCCTCCGCCATCAGGGAGGAGGTACAGGAGTCTGAAGACACACACTCAGCGATTCAGGAACAGCTTCTTCCCCTCCGCCATAAGGGAGGAGGTAAAGGAGCCTGAAGACACACACTCAACGATTCAGGAACAGCTTCTTCCCCTCCGCCATCAGGGAGGAGGTACAGGAGCCTGAAGACACACACTCAGCGATTCAGGAACAGCTTCTTCCCCTCCGCCATCAGGGAGGAGGTACAGGAGTCTGAAGGCACACACTCAGCGATTCAGGAACAGCTTCTTCCCCTCCGCCATCAGGGAGGAGGTACAGGAGCCTGAAGACACACAGTCAGTGATTCAGGAACAGCTTCTTCCCCTCTGCCATCAGGGAGGATGTACAGGAGCCTGAAGACACACACTCAGCGATTCAGGAACAGCTTCTTCCCCTCCGCCATCAGGGAGGAGGTACAGGAGCCTGAAGACACACAGTCAGTGATTCAGGAACAGCTTCTTCCCCTCCGCCATCAGGGAGGAGGTAAAGGAGCCTGAAGACACACACTCAACGATTCAGGAACAGCTCCTTCCCCTCTGCCATCAGGGAGGAGGTACAGGAGCCTGAAGACACACACTCAGCGATTCAGGAACAGCTTCTTCCCCTCCGCCATCAGGGAGGAGGTACAGGAGCCTGAAGACACACAGTCAGTGATTCAGGAACAGCTTCTTCCCCTCTGCCATCAGGGAGGATGTACAGGAGCCTGAAGGCACACACTCAGAGATTCAGGAACAGCTTCTTCCCCTCCGCCATCACGGAGGAGGTACAGGAGCCTGAAGACACACAGTCAGTGATTCAGGAACAGCTTCTTCCCCTCCACCATCAGGGAGGAGGTACAGGAGGCTGAAGACACACAGTCAGTGATTCAGGAACAGCTTCTTTCCCTCTGCCATCAGGGAGGATGTACAGGAGCCTGAAGGCACACACTCAGAGATTCAGGAACAGCTTCTTCCCCTCCGCCATCACGGAGGAGGTACAGGAGCCTGAAGACACACAGTCAGTGATTCAGGAACAGCTTCTTCCCCTCCGCCATCAGGGAGGAGGTAAAGGAGCCTGAAGACACACACTCAACGATTCAGGAACAGCTCCTTCCCCTCTGCCATCAGGGAGGAGGTACAGGAGCCTGAAGACACACACTCAGCGATTCAGGAACAGCTTCTTCCCCTCCGCCATCAGGGAGGAGGTACAGGAGCCTGAAGACACACAGTCAGTGATTCAGGAACAGCTTCTTCCCCTCCGCCATCAGGGAGGAGGTAAAGGAGCCAGAAGACAAACACTCAACGATTCAGGAACAGCTTCTTCCCCTCCGCCATCAGGGAGGAGATACAGGAGCCTGAAGACACACACTCAGCGATTCAGGAACAGCTTCTTCCCCTCCGCCATCAGGGAGGAGGTACAGGAGTCTGAAGACACACACTCAGCGATTCAGGAACAGCTTCTTCCCCTCCGCCATCAGGGAGGAGGTACAGGAGCCTGAAGGCACACACTCAGCGATTCAGGAACAGCTTCTTCCCCTCCGCCATCAGGGAGGATGTACAGGAGCCTGAAGACACACACTCAGCGATTCAGGAACAGCTTATTCCCCTCCGCCATCAGGGAGGAGGTACAGGAGTCTGAAGGCACACACTCAGCGATTTAGGAACAGCTTCTTCCCCTCCGCCATCAGGGAGGAGGTACAGGAGTCTGAAGACACACACTCAGCGATTCAGGAACAGCTTCTTCCCCTCCGCCATCAGGGAGGAGGTACAGGAGTCTGAAGACACACACTCAGCGATTCAGGAACAGCTTCTTCCCCTCCGCCATAAGGGAGGAGGTAAAGGAGCCTGAAGACACACACTCAACGATTCAGGAACAGCTTCTTCCCCTCCGCCATCAGGGAGGAGGTACAGGAGCCTGAAGACACACACTCAGCGATTCAGGAACAGCTTCTTCCCCTCCGCCATCAGGGAGGAGGTACAGGAGTCTGAAGGCACACACTCAGCGATTCAGGAACAGCTTCTTCCCCTCCGCCATCAGGGAGGAGGTACAGGAGCCTGAAGACACACAGTCAGTGATTCAGGAACAGCTTCTTCCCCTCCGCCATCAGGGAGGAGGTAAAGGAGCCTGAAGACACACACTCAGCGATTCAGGAACAGCTTCTTCCCCTCTGCCATCAGGGAGGATGTACAGGAGCCTGAAGACACACACTCAGCGATTCAGGAACAGCTTCTTCCCCTCCGCCATCAGGGAGGAGGTACAGGAGCCTGAAGACACACAGTCAACGATTCAGGAACAGCTCCTTCCCCTCTGCCATCAGGGAGGAGGTACAGGAGCCTGAAGACACACACTCAGCGATTCAGGAACAGCTTCTTCCCCTCCGCCATCAGGGAGGAGGTACAGGAGCCTGAAGACACACAGTCAGTGATTCAGGAACAGCTACTTCCCCTCTGCCATCAGGGAGGATGTACAGGAGCCTGAAGGCACACACTCAGAGATTCAGGAACAGCTTCTTCCCCTCCGCCATCACGGAGGAGGTACAGGAGCCTGAAGACACACAGTCAGCGATTCAGGAACAGCTTCTTCCCCTCCACCATCAGGGAGGAGGTACAGGAGCCTGAAGACACACAGTCAGTGATTCAGGAACAGCTTCTTTCCCTCTGCCATCAGGGAGGATGTACAGGAGCCTGAAGGCACACACTCAGAGATTCAGGAACAGCTTCTTCCCCTCCGCCATCACGGAGGAGGTACAGGAGCCTGAAGACACACAGTCAGTGATTCAGGAACAGCTTCTTCCCCTCCACCATCAGGGAGGAGGTACAGGAGCCTGAAGACACACAGTCAGTGATTCAGGAACAGCTTCTTTCCCTCCGCCATCAGGGAGGAGGTAAAGGAGCCTGAAGACACACACTCAACGATTCAGGAACAGCTTCTTCCCCTCCGCCATCAGGGAGGAGATACAGGAGCCTGAAGACACACACTCAGCGATTCAGGAACAGCTTCTTCCCCTCGGCCATCAGGGAGGAGGTACAGGAGTCTGAAGACACACACTCAGCGATTCAGGAACAGCTTCTTCCCCTCCGCCATCAGGGAGGAGGTACAGGAGCCTGAAGGCACACACTCAGCGATTCAGGAACAGCTTCTTCCCCTCCGCCATCAGGGAGGATGTACAGGAGCCTGAAGACACACACTCAGCGATTCAGGAACAGCTTATTCCCCTCCGCCATCAGGGAGGAGGTACAGGAGTCTGAAGGCACACACTCAGCGATTCAGGAACAGCTTCTTCCCCTCCGCCATCAGGGAGGAGGTTCAGGAGTCTGAAGACACACACTCAGCGTTTCAGGAACAGCTTCTTCCCCTCCACCATCAGGGAGGAGGTACAGGAGTCTGAAGACACACACTCAGCGATTCAGGAACAGCTTCTTCCCCTCCGCCATAAGGGAGGAGGTAAAGGAGCCTGAAGACACACACTCAACGATTCAGGAACAGCTTCTTCCCCTCCGCCATCAGGGAGGAGGTACAGGAGCCTGAAGACACACACTCAGCGATTCAGGAACAGCTTCTTCCCCTCTGCCATCAGGGAGGATGTACAGGAGCCTGAAGACACACACTCAGCGATTCAGGAACAGCTTCTTCCCCTCCGCCATCAGGGAGGAGGTACAGGAGCCTGAAGACACACAGTCAGTGATTCAGGAACAGCTTCTTCCCCTCCGCCATCAGGGAGGAGGTAAAGGAGCCTGAAGACACACACTCAACGATTCAGGAACAGCTCCTTCCCCTCTGCCATCAGGGAGGAGGTACAGGAGCCTGAAGACACACACTCAGCGATTCAGGAACAGCTTCTTCCCCTCCGCCATCAGGGAGGAGGTACAGGAGCCTGAAGACACACAGTCAGTGATTCAGGAACAGCTACTTCCCCTCTGCCATCAGGGAGGATGTACAGGAGCCTGAAGGCACACACTCAGAGATTCAGGAACAGCTTCTTCCCCTCCGCCATCACGGAGGAGGTACAGGAGCCTGAAGACACACAGTCAGTGATTCAGGAACAGCTTCTTCCCCTCCACCATCAGGGAGGAGGTACAGGAGCCTGAAGACACACAGTCAGTGATTCAGGAACAGCTTCTTTCCCTCTGCCATCAGGGAGGATGTACAGGAGCCTGAAGGCACACACTCAGAGATTCAGGAACAGCTTCTTCCCCTCCGCCATCACGGAGGAGGTACAGGAGCCTGAAGACACACAGTCAGTGATTCAGGAACAGCTTCTTCCCCTCCGCCATCAGGGAGGAGGTAAAGGAGCCTGAAGACACACACTCAACGATTCAGGAACAGCTCCTTCCCCTCTGCCATCAGGGAGGAGGTACAGGAGCCTGAAGACACACACTCAGCGATTCAGGAACAGCTTCTTCCCCTCCGCCATCAGGGAGGAGGTACAGGAGCCTGAAGACACACAGTCAGTGATTCAGGAACAGCTTCTTCCCCTCCGCCATCAGGGAGGAGGTAAAGGAGCCAGAAGACAAACACTCAACGATTCAGGAACAGCTTCTTCCCCTCCGCCATCAGGGAGGAGGTACAGGAGCCTGAAGGCACACACTCAGCGATTCAGGAACAGCTTCTTCCCCTCCGCCATCAGGGAGGATGTACAGGAGCCTGAAGACACACACTCAGCGATTCAGGAACAGCTTATTCCCCTCCACCATCAGGCAGGAGGTACAGGAGTCTGAAGGCACACACTCAGCGATTCAGGAACAGCTTCTTCCCCTCCGCCATCAGGGAGGAGGTACAGGAGCCTGAAGGCACACACTCAGCCATTCAGGAACAGCTTCTTCCCCTCTGCCATCAGGGAGGAGGTACAGGAGCCTGAAGACACACACTCAGCGATTCAGGAACAGCTTCTTCCCCTCCGCCATCAGGGAGGATGTACAGGAGCCTGAAGACACACACTCAGCGATTCAGGAACAGCTTCTTCCCCTCTGCCATCAGGGAGGATGTACAGGAGCCTGAAGACACACACTCAGCGATTCAGTAACAGCTTATTCCCCTCCGCCATCAGGGAGGAGGTACAGGAGTCTGAAGGCACACACTCAGCGATTCAGGAACAGCTTCTTCCCCTCCGCCATCAGGGAGGAGGTACAGGAGCCTGAAGACACACAGTCAGTGATTCAGGAACAGCTTCTTCCCCTCCGCCATCAGGGAGGAGGTAAAGGAGCCTGAAGACACACACTCAACGATTCAGGAACAGCTTCTTCCCCTCTGCCATCAGGGAGGAGGTACAGGAGCCTGAAGACACACACTCAGCGATTCAGGAACAGCTTCTTCCCCTCTGCCATCAGGGAGCAGGTACAGGAGCCTGAAGACACACACTCAGCGATTCAGGAACAGCTTCTTCCCCTCCGCCATCAGGGAGGAGGTACAGGAGCCTGAAGACACACACTCAGCTATTCAGGAACAGCTTCTTCCCCTCCGCCATCAGGGAGGAGGTACAGGAGACTGAAGACACACACTCAGCGATTCAGGAACAGCTTCTTCCCCTCCGCCATCAGGGAGGAGGTACAGGAGCCTGAAGGCACACACTCAGAGATTCAGGAACAGCTTCTTCCCTCTGCCATCAGGGAGGAGGTACAGGAGCCTGAAGGCACACACTCAGCGACTCAGGAACATTTTCTTCCCCTCCGCCATCAGGGAGGAGGTACAGGAGCCTGAAGACACACACTCAGCGACTCAGGAACATCTTCTTCCCCTCCGCCATCAGGGAGGAGGTACAGGAGCCTGAAGGCACACACTCAGCGACTCAGGAACATCTTCTTCCCCTCCGCCATCAGGGAGGAGGTACAGGAGCCTGAAGACACACACTCAGCGACTCAGGAACATCTTCTTCCCCTCCGCCATCAGGGAGGAGGTACAGGAGCCTGAAGGCACACACTCAGCGACTCAGGAACATCTTCTTCCCCTCCGCCATCAGGGAGGAGGTACAGGAGCCTGAAGGCACACACTCAAGAAATTCAGGAACAGCTTCTTCCCCTCCGCCATCAGGGAGTAGGTACAGGAGCCTGAAGACACACACTCAGCGATTCAGGAACAGCTTCTTCCCCTCTGCCATCAGGGAGGATGTACAGGAGCCTGAAGACACACACTCAGCGATTCAGGAACAGCTTCTTCCCCTCCGCCATCAGGGAGGAGGTACAGGAGCCTGAAGACACACAGTCAGTGATTCAGGAACAGCTTCTTCCCCTCCGCCATCAGGGAGGAGGTAAAGGAGCCTGAAGACACACACTCAACGATTCAGGAACAGCTCCTTCCCCTCTGCCATCAGGGAGGAGGTACAGGAGCCTGAAGACACACACTCAGCGATTCAGGAACAGCTTCTTCCCCTCCGCCATCAGGGAGGAGGTACAGGAGCCTGAAGACACACAGTCAGTGATTCAGGAACAGCTACTTCCCCTCTGCCATCAGGGAGGATGTACAGGAGCCTGAAGGCACACACTCAGAGATTCAGGAACAGCTTCTTCCCCTCCGCCATCACGGAGGAGGTACAGGAGCCTGAAGACACACAGTCAGTGATTCAGGAACAGCTTCTTCCCCTCCACCATCAGGGAGGAGGTACAGGAGCCTGAAGACACACAGTCAGTGATTCAGGAACAGCTTCTTTCCCTCTGCCATCAGGGAGGATGTACAGGAGCCTGAAGGCACACACTCAGAGATTCAGGAACAGCTTCTTCCCCTCCGCCATCACGGAGGAGGTACAGGAGCCTGAAGACACACAGTCAGTGATTCAGGAACAGCTTCTTCCCCTCCGCCATCAGGGAGGAGGTAAAGGAGCCTGAAGACACACACTCAACGATTCAGGAACAGCTCCTTCCCCTCTGCCATCAGGGAGGAGGTACAGGAGCCTGAAGACACACACTCAGCGATTCAGGAACAGCTTCTTCCCCTCCGCCATCAGGGAGGAGGTACAGGAGCCTGAAGGCACACACTCAGCGATTCAGGAACAGCTTCTTCCCCTCCGCCATCAGGGAGGATGTACAGGAGCCTGAAGACACACACTCAGCGATTCAGGAACAGCTTATTCCCCTCCACCATCAGGCAGGAGGTACAGGAGTCTGAAGGCACACACTCAGCGATTCAGGAACAGCTTCTTCCCCTCCGCCATCAGGGAGGAGGTACAGGAGCCTGAAGGCACACACTCAGCCATTCAGGAACAGCTTCTTCCCCTCTGCCATCAGGGAGGAGGTACAGGAGCCTGAAGACACACACTCAGCGATTCAGGAACAGCTTCTTCCCCTCCGCCATCAGGGAGGATGTACAGGAGCCTGAAGACACACACTCAGCGATTCAGGAACAGCTTCTTCCCCTCTGCCATCAGGGAGGATGTACAGGAGCCTGAAGACACACACTCAGCGATTCAGTAACAGCTTATTCCCCTCCGCCATCAGGGAGGAGGTACAGGAGTCTGAAGGCACACACTCAGCGATTCAGGAACAGCTTCTTCCCCTCCGCCATCAGGGAGGAGGTACAGGAGCCTGAAGACACACAGTCAGTGATTCAGGAACAGCTTCTTCCCCTCCGCCATCAGGGAGGAGGTAAAGGAGCCTGAAGACACACACTCAACGATTCAGGAACAGCTTCTTCCCCTCTGCCATCAGGGAGGAGGTACAGGAGCCTGAAGACACACACTCAGCGATTCAGGAAAAGCTTCTTCCCCTCTGCCATCAGGGAGCAGGTACAGGAGCCTGAAGACACACACTCAGCGATTCAGGAACAGCTTCTTCCCCTCCGCCATCAGGGAGGAGGTACAGGAGCCTGAAGACACACACTCAGCTATTCAGGAACAGCTTCTTCCCCTCCGCCATCAGGGAGGAGGTACAGGAGACTGAAGACACACACTCAGCGATTCAGGAACAGCTTCTTCCCCTCCGCCATCAGGGAGGAGGTACAGGAGCCTGAAGGCACACACTCAGAGATTCAGGAACAGCTTCTTCCCTCTGCCATCAGGGAGGAGGTACAGGAGCCTGAAGGCACACACTCAGCGACTCAGGAACATTTTCTTCCCCTCCGCCATCAGGGAGGAGGTACAGGAGCCTGAAGACACACACTCAGCGACTCAGGAACATCTTCTTCCCCTCCGCCATCAGGGAGGAGGTACAGGAGCCTGAAGGCACACACTCAGCGACTCAGGAACATCTTCTTCCCCTCCGCCATCAGGGAGGAGGTACAGGAGCCTGAAGACACACACTCAGCGACTCAGGAACATCTTCTTCCCCTCCGCCATCAGGGAGGAGGTACAGGAGCCTGAAGGCACACACTCAGCGACTCAGGAACATCTTCTTCCCCTCCGCCATCAGGGAGGAGGTACAGGAGCCTGAAGGCACACACTCAAGAAATTCAGGAACAGCTTCTTCCCCTCCGCCATCAGGGAGTAGGTACAGGAGCCTGAAGACACACACTCAGCGATTCAGGAACAGCTTCTTCCCCTCTGCCATCATGGAGGATGTACAGGAGCCTGAAGACACACACTCAGCGATTCAGGAACAGCTTCTTCCCCTCTGCCATCAGGGAGCAGGTACAGGAGCCTGAAGACACACACTCAGCGATTCAGGAACAGCTTCTTCCCCTCCGCCATCAGGGAGGAGGTACAGGAGCCTGAAGACACACACTCAGCTATTCAGGAACAGCTTCTTCCCCTCCGCCATCAGGGAGGAGGTACAGGAGACTGAAGACACACACTCAGCGATTCAGGAACAGCTTCTTCCCCTCCGCCATCAGGGAGGAGGTACAGGAGCCTGAAGGCACACACTCAGAGATTCAGGAACAGCTTCTTCCCTCTGCCATCAGGGAGGAGGTACAGGAGCCTGAAGGCACACACTCAGCGACTCAGGAACATCTTCTTCCCCTCCGCCATCAGGGAGGAGGTACAGGAGCCTGAAGACACACACTCAGCGACTCAGGAACATCTTCTTCCCCTCCGCCATCAGGGAGGAGGTACAGGAGCCTGAAGGCACACACTCAGCGACTCAGGAACATCTTCTTCCCCTCCGCCATCAGGGAGGAGGTACAGGAGCCTGAAGACACACACTCAGCGACTCAGGAACATCTTCTTCCCCTCCGCCATCAGGGAGGAGGTACAGGAGCCTGAAGGCACACACTCAGCGACTCAGGAACATCTTCTTCCCCTCCGCCATCAGGGAGGAGGTACAGGAGCCTGAAGGCACACACTCAAGAAATTCAGGAACAGCTTCTTCCCCTCCGCCATCAGGGAGTAGGTACAGGAGCCTGAAGACACACACTCAGCGATTTAGGTACAGTTTCCTCGCCTCCACCATCAGGGAGGAGGTACAGGAGCCTGAACGCACACACTCAGCGATTCAGGAACAGCTTCTTCCCCTGCGCCATCAGGGAGGAGATACAGGAGCCTGAAGGCACACACTCAACGATTCAGGAACAGCCTCTTCCCCTCTGCCATCAGGGAGGAGGTACAGGAGCCTGAAGACACACAGTCAGTGATTCAGGAACAGCTTCTTCCCCTCCGCCATCAGGGAGGAGGTAAAGGAGCCTGAAGACACACACTCAACGATTCAGGAACAGCTCCTTCCCCTCCGCCATCAGGGAGGAGGTACAGGAGCCTGAAGACACACACTCAGCGATTCAGGAACAGCTTCTTCCCCTCTGCCATCATGGAGGATGTACAGGAGCCTGAAGGCACACGCTCAAGAGATTCAGGAACAGCTTCTTCCCCTCCGCCATCACGGAGGAGGTACAGGAGCCTGAAGACACACAGTCAGTGATTCAGTTACAGCTTCTTCCCCTCGGCCATCAGGGAGGAGGTAAAGGAGCCTGAAGACACACAGTCAGTGATTCAGGAACAGCTTCTTCCCCTCCGCCATCAGGGAGGAGGTACAGGAGCCTGAAGGCACACACTCAAGAAATTCAGGAACAGCTTCTTCCCCTCCGCCATCAGGGAGTAGGTACAGGAACCTGAAGACACACACTCAGCGATTTAGGTACAGTTTCCTCGCCTCCACCATCAGGGAGGAGGTACAGGAGCCTGAAGGCACACACTCAACGATTCAGGAACAGCCTCTTCCCCTCTGCCATCAGGGAGGAGGTACAGGAGCCTGAAGACACACAGTCAGTGATTCAGGAACAGCTTCTTCCCCTCCGCCATCAGGGAGTAGGTACAGGAGCCTGAAGACACACACTCAGTGATTCAGGAACAGCTTCTTCCCCTCCGCCATCAGGGAGGAGGTACAGGAGCCTGAAGACACACACTCAGCGATTCAGGAACAGCTTCTTCCCCTCTGCCATCAGGGAGGAGGTACAGGAGCCTGAAGACACACACTTAGCGATTCAGGAACAGCTTCTTCCCCTCCGCCATCAGGGAGGAGGTACAGGAGACTGAAGACACACACTCAGCGATTCAGGAACAGCTTCTTCCCCTCCGCCATCAGGGAGGAGGTACAGGAGCCTGAAGGCACACACTCAGAGATTCAGGAACAGCTTCTTCCCTCTGCCATCAGGGAGGAGGTACAGGAGCCTGAAGGCACACACTCAGCGACTCAGGAACATCTTCTTCCCCTCCGCCATCAGGGAGGAGGTACAGGAGCCTGAAGACACACACTCAGCGACTCAGGAACATCTTCTTCCCCTCCGCCATCAGGGAGGAGGTACAGGAGCCTGAAGGCACACACTCAGCGACTCAGGAACATCTTCTTGCCCTCCGCCATCAGGGAGGAGGTACAGGAGCCTGAAGACACACACTCAGCGACTCAGGAACATCTTCTTCCCCTCCGCCATCAGGGAGGAGGTACAGGAGCCTGAAGGCACACACTCAGCGACTCAGGAACATCTTCTTCCCCTCCGCCATCAGGGAGGAGGTACAGGAGCCTGAAGGCACACACTCAAGAAATTCAGGAACAGCTTCTTCCCCTCCGCCATCAGGGAGTAGGTACAGGAGCCTGAAGACACACACTCAGCGATTTAGGTACAGTTTCCTCGCCTCCACCATCAGGGAGGAGGTACAGGAGCCTGAACGCACACACTCAGCGATTCAGGAACAGCTTCTTCCCCTCCGCCATCAGGGAGGAGATACAGGAGCCTGAAGGCACACACTCAACGATTCAGGAACAGCCTCTTCCCCTCTGCCATCAGGGAGGAGGTACAGGAGCCTGAAGACACACAGTCAGTGATTCAGGAACAGCTTCTTCCCCTCCGCCATCAGGGAGGAGGTAAAGGAGCCTGAAGACACACACTCAACGATTCAGGAACAGCTCCTTCCCCTCTGCCATCAGGGAGGAGGTACAGGAGCCTGAAGACACACACTTAGCGATTCAGGAACAGCTTCTTCCCCTCCGCCATCAGGGAGGAGGTACAGCAGCCTGAAGACACACACTCAACGATTCAGGAACAGCTCCTTCCCCTCTGCCATCAGGGAGGAGGTAAAGGAGCCTGAAGACACACACTCAACGATTCAGGAACAGCTTCGTCCCCTCCTCCATCAGGGAGGAGGTACAGGAGCCTGAAGACACACACTCAGCGATTCAGGAACAGCTTCTTCCCCTCCGCCATCAGGGCGGAGGTACAGGAGTCTGAAGGCACACACTCAGCGATTCAGGAACAGCTTCTTCCCCTCCGCCATCAGGGAGGAGGTACAGGAGCCTGAAGACACACACTCAGCGACTCAGGAACATCTTCTTCCCCTCCGCCATCAGGGAGGAGGTACAGGAGCCTGAAGGCACACACTCAGCGACTCAGGAACATCTTCTTCCCCTCCGCCATCAGGGAGGAGGTACAGGAGCCTGAAGGCACACACTCAAGAAATTCAGGAACAGCTTCTTCCCCTCCGCCATCAGGGAGTAGGTACAGGAGCCTGAAGACACACACTCAGCGATTTAGGTACAGTTTCCTCGCCTCCACCATCAGGGAGGAGGTACAGGAGCCTGAACGCACACACTCAGCGATTCAGGAACAGCTTCTTCCCCTCCGCCATCAGGGAGGAGATACAGGAGCCTGAAGGCACACACTCAACGATTCAGGAACAGCCTCTTCCCCTCTGCCATCAGGGAGGAGGTACAGGAGCCTGAAGACACACAGTCAGTGATTCAGGAACAGCTTCTTCCCCTCCGCCATCAGGGAGAAGGTAAAGGAGCCTGAAGACACACACTCAACGATTCAGGAACAGCTCCTTCCCCTCTGCCATCAGGGAGGAGGTACAGGAGCCTGAAGACACACACTTAGCGATTCAGGAACAGCTTCTTCCCCTCCGCCATCAGGGAGGAGATACAGCAGCCTGAAGACACACACTCAACGATTCAGGAACAGCTCCTTCCCCTCTGCCATCAGGGAGGAGGTAAAGGAGCCTGAAGACACACACTCAACGATTCAGGAACAGCTTCTTCCCCTCTGCCATCAGGGAGGAGGTACAGGAGCCTGAAGACACACACTCAGCGATTCAGGAACATCTTCTTCCCCTCTGCCATCAGGGAGGAGGTACAGGAGCCTGAAGGCACACACTCAAGAAATTCAGGAACAGCTTCTTCCCCTCCGCCATCACGGAGGAGGTACAGGAGCCTTAAGACACACAGTCAGTGATTCAGGAACAGCTTCTTCCCCTCCGCCATCAGGGAGGAGGTAAAGGAGCCTGAAGACACACACTCAACGATTCAGGAACAGCTCCTTCCCCTCTGCCATCAGGGAGGAGGTACAGGAGACTGAAGACACACACTTAGCGATTCAGGAACAGCTTCTTCCCCTCCGCCATCAGGGAGGAGGTACAGCAGCCTGAAGACACACACTCAACGATTCAGGAACAGCTCCTTCCCCTCTGCCATCAGGGAGGAGGTAAAGGAGCCTGAAGACACACACTCAACGATTCAGGAACAGCTTCTTCCCCTCCGCCATCAGGGAGGAGGTACAGGAGCCTGAAGACACACACTCAGCGATTCAGGAACATCTTCTTCCCCTCCGCCATCAGGGCGGAGGTACAGGAGTCTGAAGGCACACACTCAGCGATTCAGGAACAGCTTCTTCCCCTCCGCCATCAGGGAGGAGGTACAGGAGCCTGAAGACACACAGTCAGTGATTCAGGAACAGCTTCTTCCCCTCCGCCATCAGGGAGGAGGTAAAGGAGCCTGAAGACACACACTCAGCGATTCAGGAACAGCTTCTTCCCCTCTGCCATCAGGGAGGAGGTACAGGAGCCTGAAGGCACACACTCAGCGACTCAGGAACATCTTCTTCCCCTCCGCCATCAGGGAGGAGGTACAGGAGCCTGAAGGCACACACTCAAGAAATTCAGGAACAGCTTCTTCCCCTCCGCCATCAGGGAGTAGGTACAGGAGCCTGAAGACACACACTCAGCGATTTAGGTACAGTTTCCTCGCCTCCACCATCAGGGAGGAGGTACAGGAGCCTGAACGCACACACTCAGCGATTCAGGAACAGCTTCTTCCCCTCCGCCATCAGGGAGGAGATACAGGAGCCTGAAGGCACACACTCAACGATTCAGGAACAGCCTCTTCCCCTCTGCCATCAGGGAGGAGGTACAGGAGCCTGAAGACACACAGTCAGTGATTCAGGAACAGCTTCTTCCCCTCCGCCATCAGGGAGGAGGTAAAGGAGCCTGAAGACACACACTCAACGATTCAGGAACAGCTCCTTCCCCTCTGCCATCAGGGAGGAGGTACAGGAGCCTGAAGACACACACTTAGCGATTCAGGAACAGCTTCTTCCCCTCCGCCATCAGGGAGGAGGTACAGCAGCCTGAAGACACACACTCAACGATTCAGGAACAGCTCCTTCCCCTCTGCCATCAGGGAGGAGGTAAAGGAGCCTGAAGACACACACTCAACGATTCAGGAACAGCTTCTTCCCCTCCGCCATCAGGGAGGAGGTACAGGAGCCTGAAGACACACACTCAGCGATTCAGGAACAGCTTCTTCCCCTCCGCCATCAGGGCGGAGGTACAGGAGTCTGAAGGCACACACTCAGCGATTCAGGAACAGCTTCTTCCCCTCCGCCATCAGGGAGGAGGTACAGGAGCCTGAAGACACACACTCAGCGACTCAGGAACATCTTCTTCCCCTCCGCCATCAGGGAGGAGGTACAGGAGCCTGAAGGCACACACTCAGCGACTCAGGAACATCTTCTTCCCCTCCGCCATCAGGGAGGAGGTACAGGAGCCTGAAGGCACACACTCAAGAAATTCAGGAACAGCTTCTTCCCCTCCGCCATCAGGGAGTAGGTACAGGAGCCTGAAGACACACACTCAGCGATTTAGGTACAGTTTCCTCGCCTCCACCATCAGGGAGGAGGTACAGGAGCCTGAACGCACACACTCAGCGATTCAGGAACAGCTTCTTCCCCTCCGCCATCAGGGAGGAGATACAGGAGCCTGAAGGCACACACTCAACGATTCAGGAACAGCCTCTTCCCCTCTGCCATCAGGGAGGAGGTACAGGAGCCTGAAGACACACAGTCAGTGATTCAGGAACAGCTTCTTCCCCTCCGCCATCAGGGAGGAGGTAAAGGAGCCTGAAGACACACACTCAACGATTCAGGAACAGCTCCTTCCCCTCTGCCATCAGGGAGGAGGTACAGGAGCCTGAAGACACACACTTAGCATTTCAGGAACAGCTTCTTCCCCTCCGCCATCAGGGAGGAGGTACAGCAGCCTGAAGACACACACTCAACGATTCAGGAACAGCTCCTTCCCCTCTGCCATCAGGGAGGAGGTAAAGGAGCCTGAAGACACACACTCAACGATTCAGGAACAGCTTCTTCCCCTCTGCCATCAGGGAGGAGGTACAGGAGCCTGAAGACACACACTCAGCGATTCAGGAACATCTTCTTCCCCTCTGCCATCAGGGAGGAGGTACAGGAGCCTGAAGGCACACACTCAAGAAATTCAGGAACAGCTTCTTCCCCTCCGCCATCACGGAGGAGGTACAGGAGCCTTAAGACACACAGTCAGTGATTCAGGAACAGCTTCTTCCCCTCCGCCATCAGGGAGGAGGTAAAGGAGCCTGAAGACACACACTCAACGATTCAGGAACAGCTCCTTCCCCTCTGCCATCAGGGAGGAGGTACAGGAGCCTGAAGACACACACTTAGCGATTCAGGAACAGCTTCTTCCCCTCCGCCATCAGGGAGGAGGTACAGCAGCTTGAAGACACACACTCAACGATTCAGGAACAGCTCCTTCCCCTCTGCCATCAGGGAGGAGGTAAAGGAGCCTGAAGACACACACTCAACGATTCAGGAACAGCTTCTTCCCCTCCGCCATCAGGGAGGAGGTACAGGAGCCTGAAGACACACACTCAGCGATTCAGGAACATCTTCTTCCCCTCCGCCATCAGGGCGGAGGTACAGGAGTCTGAAGGCACACACTCAGCGATTCAGGAACAGCTTCTTCCCCTCCGCCATCAGGGAGGAGGTACAGGAGCCTGAAGACACACACTCAGCGACTCAGGAACATCTTCTTCCCCTCCGCCATCAGGGAGGAGGTACAGGAGCCTGAAGGCACACACTCAGCGACTCAGGAACATCTTCTTCCCCTCCGCCATCAGGGAGGAGGTACAGGAGCCTGAAGGCACACACTCAAGAAATTCAGGAACAGCTTCTTCCCCTCCGCCATCAGGGAGTAGGTACAGGAGCCTGAAGACACACACTCAGCGATTTAGGTACAGTTTCCTCGCCTCCACCATCAGGGAGGAGGTACAGGAGCCTGAACGCACACACTCAGCGATTCAGGAACAGCTTCTTCCCCTCCGCCATCAGGGAGGAGATACAGGAGCCTGAAGGCACACACTCAACGATTCAGGAACAGCCTCTTCCCCTCTGCCATCAGGGAGGAGGTACAGGAGCCTGAAGACACACAGTCAGTGATTCAGGAACAGCTTCTTCCCCTCCGCCATCAGGGAGGAGGTAAAGGAGCCTGAAGACACACACTCAACGATTCAGGAACAGCTCCTTCCCCTCTGCCATCAGGGAGGAGGTACAGGAGCCTGAAGACACACACTTAGCATTTCAGGAACAGCTTCTTCCCCTCCGCCATCAGGGAGGAGGTACAGCAGCCTGAAGACACACACTCAACGATTCAGGAACAGCTCCTTCCCCTCTGCCATCAGGGAGGAGGTAAAGGAGCCTGAAGACACACACTCAACGATTCAGGAACAGCTTCTTCCCCTCTGCCATCAGGGAGGAGGTACAGGAGCCTGAAGACACACACTCAGCGATTCAGGAACATCTTCTTCCCCTCTGCCATCAGGGAGGAGGTACAGGAGCCTGAAGGCACACACTCAAGAAATTCAGGAACAGCTTCTTCCCCTCCGCCATCACGGAGGAGGTACAGGAGCCTTAAGACACACAGTCAGTGATTCAGGAACAGCTTCTTCCCCTCCGCCATCAGGGAGGAGGTAAAGGAGCCTGAAGACACACACTCAACGATTCAGGAACAGCTCCTTCCCCTCTGCCATCAGGGAGGAGGTACAGGAGCCTGAAGACACACACTTAGCGATTCAGGAACAGCTTCTTCCCCTCCGCCATCAGGGAGGAGGTACAGCAGCTTGAAGACACACACTCAACGATTCAGGAACAGCTCCTTCCCCTCTGCCATCAGGGAGGAGGTAAAGGAGCCTGAAGACACACACTCAACGATTCAGGAACAGCTTCTTCCCCTCCGCCATCAGGGAGGAGGTACAGGAGCCTGAAGACACACACTCAGCGATTCAGGAACATCTTCTTCCCCTCCGCCATCAGGGCGGAGGTACAGGAGTCTGAAGGCACACACTCAGCGATTCAGGAACAGCTTCTTCCCCTCCGCCATCAGGGAGGAGGTACAGGAGCCTGAAGACACACAGTCAGTGATTCAGGAACAGCTTCTTCCCCTCCGCCATCAGGGAGGAGGTAAAGGAGCCTGAAGACACACACTCAGCGATTCAGGAACAGCTTCTTCCCCTCTGCCATCAGGGAGGAGGTACAGGAGCCTGAAGACACACACTCAGCGATTCAGGAACATCTTCTTCCCCTCTGCCATCAGGGAGGAGGTACAGGAGCCTGAAGACACACACTCAGCGATTCAGGAACATCTTCTTCCCCTCTGCCATCAGGGAGGAGGTACAGGAGCCTGAAGGCAAACACTCAGCGATTCAGGAACATCTTCTTCCCCTCTGCCATCAGGGAGGAGGTACAGGAGCCTGAAGACACACACTCAAGAAATTCAGGAACAGCTTCTTCCCCTCCGCCATCACGGAGGAGGTACAGGAGCCTTAAGACACACAGTCAGTGATTCAGGAACAGCTTCTTCCCCTCCGCCATCAGGGAGGAGGTAAAGGAGCCTGAAGACACACACTCAACGATTCAGGAACAGCTCCTTCCCCTCTGCCATCAGGGAGGAGGTACAGGAGCCTGAAGACACACACTTAGCGATTCAGGAACATCTTCTTCCCCTCTGCCATCAGGGAGGAGGTACAGGAGCCTGAAGACACACACTCAGCGATTCAGGAACATCTTCTTCCCCTCTGCCATCAGGGAGGAGGTACAGGAGCCTGAAGACACACACTCAAGAAATTCAGGAACAGCTTCTTCCCCTCCGCCATCACGGAGGAGGTACAGGAGCCTTAAGACACACAGTCAGTGATTCAGGAACAGCTTCTTCCCCTCCGCCATCAGGGAGGAGGTAAAGGAGCCTGAAGACACACACTCAACGATTCAGGAACAGCTCCTTCCCCTCTGCCATCAGGGAGGAGGTACAGGAGCCTGAAGACACACACTTAGCGATTCAGGAACAGCTTCTTCCCCTCCGCCATCAGGGAGGAGGTACGGCAGCCTGAAGACACACACTCAACGATTCAGGAACAGCTCCTTCCCCACTGCCATCAGGGAGGAGGTAAAGGAGCCTGAAGACACACACTCAACGATTCAGGAACAGCTTCTTCCCCTCCGCCATCAGGGAGGAGGTACAGGAGCCTGAAGACACACACTCAGCGATTCAGGAACAGCTTCTTCCCCTCCGCCATCAGGGCGGAGGTACAGGAGTCTGAAGTCACACACTCAGCGATTCAGGAACAGCTTCTTCCCCTCCGCCATCAGGGAGGAGGTACAGGAGCCTGAAGACACACAGTCAGTGATTCAGGAACAGCTTCTTACCCTCCGCCATCAGGGAGGAGGTAAAGGAGCCTGAAGACACACACTCAGCGATTCAGGAACAGCTTCTTCCCCTCTGCCATCAGGGAGGATGTACAGGAGCCTGAAGACACACACTCAGCGATTCAGGAACAGCTTATTCCCCTCCGCCATCAGGGAGGAGGTACAGGAGTCTGAAGGCACACACTCAGCGATTCAGGAACAGCTTCTTCCCCTCCGCCATCAGGGAGGAGGTACAGGAGCCTGAAGACACACAGTCAGTGATTCAGGAACAGCTTCTTCCCCTCCGCCATCAGGGAGGAGGTAAAGGAGCCGGAAGACACACACTCAACGATTCAGGAACAGCTCCTTCCCCTCTGCCATCACGGAGGAGGTACAAGAGCCTGAAGACACACACTCAGCGACTCAGGAACAGCTTCGTCCCCTCCGCCATCAGGGAGGAGGTACAGGAGCCTGAAGACACACAAACTCAACGATTCAGGAACAGCTTCTTCCCCTCCGCCATCAGGGAGGAGGTACAGGAGCCTGAAGACACACACTCAGCGATTCAGGAACAGCTTCTTCCCCTCTGCCATCATGGAGGATGTACAGGAGCCTGAAGGCACACGCTCAAGAGATTCAGGAACAGCTTCTTCCCCTCCGCCATCACGGAGGAGGTACAGGAGCCTGAAGACACACAGTCAGTGATTCAGGAACAGCTTCTTCCCCTCGGCCATCAGGGAGGAGGTAAAGGAGCCTGAAGACACACACTCAACGATTCAGGAACAGCTCCTTCCCCTCTGCCATCAGGGAGGAGGTACAGGAGCCTGAAGACACACACTCAGCGACTCAGGAACATCTTCTTCCCCTCCGCCATCAGGGAGGAGGTACAGGAGCCTGAAGGCACACACTCAGCGACTCAGGAACATCTTCTTCCCCTCCGCCATCAGGGAGTAGGTACAGGAGCCTGAAGACACACACTCAGCGATTTAGGTACAGTTTCCTCGCCTCCACCATCAGGGAGGAGGTACAGGAGCCTGAACGCACACACTCAGCGATTCAGGAACAGCTTCTTCCCCTCCGCCATCAGGGAGGAGATACAGGAGCCTGAAGGCACACACTCAACGATTCAGGAACAGCCTCTTCCCCTCTGCCATCAGGGAGGAGGTACAGGAGCCTGAAGACACACAGTCAGTGATTCAGGAACAGCTTCTTCCCCTCCGCCATCAGGGAGGAGGTAAAGGAGCCTGAAGACACACACTCAACGATTCAGGAACAGCTCCTTCCCCTCTGCCATCAGGGAGGAGGTACAGGAGCCTGAAGACACACACTTAGCGATTCAGGAACAGCTTCTTCCCCTCCGCCATCAGGGAGGAGGTACAGCAGCCTGAAGACACACACTCAACGATTCTGGAACAGCTCCTTCCCCTCTGCCATCAGGGAGGAGGTAAAGGAGCCTGAAGACACACACTCAACGATTCAGGAACAGCTTCTTCCCCTCCGCCATCAGGGAGGTGGTACAGGAGCCTGAAGACACACACTCAGCGATTCAGGAACAGCTTCTTCCCCACCGCCATCAGGGCGGAGGTACAGGAGTCTGAAGGCACACACTCAGCGATTCAGGAACAGCTTCTTCCCCACCGCCATCAGGGAGGAGGTACAGGAGCCTGAAGACACACAGTCAGTGATTCAGGAACAGCTTCTTCCCCTCCGCCATCAGGGAGGAGGTAAAGGAGCCTGAAGACACACACTCAGCGATTCAGGAACAGCTTCTTCCCCTCTGCCATCAGGGAGGAGGTACAGGAGCCTGAAGACACACACTCAGCGATTCAGGAACATCTTCTTCCCCTCTGCCATCAGGGAGGAGGTACAGGAGCCTGAAGACACACACTCAGCGATTCAGGAACATCTTCTTCCCCTCTGCCATCAGGGAGGAGGTACAGGAGCCTGAAGGCACACACTCAAGAAATTCAGGAACAGCATCTTCCCCTCCGCCATCACGGAGGAGGTACAGGAGCCTTAAGACACACACTCAGAGATTCAGGAACAGCTTCTTCCCCTCCGCCATCAGGGAGGAGGTAAAGGAGCCTGAAGACACACACTCAACGATTCAGGAACAGCTTCTTCCCCTCTGCCATCAGGGAGGAGGTACAGGAGCCTGAAGACACACACTTAGCGATTCAGGAACAGCTTCTTCCCCTCCGCCATCAGGGAGGAGGTACAGCAGCCTGAAGACACACACTCAACGATTCAGGAACAGCTCCTTCCCCTCTGCCATCAGGGAGGAGGTAAAGGAGCCTGAAGACACACACTCAACGATTCAGGAACAGCTTCTTCCCCTCCGCCATCAGGGAGGAGGTACAGGAGCCTGAAGACACACACTCAGCGATTCAGGAACAGCTTCTTCCGCTCCGCCATCAGGGCGGAGGTACAGGAGTCTGAAGGCACACACTCAGCGATTCAGGAACAGCTTCTTCCCCTCCGCCATCAGGGAGGAGGTACAGGAGCCTGAAGACACACAGTCAGTGATTCAGGAACAGCTTCTTCCCCTCCGCCATCAGGGAGGAGGTAAAGGAGCCTGAAGACACACACTCAGCGATTCAGGAACAGCTTCTTCCCCTCTGCCATCAGGGAGGAGGTACAGGAGCCTGAAGACACACACTCAGCGATTCAGGAACATCTTCTTCCCCTCTGCCATCAGGGAGGAGGTACAGGAGCCTGAAGACACACACTCAGCGATTCAGGAACATCTTCTTCCCCTCTGCCATCAGGGAGGAGGTACAGGAGCCTGAAGGCACACACTCAAGAAATTCAGGAACAGCTTCTTCCCCTCCGCCATCACGGAGGAGGTACAGGAGCCTTAAGACACACGGTCAGTGATTCAGGAACAGCTTCTTCCCCTCCGCCATTAGGGAGGAGGTAAAGGAGCCTGAAGGCACACACTCAACGATTCAGGAACAGCTCCTTCCCCTCTGCCATCAGGGAGGAGGTACAGGAGCCTGAAGACACACACTTAGCGATTCAGGAACAGCTTCTTCCCCTCCGCCATCAGGGAGGAGGTACAGCAGCCTGAAGACACACACTCAACGATTCAGGAACAGCTCCTTCCCCTCTGCCATCAGGGAGGAGATAAAGGAGCCTGAAGACACACACTCAACGATTCAGGAACAGCTTCTTCCCCTCCGCCATCAGGGAGGAGGTACAGGAGCCTGAAGACACACAGTCAGTGATTCAGGAACAGCTTCTTCCCCTCCGCCATCAGGGAGGAGGTAAAGGAGCCTGAAGACACACACTGAGCGATTCAGGAACAGCTTCTTCCCCTCTGCCATCAGGGAGGATGTACAGGAGCCTGAAGACACACACTCAGCGATTCAGGAACAGCTTATTCCCCTCCGCCATCAGGGAGGAGGTACAGGAGTCTGAAGGCACACACTCAGCGATTCAGGAACAGCTTCTTCCCCTCCGCCATCAGGGAGGAGGTACAGGAGCCTGAAGACACACAGTCAGTGATTCAGGAACAGCTTCTTCCCCTCCGCCATCAGGGAGGAGGTAAAGGAGCCTGAAGACACACAAACTCAACGATTCAGGAACAGCTTCTTCCCCTCCGCCATCAGGGAGGAGGTACAGGAGCCTGAAGACACACACTCAGCGATTCAGGAACAGCTTCTTCCCCTCTGCCATCATGGAGGATGTACAGGAGCCTGAAGGCACACGCTCAAGAGATTCAGGAACAGCTTCTTCCCCTCGGCCATCAGGGAGGAGGTAAAGGAGCCTGAAGACACACACTCAACGATTCAGGAACAGCTCCTTCCCCTCTGCCATCAGGGAGGAGGTACAAGAGCCTGAAGACACACACTCAGCGATTCAGGAACAGCTTCTTCTCCTCCGCCATCAGGGAGGAGGTAAAGGAGCCTGAAGACACACACTCAGCGATTCAGGAACAGCTTCTTCCCCTCCGCCATCAGGGAGGAGGTACAGGAGCCTGAAGACACACACTCAGCGATTCAGGAACAGCTTCTTCCCCTCCGCCATCAGGGAGGAGGTACAGGAGTCTGAAGGCACACACTCAGCGATTCAGGAACAGCTTCTTCCCCTCCGCCATCAGGGAGGAGGTACAGGAGCCTGAAGACACACAGTCAGTGATTCAGGAACAGCTTCTTCCCCTCTGCCATCAGGGAGGATGTACAGGAGCCTGAAGACACACACTCAGCGATTCAGGAACAGCTTCTTCCCCTCCGCCATCAGGGAGGAGGTACAGGAGCCTGAAGACACACAGTCAGTGATTCAGGAACAGCTTCTTCCCCTCCGCCATCAGGGAGGAGGTAAAGGAGCCTGAAGACACACACTCAACGATTCAGGAACAGCTCCTTCCCCTCTGCCATCAGGGAGGAGGTACAGGAGCCTGAAGACACACACTCAGCGATTCAGGAACAGCTTCTTCCCCTCCGCCATCAGGGAGGAGGTACAGGAGCCTGAAGACACACAGTCAGTGATTCAGGAACAGCTTCTTCCCCTCTGCCATCAGGGAGGATGTACAGGAGCCTGAAGGCACACACTCAGAGATTCAGGAACAGCTTCTTCCCCTCCGCCATCGCGGAGGAGGTACAGGAGCCTGAAGACACACAGTCAGTGATTCAGGAACAGCTTCTTCCCCTCCACCATCAGGGAGGAGGTACAGGAGGCTGAAGACACACAGTCAGTGATTCAGGAACAGCTTCTTTCCCTCTGCCATCAGGGAGGATGTACAGGAGCCTGAAGGCACACACTCAGAGATTCAGGAACAGCTTCTTCCCCTGCGCCATCACGGAGGAGGTACAGGAGCCTGAAGACACACAGTCAGTGATTCAGGAACAGCTTCTTCCCCTCCGCCATCAGGGAGGAGGTAAAGGAGCCTGCAGACACACACTCAACGATTCAGGAACAGCTCCTTCCCCTCTGCCATCAGGGAGGAGGTACAGGAGCCTGAAGACACACACTCAGCGATTCAGGAACAGCTTCTTCCCCTCCGCCATCAGGGAGGAGGTACAGGAGCCTGAAGACACACAGTCAGTGATTCAGGAACAGCTTCTTCCCCTCCGCCATCAGGGAGGAGGTAAAGGAGCCAGAAGACAAACACTCAACGATTCAGGAACAGCTTCATCCCCTCCGCCATCAGGCAGGAGATACAGGAGCCTGAAGACACACACTCAGCGATTCAGGAACAGCTTCTTCCCCTCCGCCATCAGGGAGGAGGTACAGGAGCCTGAAGGCACACACTCAGCGATTCAGGAACAGCTTCTTCCCCTCCGCCATCAGGGAGGATGTACAGGAGCCTGAAGACACACACTCAGCGATTCAGGAACAGCTTATTCCCCTCCGCCATCAGGGAGGAGGTACAGGAGTCTGAAGGCACACACTCAGCGATTCAGGAACAGCTTCTTCCCCTCCGCCATCAGGGAGGAGGTACAGGAGCCTGAAGGCACACACTCAGCGATTCAGGAACAGCTTCTTCCCCTCTGCCATCAGGGAGGAGGTACAGGAGCCTGAAGACACACATTCAGTGATTCAGGAACATCTTCTTCCCTCTGCCATCAGGGAGTAGGTAGAGGAGCCTGAAGGCACACACTCAGCGATTCAGGAACAGCTTCTTCCCCTCCGCCATCAGGGAGGATGTACAGGAGCCTGAAGACACACACTCAGCGATTCAGGAACAGCTTCTTCCCCTCTGCCATCAGGGAGGATGTACAGGAGCCTGAAGACACACACTCAGCGACTCAGGAACAGGTTCTTCCCCTCCGCCATCAGGGAGGAGGTACAGGAGCCTGAAGACACACAAACTCAACGATTCAGGAACAGCTTCTTCCCCTCCGCCATCAGGGAGGAGGTACAGGAGCCTGAAGACACACACTCAGCGATTCAGGAACAGCTTCTTCCCCTCTGCCATCATGGAGGATGTACAGGAGCCTGAAGGCACACGCTCAAGAGATTCAGGAACAGCTTCTTCCCCTCCGCCATCAGGGAGGAGGTAAAGGAGCCTGAAGACACACACTCAACGATTCAGGAACAGCTTCTTCCCCTCCGCCATCAGGGAGGAGGTACAGGAGCCTGAAGACACACACTCAGCGATTCAGGAACAGCTTCTTCCCCTCCGCCATCAGGGAGGAGGTACAGGAGTCTGAAGGCACACACTCAGCGATTCAGGAACAGCTTCTTCCCCTCCGCCATCAGGGAGGAGGTACAGGAGCCTGAAGACACACACTCAGCGATTCAGGAACAGCTTCTTCCCCTCCGCCATCAGGGAGGAGGTACAGGAGCCTGAAGACACACAGTCAGTGATTCAGGAACAGCTTCTTCCCCTCCGCCATCAGGGAGGAGGTAAAGGAGCCTGAAGACACACACTCAACGATTCAGGAACAGCTCCTTCCCCTCTGCCATCAGGGAGGAGGTACAGGAGCCTGAAGACACACACTCAGCGATTCAGGAACAGCTTCTTCCCCTCCGCCATCAGGGAGGAGGTACAGGAGCCTGAAGACACACAGTCAGTGATTCAGGAACAGCTTCTTCCCCTCTGCCATCAGGGAGGATGTACAGGAGCCTGAAGGCACACACTCAGAGATTCAGGAACAGCTTCTTCCCCTCCGCCATCACGGAGGAGGTACAGGAGCCTGAAGACACACAGTCAGTGAATCAGGAACAGCTTCTTCCCCTCCACCATCAGGGAGGAGGTACAGGAGCCTGAAGACACACAGTCAGTGATTCAGGAACAGCTTCTTTCCCTCTGCCATCAGGGAGGATGTACAGGAGCCTGAAGGCACACACTCAGAGATTCAGGAACAGCTTCTTCCCCTCCGCCATCACGGAGGAGGTACAGGAGCCTGAAGACACACAGTCAGTGATTCAGGAACAGCTTCTTCCCCTCCGCCATCAGGGAGGAGGTAAAGGAGCCTGAAGACACACACTCAACGATTCAGGAACAGCTCCTTCCCCTCTGCCATCAGGGAGGAGGTACAGGAGCCTGAAGACACACACTCAGCGATTCAGGAACAGCTTCTTCCCCTCCGCCATCAGGGAGGAGGTACAGGAGCCTGAAGACACACAGTCAGTGATTCAGGAACAGCTTCTTCCCCTCCGCCATCAGGGAGGAGGTAAAGGAGCCAGAAGACAAATACTCAACGATTCAGGAACAGCTTCTTCCCCTCCGCCATCAGGGAGGAGGTACAGGAGCCTGAAGGCACACACTCAGCGATTCAGGAACAGCTTCTTCCCCTCCGCCATCAGGGAGGAGGTACAGGAGCCTGAAGACACACAGTCAGTGATTCAGGAACAGCTTCTTCCCCTCTGCCATCAGGGAGGAGGTAAAGGAGCCTGAAGACACACACTCAACGATTCAGGAACAGCTCCTTCCCCTCTGCCATCAGGGAGGAGGTACAGGAGCCTGAAGACACACACTCAGCGATTCAGGAACAGCTTCTTCCCCTCCGCCATCAGGGAGGAGGTACAGGAGCCTGAAGACACACAGTCAGTGATTCAGGAACAGCTTCTTCCCCTCTGCCATCAGGGAGGATGTGCAGGAGCCTGAAGGCACACACTCAGAGATTCAGGAACAGCTTTTTCCCCTCCGCCATCACGGAGGAGGTACAGGAGCCTGAAGACACACAGTCAGTGATTCAGGAACAGCTTCTTCCCCTCCACCATCAGGGAGGAGGTACAGGAGGCTGAAGACACACAGTCAGTGATTCAGGAACAGCTTCTTTCCCTCTGCCATCAGGGAGGATGTACAGGAGACTGAAGGCACACACTCAGAGATTCAGGAACAGCTTCTTCCCCTCCGCCATCACGGAGGAGGTACAGGAGCCTGAAGACACACAGTCAGTGATTCAGGAACAGCTTCTTCCCCTCCGCCATCAGGGAGGAGGTAAAGGAGCCTGAAGACACACACTCAACGATTCAGGAACAGCTCCTTCCCCTCTGCCATCAGGGAGGAGGTACAGGAGCCTGAAGACACACACTCAGCGATTCAGGAACAGCTTCTTCCCCTCCGCCATCAGGGAGGAGGTACAGGAGCCTGAAGACACACAGTCAGTGATTCAGGAACAGCTTCTTCCCCTCCGCCATCAGGGAGGAGGTAAAGGAGCCAGAAGACAAACACTCAACGATTCAGGAACAGCTTCTTCCCCTCCGCCATCAGGGAGGAGATACAGGAGCCTGAAGACACACACTCAGCGATTCAGGAACAGCTTCTTCCCCTCCGCCATCAGGGAGGAGGTACAGGAGCCTGAAGGCACACACTCAGCGATTCAGGAACAGCTTCTTCCCCTCCGCCATCAGGGAGGATGTACAGGAGCCTGAAGACACACACTCAGCGATTCAGGAACAGCTTATTCCCCTCCGCCATCAGGGAGGAGGTACAGGAGTCTGAAGGCACACACTCAGCGATTCAGGAACAGCTTCTTCCCCTCCGCCATCAGGGAGGAGGTACAGGAGCCTGAAGGCACACACTCAGCGATTCAGGAACAGCTTCTTCCCCTCTGCCATCAGGGAGGAGGTACAGGAGCCTGAAGACACACATTCAGTGATTCAGGAACAGCTTCTTCCCTCTGCCATCAGGGAGTAGGTAGAGGAGCCTGAAGGCACACACTCAGCGATTCAGGAACAGCTTCTTCCCCTCCGCCATCAGGGAGGATGTACAGGAGCCTGAAGACACACACTCAGCGATTCAGGAACAGCTTCTTCCCCTCTGCCATCAGGGAGGATGTACAGGAGCCTGAAGACACACACTCAGCGACTCAGGAACAGCTTCTTCCCCTCCGCCATCAGGGAGGAGGTACAGGAGCCTGAAGACACACAAACTCAACGATTCAGGAACAGCTTCTTCCCCTCCGCCATCAGGGAGGAGGTACAGGAGCCTGAAGACACACACTCAGCGATTCAGGAACAGCTTCTTCCCCTCTGCCATCATGGAGGATGTACAGGAGCCTGAAGGCACACGCTCAAGAGATTCAGGAACAGCTTCTTCCCCTCCGCCATCAGGGAGGAGGTAAAGGAGACTGAAGACACACACTCAACGATTCAGGAACAGCTTCTTCCCCTCCGCCATCAGGGAGGAGGTACAGGAGCCTGAAGACACACACTCAGCGATTCAGGAACAGCTTCTTCCCCTCCGCCATCAGGGAGGAGGTACAGGAGTCTGAAGGCACACACTCAGCGATTCAGGAACAGCTTCTTCCCCTCCGCCATCAGGGAGGAGGTACAGGAGCCTGAAGACACACAGTCAGTGATTCAGGAACAGCTTCTTCCCCTCCGCCATCAGGGAGGAGGTAAAGGAGCCTGAAGACACACACTCAGCGATTCAGGAACAGCTTCTTCCCCTCTGCCATCAGGGAGGATGTACAGGAGCCTGAAGACACACACTCAGCGATTCAGGAACAGCTTCTTCCCCTCCGCCATCAGGGAGGAGGTACAGGAGCCTGAAGACACACAGTCAGTGATTCAGGAACAGCTTCTTCCCCTCCGCCATCAGGGAGGAGGTAAAGGAGCCTGAAGACACACACTCAACGATTCAGGAACAGCTCCTTCCCCTCTGCCATCAGGGAGGAGGTACAGGAGCCTGAAGACACACACTCAGCGATTCAGGAACAGCTTCTTCCCCTCCGCCATCAGGGAGGAGGTACAGGAGCCTGAAGACACACAGTCAGTGATTCAGGAACAGCTTCTTCCCCTCTGCCATCAGGGAGGATGTACTGGAGCCTGAAGGCACACACTCAGAGATTCAGGAACAGCTTCTTCCCCTCCGCCATCAGGGAGGAGGTACAGGAGCCTGAAGACACACAGTCAGTGATTCAGGAACAGCTTCTTCCCCTCCACCATCAGGGAGGAGGTACAGGAGCCTGAAGACACACAGTCAGTGATTCAGGAACAGCTTCTTTCCCTCTGCCATCAGGGAGGATGTACAGGAGCCTGAAGGCACACACTCAGAGATTCAGGAACAGCTTCTTCCCCTCCGCCATCACGGAGGAGGTACAGGAGCCTGAAGACACACAGTCAGTGATTCAGGAACAGCTTCTTCCCCTCCGCCATCAGGGAGGAGGTAAAGGAGCCTGAAGACACACACTCAACGATTCAGGAACAGCTCCTTCCCCTCTGCCATCAGGGAGGAGGTACAGGAGCCTGAAGACACACACTCAGCGATTCAGGAACAGCTTCTTCCCCTCCGCCATCAGGGAGGAGGTACAGGAGCCTGAAGACACACAGTCAGTGATTCAGGAACAGCTTCTTCCCCTCCGCCATCAGGGAGGAGGTAAAGGAGCCAGAAGACAAACACTCAACGATTCAGGAACAGCTTCTTCCCCTCCGCCATCAGGGAGGAGGTACAGGAGCCTGAAGGCACACACTCAGCGATTCAGGAACAGCTTCTTCCCCTCCGCCATCAGGGAGGATGTACAGGAGCCTGAAGACACACACTCAGCGATTCAGGAACAGCTTCTTCCCCTCTGCCATCAGGGAGGATGTACAGGAGCCTGAAGACACACACTCAGCTATTCAGGAACAGCTTATTCCCCTCCGCCATCAGGGAGGAGGTACAGGAGTCTGAAGGCACACACTCAGCGATTCAGGAACAGCTTCTTCCCCTCCGCCATCAGGGAGGAGGTACAGGAGCCTGAAGACACACAGTCAGTGATTCAGGAACAGCTTCTTCCCCTCCGCCATCAGGGAGGAGGTAAAGGAGCCAGAAGACACACACTCAACGATTCAGGAACAGCTTCTTCCCCTCCGCCATCAGGGAGCAGGTACAGGAGCCTGAAGACACACACACAGCGATTCAGTAACAGCTTCTTCCCCTGCGCCATCAGGGAGGAGGTACAGGAGCCTGAAGACACACAGTCAGTGATTCAGGAACAGCTTCTTCCCCTCCGCCATCAGGGAGGAGGTAAAGGAGCCTGAAGACACACACTCAACGATTCAGGAACAGCTCCTTCCCCTCAGCCATCAGGGAGGAGGTTCAGGAGCCTGAAGACACACACTCAGCGATTCAGGAACAGCTTCTTCCCCTCCGCCATCAGGGAGGAGGTACAGGAGCCTGAAGACACACAGTCAGTGATTCAGGAACAGCTTCTTTCCCTCTGCCATCATGGAGGATGTACAGGAGCCTGAAGGCACACACTCAGAGATTCAGGAACAGCTTCTTCCCCTCCGCCATCACGGAGGAGGTACAGGAGCCTGAAGACACACAGTCAGTGATTCAGGAACAGCTTCTTCCCCTCCGCCATCAGGGAGGAGGTAAAGGAGCCTGAAGACACACACTCAACGATTCAGGAACAGCTCCTTCCCCTCTGCCATCAGGGAGGAGGTACAGGAGCCTGAAGACACACACTCAGCGATTCAGGAACAGCTTCTTCCCCTCCGCCATCAGGGAGGAGGTACAGGAGCCTGAAGACACACAGTCAGTGATTCAGGAACAGCTTCTTCCCCTCCGCCATCAGGGTGGAGGTAAAGGAGCCAGAAGACAAACACTCAACGATTCAGGAACAGCTTCTTCCCCTCCACCATCAGGGAGGAGGTACAGGAGCCTGAAGACACACACTCAGCGATTCAGGAACAGCTTCTTCCCCTCCGCCATCAGGGAGGATGTACAGGAGCCTGAAGGCACACACTCAGCGATTCAGGAACAGCTTCTTCCCCTCCGCCATCAGGGAGGATGTACAGGAGCCTGAAGACACACACTCAGCGATTCAGGAACAGCTTATTCCCCTCCGCCATCAGGGAGGAGGTACAGGAGTCTGAAGGCACACACTCAGCGATTCAGGAACAGCTTCTTCCCCTCCGCCATCAGGGAGGAGGTACAGGAGCCTGAAGGCACACACTCAGCGATTCAGGAACAGCTTCTTCCCCTCTGCCATCAGGGAGGAGGTAAAGGAGCCTGAAGACACACACTCAACGATTCAGGAACAGCTTCTTCCCCTCCGCCATCAGGGAGGAGGTACAGGAGCCTGAAGACACACACTCAGCGATTCAGGAACAGCTTCTTCCCCTCCGCCATCAGGGAGGAGGTACAGGAGTCTGAAGGCACACACTCAGCGATTCAGGAACAGCTTCTTCCCCTCCGCCATCAGGGAGGAGGTACAGGAGCCTGAAGACACACAGTCAGTGATTCAGGAACAGCTTCTTCCCCTCTGCCATCAGGGATGATGTACAGGAGCCTGAAGACACACACTCAGCGATTCAGGAACAGCTTCTTCCCCTCCGCCATCAGGGAGGAGGTACAGAAGCCTGAAGACACACAGTCAGTGATTCAGGAACAGCTTCTTCCCCTCCGCCATCAGGGAGGAGGTAAAGGAGCCTGAAGACACACACTCAACGATTCAGGAACAGCTCCTTCCCCTCTGCCATCAGGGAGGAGGTACAGGAGCCTGAAGACACACACTCAGCGATTCAGGAACAGCTTCTTCCCCTCCGCCATCAGGGAGGAGGTACAGGAGCCTGAAGACACACAGTCAGTGATTCAGGAACAGCTTCTTCCCCTCTGCCATCAGGGAGGATGTACAGGAGCCTGAAGGCACACACTCAGAGATTCAGGAACAGCTTCTTCCCCTCCGCCATCACGGAGGAGGTACAGGAGCCTGAAGACACACAGTCAGTGATTCAGGAACAGCTTCTTCCCCTCAACCATCAGGGAGGAGGTACAGGAGGCTGAAGACACACAGTCAGTGATTCAGGAACAGCTTCTTTCCCTCTGCCATCAGGGAGGATGTACAGGAGCCTGAAGGCACACACTCAGAGATTCAGGAACAGCTTCTTCCCCTCCGCCATCACGGAGGAGGTACAGGAGCCTGAAGACACACAGTCAGTGATTCAGGAACAGCTTCTTCCCCTCCGCCATCAGGGAGGAGGTAAAGGAGCCTGAAGACACACACTCAACGATTCAGGAACAGCTCCTTCCCCTCTGCCATCAGGGAGGAGGTACAGGAGCCTGAAGACACACACTCAGCGATTCAGGAACAGCTTCTTCCCCTCCGCCATCAGGGAGGAGGTACAGGAGCCTGAAGACACACAGTCAGTGATTCAGGAACAGCTTCTTCCCCTCCGCCATCAGGGAGGAGGTAAAGGAGCCAGAAGACAAACACTCAACGATTCAGGAACAGCTTCTTCCCCTCCGCCATCAGGGAGGAGATACAGGAGCCTGAAGACACACACTCAGCGATTCAGGAACAGCTTCTTCCCCTCCGCCATCAGGGAGGAGGTACAGGAGCCTGAAGGCACACACTCAGCGATTCAGGAACAGCTTCTTCCCCTCCGCCATCAGGGAGGATGTACAGGAGCCTGAAGACACACACTCAGCGATTCAGGAACAGCTTATTCCCCTCCGCCATCAGGGAGGAGGTACAGGAGTCTGAAGGCACACACTCAGCGATTCAGGAACAGCTTCTTCCCCTCCGCCATCAGGGAGGAGGTACAGGAGCCTGAAGGCACACACTCAGCGATTCAGGAACAGCTTCTTCCCCTCTGCCATCAGGGAGGAGGTACGGGAGCCTGAAGACACACATTCAGTGATTCAGGAACAGCTTCTTCCCTCTGCCATCAGGAAGGAGGTACAGGAGCCTGAAGACACACACTCAGCGATTCAGGAACAGCTTCTTCCCCTCCGCCATCAGGGAGGATGTACAGGAGCCTGAAGACACACACTCAGCGATTCAGGAACAGCTTCTTCCCCTCTGCCATCAGGGAGGATGTACAGGAGCCTGAAGACACACACTCAGCGACTCAGGAACAGCTTCTTCCCCTCCGCCATCAGGGAGGAGGTACAGGAGCCTGAAGACACACAAACTCAACGATTCAGGAACAGCTTCTTCCCCTCCGCCATCAGGGAGGAGGTACAGGAGCCTGAAGACACACACTCAGCGATTCAGGAACAGCTTCTTCCCCTCTGCCATCATGGAGGATGTACAGGAGCCTGAAGGCACATGCTCAAGAGATTCAGGAACAGCTTCTTCCCCTCCGCCATCAGGGAGGAGGTAAAGGAGCCTGAAGACACACACTCAACGATTCAGGAACAGCTTCTTCCCCTCCGCCATCAGGGAGGAGGTACAGGAGCCTGAAGACACACACTCAGCGATTCAGGAACAGCTTCTTCCCCTCCGCCATCAGGGAGGAGGTACAGGAGTCTGAAGGCACACACTCAGCGATTCAGGAACAGCTTCTTCCCCTCCGCCATCAGGGAGGAGGTACAGGAGCCTGAAGACACACAGTCAGTGATTCAGGAACAGCTTCTTCCCCTCCGCCATCAGGGAGGAGGTAAAGGAGCCTGAAGACACACACTCAGCGATTCAGGAACAGCTTCTTCCCCTCCGCCATCAGGGAGGAGGTACAGGAGCCTGAAGACACACACTCAGCGATTCAGGAACAGCTTCTTCCCCTCCGCCATCAGGGAGGAGGTACAGGAGTCTGAAGGCACACACTCAGCGATTCAGGAACAGCTTCTTCCCCTCCGCCATCAGGGAGGAGGTACAGGAGCCTGAAGACACACAGTCAGTGATTCAGGAACAGTTTCTTCCCCTCTGCCATCAGGGAGGATGTACAGGAGCCTGAAGACACACACTCAGCGATTCAGGAACAGCTTCTTCCCCTCCGCCATCAGGGAGGAGGTACAGGAGCCTGAAGACACACAGTCAGTGATTCAGGAACAGCTTCTTCCCCTCCGCCATCAGGGAGGAGGTAAAGGAGCCTGAAGACACACACTCAACGATTCAGGAACAGCTCCTTCCCCTCTGCCATCAGGGAGGAGGTACAGGAGCCTGAAGACACACACTCAGCGATTCAGGAACAGCTTCTTCCCCTCCGCCATCAGGGAGGAGGTACAGGAGCCTGAAGACACACAGTCAGTGATTCAGGAACAGCTTCTTCCCCTCTGCCATCAGGGAGGATGTACAGGAGCCTGAAGGCACACACTCAGAGATTCAGGAACAGCTTCTTCCCCTCCGCCATCACGGAGGAGGTACAGGAGCCTGAAGACACACAGTCAGTGATTCAGGAACAGCTTCTTCCCCTCCACCATCAGGGAGGAGGTACAGGAGGCTGAAGACACACAGTCAGTGATTCAGGAACAGCTTCTTTCCCTCTGCCATCAGGGAGGATGTACAGGAGCCTGAAGGCACACACTCAGAGATTCAGGAACAGCTTCTTCCCCTCCGCCATCACGGAGGAGGTACAGGAGCCTGAAGACACACAGTCAGTGATTCAGGAACAGCTTCTTCCCCTCCGCCATCAGGGAGGAGGTAAAGGAGCCTGAAGACACACACTCAACGATTCAGGAACAGCTCCTTCCCCTCTGCCATCAGGGAGGAGGTACAGGAGCCTGAAGACACACACTCAGCGATTCAGGAACAGCTTCTTCCCCTCCGCCATCAGGGAGGAGGTACAGGAGCCTGAAGACACACAGTCAGTGATTCAGGAACAGCTTCTTCCCCTCCGCCATCAGGGAGGAGGTAAAGGAGCCAGAAGACAAACACTCAACGATTCAGGAACAGCTTCTTCCCCTCCGCCATCAGGGAGGAGATACAGGAGCCTGAAGACACACACTCAGCGATTCAGGTACAGCTTCTTCCCCTCCGCCATCAGGGAGGAGGTAAAGGAGCCTGAAGGCACACACTCAGCGATTCAGGAACAGCTTCTTCCCCTCCGCCATCAGGGAGGATGTACAGGAGCCTGAAGACACACACTCAGCGATTCAGGAACAGCTTATTCCCCTCCGCCATCAGGGAGGAGGTACAGGAGTCTGAAGGCACACACTCAGCGATTCAGGAACAGCTTCTTCCCCTCCGCCATCAGGGTGGAGGTACAGGAGCCTGAAGGCACACACTCAGCGATTCAGGAACAGCTTCTTCCCCTCTGCCATCAGGGAGGAGGTACAGGAGCCTGAAGACACCCGTTCAGTGATTCAGGAACAGCTTCTTCCCTCTGCCATCAGGGAGTAGGTAGAGGAGCCTGAAGGCACACACACAGCGATTCAGGAACAGCTTCTTCCCCTCCGCCATCAGGGAGGATGTACAGGAGCCTGAAGACACACACTCAGCGATTCAGGAACAGCTTCTTCCCCTCTGCCATCAGGGAGGATGTACAGGAGCCTGAAGACACACACTCAGCGACTCAGGAACAGCTTCTTCCCCTCCGCCATCAGGGAGGAGGTACAGGAGCCTGAAGACACACAAACTCAACGATTCAGGAACAGCTTCTTCCCCTCCGCCATCAGGGAGGATGTACAGGAGCCTGAAGACACACACTCAGCGACTCAGGAACAGCTTCTTCCCCTCCGCCATCAGGGAGGAGGTACAGGAGCCTGAAGACACACACTCAGCGATTCAGGAACAGCTTCTTCCCCTCCGCCATCAGGGAGGAGGTACAGGAGCCTGAAGACACACAGTCAGTGATTCAGGAACAGCTTCTTCCCCTCCGCCATCAGGGAGGAGGTAAAGGAGCCTGAAGACACACACTCAGCGATTCAGGAACAGCTTCTTCCCCTCTGCCATCAGGGAGGAGGTACAGGAGCCTGAAGACACACAAACTCAACGATTCAGGAACAGCTTCTTCCCCTCCGCCATCAGGGAGGAGGTACAGGAGCCTGAAGGCACACGCTCAAGAGATTCAGGAACAGCTTCTTCCCCTCCGCCATCAGGGAGGATGTACAGGAGCCTGAAGACACACACTCAGCGACTCAGGAACAGCTTCTTCCCCTCCGCCATCAGGGAGGAGGTACAGGAGCCTGAAGACACACACTCAGCGATTCAGGAACAGCTTCTTCCCCTCTGCCATCATGGAGGATGTACAGGAGCCTGAAGGCACACGCTCAAGAGATTCAGGAACAGCTTCTTCCCCTCCGCCATCAGGGAGGAGGTAAAGGAGCCTGAAGACACACACTCAACGATTCAGGAACAGCTTCTTCCCCTCCGCCATCAGGGAGGAGGTACAGGAGCCTGAAGACACACACTCAGCGATTCAGGAACAGCTTCTTCCCCTCCGCCATCAGGGAGGAGGTACAGGAGCCTGAAGACACACAGTCAGTGATTCAGGAACAGCTTCTTCCCCTCCGCCATCAGGGAGGAGGTAAAGGAGCCTGAAGACACACACTCAGCGATTCAGGAACAGCTTCTTCCCCTCTGCCATCAGGGAGGATGTACAGGAGCCTGAAGACACACACTCAGCGATTCAGGAACAGCTTCTTCCCCTCCGCCATCAGGGAGGAGGTACAGGAGCCTGAAGACACACAGTCAGTGATTCAGGAACAGCTTCTTCCCCTCCGCCATCAGGGAGGAGGTAAAGGAGCCTGAAGACACACACTCAACGATTCAGGAACAGCTCCTTCCCCTCTGCCATCAGGGAGGAGGTACAGGAGCCTGAAGACACACACTCAGCGATTCAGGAACAGCTTCTTCCCCTCCGCCATCAGGGAGGAGGTACAGGAGCCTGAAGACACACAGTCAGTGATTCAGGAACAGCTTCTTCCCCTCTGCCATCAGGGAGGATGTACAGGAGCCTGAAGGCACACACTCAGAGATTCAGGAACAGCTTCTTCCCCTCCGCCATCACGGAGGAGGTACAGGAGCCTGAAGACACACAGTCAGTGATTCAGGAACAGCTTCTTCCCCTCCACCATCAGGGAGGAGGTACAGGAGCCTGAAGACACACAGTCAGTGATTCAGGAACAGCTTCTTTCCCTCTGCCATCAGGGAGGATGTACAGGAGCCTGAAGGCACACACTCAGAGATTCAGGAACAGCTTCTTCCCCTCCGCCATCACGGAGGAGGTACAGGAGCCTGAAGACACACAGTCAGTGATTCAGGAACAGCTTCTTCCCCTCCGCCATCAGGGAGGAGGTAAAGGAGCCTGAAGACACACACTCAACGATTCAGGAACAGCTCCTTCCCCTCTGCCATCAGGGAGGAGGTACAGGAGCCTGAAGACACACACTCAGCGATTCAGGAACAGCTTCTTCCCCTCCGCCATCAGGGAGGAGGTACAGGAGCCTGAAGACACACAGTCAGTGATTCAGGAACAGCTTCTTCCCCTCCGCCATCAGGGAGGAGGTAAAGGAGCCAGAAGACAAACACTCAACGATTCAGGAACAGCTTCTTCCCCTCCGCCATCAGGGAGGAGGTACAGGAGCCTGAAGGCACACACTCAGCGATTCAGGAACAGCTTCTTCCCCTCCGCCATCAGGGAGGATGTACAGGAGCCTGAAGACACACACTCAGCGATTCAGGAACAGCTTATTCCCCTCCACCATCAGGGAGGAGGTACAGGAGTCTGAAGGCACACACTCAGCGATTCAGGAACAGCTTCTTCCCCTCCGCCATCAGGGAGGAGGTACAGGAGCCTGAAGGCACACACTCAGCGATTCAGGAACAGCTTCTTCCCCTCTGCCATCAGGGAGGAGGTACAGGAGCCTGAAGACACACATTCAGTGATTCAGGAACAGCTTCTTCCCTCTGCCATCAGGGAGTAGGTAGAGGAGCCTGAAGGCACACACTCAGCGATTCAGGAACAGCTTCTTCCCCTCCGCCATCAGGGAGGATGTACAGGAGCCTGAAGACACACACTCAGCGATTCAGGAACAGCTTCTTCCCCTCTGCCATCAGGGAGGATGTACAGGAGCCTGAAGACACACACTCAGAGATTCAGGAACAGCTTATTCCCCTCCGCCATCAGGGAGGAGGTACAGGAGTCTGAAGGCACACACTCAGCGATTCAGGAACAGCTTCTTCCCCTCCGCCATCAGGGAGGAGGTACAGGAGCCTGAAGACACACAGTCAGTGATTCAGGAACAGCTTCTTCCCCTCCGCCATCAGGGAGGAGGTAAAGGAGCCAGAAGACACACACTCAACGATTCAGGAACAGCTTCTTCCCCTCCGCCATCAGGGAGGAGGTACAGGAGCCTGAAGACACACGCTCAGCGATTCAGTAACAGCTTCTTCCCCTGCGCCATCAGGGAGGAGGTACAGGAGCCTGAAGACACACAGTCAGTGATTCAGGAACAGCTTCTTCCCCTCCGCCATCAGGGAGGAGGTAAAGGAGCCTGAAGACACACACTCAACGATTCAGGAACAGCTCCTTCCCCTCAGCCATCAGGGAGGAGGTTCAGGAGCCTGAAGACACACACTCAGCGATTCAGGAACAGCTTCTTCCCCTCCGCCATCAGGGAGGAGGTAAAGGATCCTGAAGACACACACTCAACGATTCAGGAACAGCTCCTTCCCCTCTGCCATCAGGGAGGAGGTACAGGAGCCTGAAGACACACACTCAGCGATTCAGGAACAGCTTCTTCCCCTCCGCCATCAGGGAGGAGGTACAGGAGCCTGAAGACACACAGTCAGTGATTCAGGAACAGCTTCTTCCCCTCCGCCATCAGGGAGGAGGTACAGGAGCCTGAAGACACACACTCAGCGATTCAGGAACAGCTTCTTCCCCTCCGCCATCAGGGAGGAGGTACAGGAGCCTGAAGACACACACTCAGTGATTCAGGAACGGCTTCTTCCCCTCCGCCATCAGGGTGGAGGTAAAGGAGCCTGAAGACAAACACTCAACGATTCAGGAACAGCTTCTTCCCCTCCGCCATCAGGGAGGAGGTACAGGAGCCTGAAGACACACACTCAGCGATTCAGGAACAGCTTCTTCCCCTCCGCCATCAGGGAGGAGGTACAGGAGCCTGAAGGCACACACTCAGCGATTCAGGAACAGCTTCTTCCCCTCCGCCATCAGGGAGGATGTACAGGAGCCTGAGGACACACACTCAGCGATTCAGGAACAGCTTATTCCCCTCCGCCATCAGGGAGGAGGTACAGGAGCCTGAAGGCACACACTCAGCGATTCAGGAACAGCTTCTTCCCCTCTGCCAACAGGGAGGAGGTACAGGAGCCTGAAGACACACATTCAGTGATTCAGGAACAGCTTCTTCCCTCTGCCATCAGGGAGTAGGTAGAGGAGCCTGAAGGCACACACTCAGCGATTCAGGAACAGCTTCTTCCCCTCCACCATCAGGGAGGATGTACAGGAGCCTGAAGACACACACTCAGCGATTCAGGAACAGCTTCTTCCCCTCTGCCATCAGGGAGGATGTACAGGAGCCTGAAGACACAAACTCAGCGATTCAGGAACAGCTTCTTCCCCTCCGCCATCAGGGAGGAGGAACAGGAGTCTGAAGGCACACACTCAGCGATTCAGGAACAGCTTCTTCCCCTCCGCCATCAGGGAGGAGGTACAGGACCCTGAAGACACACACTCAGTGATTCAGCAACAGCTTATTCCACTCCGCCATCAGGGAGGAGGTACAGGAGCCTGAAGGCACACACTCAGCGATTCAGGAACAGCTTCTTCCCCTCTGCCATCAGGGAGGAGGTACAGGAGTCTGAAGACACACACTCAGCGATTCAGGAACAGCTGATTCCCCTCCGCCATCAGCGATGAGGTACAGGAGCCTGAAGACACACACTCAGCGATTCAGGAACAGCTTATTCCCCACCGCCATCAGGGAGGAGGTACAAGAGCCTGAAGGCACACACTCAGCGATTCAGGAACAGCTTCTTCCCCTCCGCCATCAGGGAGGAGGTACAGGAGCCTGATGACACACACTCAGCGATTCAGGAACAGCTTCTTCCCCTCCGCCATCAGGGAGGAGGTACAGGAGCCTGAAGACACACACTCAGCGATTCAGGAACAGCTTCTTCCCCTCCGCCATCAGGGAGGAGGTACAGGAGCCTGAAGACACACACTCAGCGATTCAGGAACAGCTTGTTCCCCTCCGCCATCAGGGAGGAGGTACAGGAGCCTGAAGACACACACTCAACGATTCAGGAACAGCTTCTTCCCCTCCGCCATCAGGGAGGAGGTACAGGAGCCTGAAGACACACACTCAGCGATTCAGGAACAGCTTCTTCCCCTCCGCCATCAGGGAGGAGGTACAGGAGCCTGAAGGCACACACTCAGCGATTCAGGAACAGCTTCTTCCCCTCCGCCATCAGGGAGGAGGTACAGGAGCCTGAAGACACACACTCAGCGATTCAGGAACAGCTTCTTCCCCTCCGCCATCAGGGAGGAGGTAAAGGAGCCTGAAGACACACACTCAACGATTCAGGAACAGCTCCTTCCCCTCTGCCATCAGGGAGGAGGTACAGCACCCTGAAGACACACACTCAGCGATTCAGGAACAGCTTCTTCCCCTCCGCCATCAGGGAGGAGGTACAGGAGCCTGAAGACACACAGTCAGTGATTCAGGAACAGCTTCTTCCCCTCTGCCATCAGGGAGGATGTACAGGAGCCTGAAGGCACACACTCAGAGATTCAGGAACAGCTTCTTCCCCTCCGCCATCACGGAGGAGGTACAGGAGCCTGAAGACACACAGTCAGTGATTCAGGAACAGCTTCTTCCCCTCCGCCATCAGGGAGGAGGTAAAGGAGCCTGAAGACACACACTCAACGATTCAGGAACAGCTTCTTCCCCTCCGCCATCAGGGAGGAGGTAAAGGAGCCAGAAGACACACACTCAACGATTCAGCAACAGCTTCTTCCCCTCCGCCATCAGGGAGGAGGTACAGGAGCCTGAAGACACACACTCAGCGATTCAGGAACAGCTTCTTCACCTCCGCCATCAGGGAGGAGGTACAGGAGCCTGAAGGCACACACTCAGCGATTCAGGAACAGCTTCTTCCCCTCCGCCATCAGGGAGGAGGTACAGGAGCCTGAAGACACACACTCAGCGATTCAGGAACAGCTTCTTCCCCTCCGCCATCAGGGAGAAGGTACAGGAGCCTGAAGGCACACACTCAGCGATTCAGGAACAGCTTCTTCCCCTCCGCCATCAGGGAGGAGGTACAGGAGACTGAAGACACACACTCAGCGATTCAGGAACAGCTTCTTCCCCTCCGCCATCAGGGAGGAGGTACAGGAGCCTGAAGACACACACTCAGCGATTCAGGAACAGCTTCTTCCCCTCTGCCATCAGGGAGGATGTACAGGAGCCTGAAGGCACACACTCAAGAAATTCAGGAACAGCTTCTTCCCCTCCGCCATCACGGAGGAGGTACAGGAGCCTTAAGACACACAGTCAGTGATTCAGGAACAGCTTCTTCCCCTCCGCCATCAGGGAGGAGGTAAAGGAGCCTGAAGACACACACTCAACGATTCAGGAACAGCTCCTTCCCCTCTGCCATCAGGGAGGAGGTACAGGAGCCTGAAGACACACACTTAGCGATTCAGGAACAGCTTCTTCCCCTCCGCCATCAGGGAGGAGGTACAGCAGCCTGAAGACACACACTCAACGATTCAGGAACAGCTCCTTCCCCTCTGCCATCAGGGAGGAGGTAAAGGAGCCTGAAGACACACACTCAACGATTCAGGAACAGCTTCTTCCCCTCCGCCTTCAGGGAGGAGGTACAGGAGCCTGAAGACACACACTCAGCGATTCAGGAACAGCTTCTTCCCCTCCGCCATCAGGGCGGAGGTACAGGAGTCTGAAGGCACACACTCAGCGATTCAGGAACAGCTTCTTCCCCTCCGCCATCAGGGAGGAGGTACAGGAGCCTGAAGACACACAGTCAGTGATTCAGGAACAGCTTCTTCCCCTCCGCCATCAGGGAGGAGGTAAAGGAGCCTGAAGACACACACTCAGCGATTCAGGAACAGCTTCTTCCCCTCTGCCATCAGGGAGGATGTACAGGAGCCTGAAGACACACACTCATCGATTCAGGAACAGCTTATTCCCCTCCGCCATCAGGGAGGAGGTACAGGAGTCTGAAGGCACACACTCAGCGATTCAGGAACAGCTTCTTCCCCTCCGCCATCAGGGAGGAGGTACAGGAGCCTGAAGACACACAGTCAGTGATTCAGGAACAGCTTCTTCCCCTCCGCCATCAGGGAGGAGGTAAAGGAGCCTGAAGACACACACTCAACGATTCAGGAACAGCTCCTTCCCCTCTGCCATCACGGAGGAGGTACAAGAGCCTGAAGACACACACTCAGCGACTCAGGAACAGCTTCTTCCCCTCCGCCATCAGGGAGGAGGTACAGGAGCCTGAAGACACACAAACTCAACGATTCAGGAACAGCTTCTTCCCCTCCGCCATCAGGGAGGAGGTACAGGAGCCTGAAGACACACACTCAGCGATTCACGAACAGCTTCTTCCCCTCTGCCATCATGGAGGATGTACAGGAGCCTGAAGGCACACGCTCAAGAGATTCAGGAACAGCTTCTTCCCCTCCGCCATCACGGAGGAGGTACAGGAGCCTGAAGACACACAGTCAGTGATTCAGGAACAGCTTCTTCCCCTCGGCCATCAGGGAGGAGGTAAAGGAGCCTGAAGACACACACTCAACGATTCAGGAACAGCTCCTTCCCCTCTGCCATCAGGGAGGAGGTACAGGAGCCTGAAGACACACACTCAGCGATTCAGGAACAGCTTCTTCCCCTCCGCCATCAGGGAGGAGGTAAAGGAGCCTGAAGACACACACTCAACGATTCAGGAACAGCTTCTTCCCCTCCGCCATCAGGGAGGAGGTACAGGAGCCTGAAGACACACACTCAGCGATTCAGGAACAGCTTCTTCCCCTCCGCCATCAGGGAGGAGGTACAGGAGTCTGAAGGCACACACTCAGCGATTCAGGAACAGCTTCTTCCCCTCCGCCATCAGGGAGGAGGTACAGGAGCCTGAAGACACACAGTCAGTGATTCAGGAACAGCTTCTTCCCTTCTGCCATCAGGGAGGATGTACAGGAGCCTGAAGACACACACTCAGCGATTCAGGAACAGCTTCTTCCCCTCCGCCATCAGGGAGGAGGTACAGGAGCCTGAAGACACACAGTCAGTGATTCAGGAACAGCTTCTTCCCCTCCGCCATCAGGGAGGAGGTAAAGGAGCCTGAAGACACACACTCAACGATTCAGGAACAGCTCCTTCCCCTCTGCCATCAGGGAGGAGGTACAGGAGCCTGAAGACACACAGTCAGTGATTCAGGAACAGCTTCTTCCCCTCTGCCATCAGGGAGGATGTACAGGAGCCTGAAGGCACACACTCAGAGATTCAGGAACAGCTTCTTCCCCTCCGCCATCACGGAGGAGGTACAGGAGCCTGAAGACACACAGTCAGTGATTCAGGAACAGCTTCTTCCCCTCCACCATCAGCGAGGAGGTACAGGAGGCTGAAGACACACAGTCAGTGATTCAGGAACAGCTTCTTTCCCTCTGCCATCAGGGAGGATGTACAGGAGCCTGAAGGCACACACTCAGAGATTCAGGAACAGCTTCTTCCCCTCCGCCATCACGGAGGAGGTACAGGAGCCTGAAGACACACAGTCAGTGATTCAGGAACAGCTTCTTCCCCTCCGCCATCAGGGAGGAGGTAAAGGAGCCTGAAGACACACACTCAACGATTCAGGAACAGCTCCTTCCCCTCTGCCATCAGGGAGGAGGTACAGGAGCCTGAAGACACACACTCAGCGATTCAGGAACAGCTTCTTCCCCTCCGCCATCAGGGAGGAGGTACAGGAGCCTGAAGACACACAGTCAGTGATTCAGGAACAGCTTCTTCCCCTCCGCCATCAGGGAGGAGGTAAAGGAGCCAGAAGACAAACACTCAACGATTCAGGAACAGCTTCTTCCCCTCCGCCATCAGGGAGGAGGTACAGGAGCCTGAAGACACACACTCAGCGATTCAGGAACAGCTTCTTCCCCTCCGCCATCAGGGAGGAGGTACAGGAGCCTGAAGGCACACACTAAGCGATTCAGGAACAGCTTCTTCCCCTCCGCCATCAGGGAGGATGTAAAGGAGCCTGAAGACACACACTCAGCGATTCAGGAACAGCTTATTCCCCTCCGCCATCAGGGAGTAGGTACAGGAGTCTGAAGGCACACACTCAGCGATTCAGGAACAGCTTCTTCCCCTCCGCCATCAGGGAGGAGGTACAGGAGCCTGAAGGCACACACTCAGCGATTCAGGAACAGCTTCTTCCCCTCTGCCATCAGGGAGGAGGTACAGGAGCCTGAAGACACACATTCAGTGATTCAGGAACAGCTTCTTCCCTCTGCCATCAGGGAGGAGGTACAGCAGCCTGAAGACACACAAACTCAACGATTCAGGAACAGCTTCTTCCCCTCCGCCATCAGGGAGGAGGTACAGGAGCCTGAAGACACACACTCAGCGATTCAGGAACAGCTTCTTCCCCTCTGCCATCATGGAGGATGTACAGGAGCCTGAAGGCACACGCTCAAGAGATTCAGGAACAGCTTCTTCCCCTCCGCCATCAGGGAGGAGGTACAGGAGCCTGAAGACACACACTCAGCGATTCAGGAACAGCTTCTTCCCCTCCGCCATCAGGGAGGAGGTACAGGAGTCTGAAGGCACACACTCAGCGATTCAGGAACAGCTTCTTCCCCTCCGCCATCAGGGAGGAGGTACAGGAGCCTGAAGACACACAGTCAGTGATTCAGGAACAGCTTCTTCCCCTCCGCCATCAGGGAGGAGGTAAAGGAGCCTGAAGACACACACTCAGCGATTCAGGAACAGCTTCTTCCCCTCTGCCATCAGGGAGGATGTACAGGAGCCTGAAGACACACACTCAGCGATTCAGGAACAGCTTCTTCCCCTCCGCCATCAGGGAGGAGGTACAGGAGCCTGAAGACACACAGTCAGTGATTCAGGAACAGCTTCTTCCCCTCCGCCATCAGGGAGGAGGTAAAGGAGCCTGAAGACACACACTCAAAGATTCAGGAACAGCTCCTTCCCCTCTGCCATCAGGGAGGAGGTACAGGAGCCTGAAGACACACACTCAGCGATTCAGGAACAGCTTCTTCCCCTCCGCCATCAGGGAGGAGGTAAAGGAGCCTGAAGACACACACTCAGCGATTCAGGAACAGCTTCTTCCCCTCTGCCATCAGGGAGGATGTACAGGAGCCTGAAGACACACACTCAGCGATTCAGGAACAGCTTATTCCCCTCCGCCATCAGGGAGGAGGTACAGGAGTCTGAAGGCACACACAGTCAGTGATTCAGGAACAGCTTCTTCCCCTCCGCCATCAGGGAGGAGGTACAGGAGCCTGAAGACACACAGTCAGTGATTCAGGAACAGCTTCTTCCCCTCCGCCATCAGGGAGGAGGTAAAGGAGCCTGAAGACACACACTCAACGATTCAGGAACAGCTCCTTCCCCTCTGCCATCACGGAGGAGGTACAAGAGCCTGAAGACACACACTCAGCGACTCAGGAACAGCTTCTTCCCCTCCGCCATCAGGGAGGAGGTACAGGAGCCTGAAGACACACAAACTCAACGATTCAGGAACAGCTTCTTCCCCTCCGCCATCAGGGAGGAGGTACAGGAGCCTGAAGACACACACTCAGCGATTCAGGAACAGCTTCTTCCCCTCTGCCATCATGGAGGATGTACAGGAGCCTGAAGGCACACGCTCAAGAGATTCAGGAACAGCTTCTTCCCCTCCGCCATCACGGAGGAGGTACAGGAGCCTGAAGACACACAGTCAGTGATTCAGGAACAGCTTCTTCCCCTCGGCCATCAGGGAGGAGGTAAAGGAGCCTGAAGACACACACTCAACGATTCAGGAACAGCTCCTTCCCCTCTGCCATCAGGGAGGAGGTACAGGAGCCTGAAGACAAACACTCAGCGATTCAGGAACAGCTTCTTCCCCTCCGCCATCAGGGAGGAGGTACAGGAGCCTGAAGACACACAGTCAGTGATTCAGGAACAGCTTCTTCCCCTCCGCCATCAGGGAGGAGGTAAAGGAGCCTGAAGACACACACTCAACGATTCAGGAACAGCTCCTTCCCCTCTGCCATCAGGGAGGAGGTACAGGAGCCTGAAGACACACACTCAGCGATTCAGGAACAGCTTCTTCCCCTCCGCCATCAGGGAGGAGGTAAAGGAGCCTGAAGACACACACTCAGCGATTCAGGAACAGCTTCTTCCCCTCTGCCATCAGGGAGGATGTACAGGAGCCTGAAGACACACACTCAGCGATTCAGGAACAGCTTATTCCCCTCCGCCATCAGGGAGGAGGTACAGGAGTCTGAAGGCACACACTCAGCGATTCAGGAACAGCTTCTTCCCCTCCGCCATCAGGGAGGAGGTACAGGAGCCTGAAGACACACAGTCAGTGATTCAGGAACAGCTTCTTCCCCTCCGCCATCAGGGAGGAGGTAAAGGAGCCTGAAGACACACACTCAACGATTCAGGAACAGCTCCTTCCCCTCTGCCATCACGGAGGAGGTACAAGAGCCTGAAGACACACACTCAGCGACTCAGGAACAGCTTCTTCCCCTCCGCCATCAGGGAGGAGGTACAGGAGCCTGAAGACACACAAACTCAACGATTCAGGAACAGCTTCTTCCCCTCCGCCATCAGGGAGGAGGTACAGGAGCCTGAAGACACACACTCAGCGATTCAGGAACAGCTTCTTCCCCTCTGCCATCATGGAGGATGTACAGGAGCCTGAAGGCACACGCTCAAGAGATTCAGGAACAGCTTCTTCCCCTCCGCCATCACGGAGGAGGTACAGGAGCCTGAAGACACACAGTCAGTGATTCAGGAACAGCTTCTTCCCCTCGGCCATCAGGGAGGAGGTAAAGGAGCCTGAAGACACACACTCAACGATTCAGGAACAGCTCCTTCCCCTCTGCCATCAGGGAGGAGGTACAGGAGCCTGAAGACACACACTCAGCGATTCAGGAACAGCTTCTTCCCCTCCGCCATCAGGGAGGAGGTAAAGGAGCCTGAAGACACACACTCAACGATTCAGGAACAGCTTCTTCCCCTCCGCCATCAGGGAAGAGGTACAGGAGCCTGAAGACACACACTCAGCGATTCAGGAACAGCTTCTTCCCCTCCGCCATCAGGGAGGAGGTACAGGAGTCTGAAGGCACACACTCAGCGATTCAGGAACAGCTTCTTCCCCTCCGCCATCAGGGAGGAGGTACAGGAGCCTGAAGACACACAGTCAGTGATTCAGGAACAGCTTCTTCCCCTCTGCCATCAGGGAGGATGTACAGGAGCCTGAAGACACACACTCAGCGATTCAGGAACAGCTTCTTCCCCTCCGCCATCAGGGAGGAGGTACAGGAGCCTGAAGACACACAGTCAGTGATTCAGGAACAGCTTCTTCCCCTCTGCCATCAGGGAGGATGTACAGGAGCCTGAAGGCACACACTCAACGATTCAGGAACAGCTCCTTCCCCTCTGCCATCACGGAGGAGGTACAAGAGCCTGAAGACACACACTCAGCGACTCAGGAACAGCTTCTTCCCCTCCGCCATCAGGGAGGAGGTACAGGAGCCTGAAGACACACAAACTCAACGATTCAGGAACAGCTTCTTCCCCTCCGCCATCAGGGAGGAGGTACAGGAGCCTGAAGACACACACTCAGCGATTCAGGAACAGCTTCTTCCCCTCTGCCATCATGGAGGATGTACAGGAGCCTGAAGGCACACGCTCAAGAGATTCAGGAACAGCTTCTTCCCCTCCGCCATCACGGAGGAGGTACAGGAGCCTGAAGACACACAGTCAGTGATTCAGGAACAGCTTCTTCCCCTCGGCCATCAGGGAGGAGGTAAAGGAGCCTGAAGACACACACTCAACGATTCAGGAACAGCTCCTTCCCCTCTGCCATCAGGGAGGAGGTACAGGAGCCTGAAGACACACACTCAGCGATTCAGGAACAGCTTCTTCCCCTCCGCCATCAGGGAGGAGGTAAAGGAGCCTGAAGACACACACTCAACGATTCAGGAACAGCTTCTTCCCCTCCGCCATCAGGGAAGAGGTACAGGAGCCTGAAGACACACACTCAGCGATTCAGGAACAGCTTCTTCCCCTCCGCCATCAGGGAGGAGGTACAGGAGCCTGAAGACACACAGTCAGTGATTCAGGAACAGCTTCTTCCCCTCTGCCATCAGGGAGGATGTACAGGAGCCTGAAGACACACACTAAGCGATTCAGGAACAGCTTCTTCCCCTCCGCCATCAGGGAGGAGGTACAGGAGCCTGAAGACACACAGTCAGTGATTCAGGAACAGCTTCTTCCCCTCTGCCATCAGGGAGGATGTACAGGAGCCTGAAGGCACACACTCAGAGATTCAGGAACAGCTTCTTCCCCTCTGCCATCAGGGAGGATGTACAGGAGCCTGAAGGCACACACTCAGAGATTCAGGAACAGCTTCTTCCCCTCCGCCATCACGGAGGAGGTACAGTAGCCTGAAGACACACAGTCAGTGATTCAGGAACAGCTTCTTCCCCTCCACCATCAGGGAGGAGGTACAGGAGCCTGAAGACACACAGTCAGTGATTCAGGAACAGCTTCTTTCCCTCTGCCATCAGGGAGGATGTACAGGAGCCTGAAGGCACACACTCAGAGATTCAGGAACAGCTTCTTCCCCTCCGCCATCACGGAGGAGGTACAGGAGCCTGAAGACACACAGTCAGTGATTCAGGAACAGCTTCTTCCCCTCCGCCATCAGGGAGGAGGTAAAGGAGCCTGAAGACACACACTCAACGATTCAGGAACAGCTCCTTCCCCTCTGCCATCAGGGAGGAGGTACAGGAGCCTGAAGACACACACTCAGCGATTCAGGAACAGCTTCTTCCCCTCCGCCATCAGGGAGGAGGTACAGGAGCCTGAAGACACACAGTCAGTGATTCAGGAACAGCTTCTTCCCCTCCGCCATCAGGGAGGAGGTAAAGGAGCCAGAAGACAAACACTCAACGATTCAGGAACAGCTTCTTCCCCTCCGCCATCAGGGAGGAGGTACAGGAGCCTGAAGGCACACACTCAGCGATTCAGGAACAGCTTCTTCCCCTCCGCCATCAGGGAGGATGTACAGGAGCCTGAAGACACACACTCAGCGATTCAGGAACAGCTTATTCCCCTCCACCATCAGGGAGGAGGTACAGGAGTCTGAAGGCACACACTCAGCGATTCAGGAACAGCTTCTTCCCCTCCGCCATCAGGGAGGAGGTAAAGGAGCCTGAAGGCACACACTCAGCGATTCAGGAACAGCTTCTTCCCCTCCGCCATCAGGGAGGAGGTACAGGAGCCTGAAGACACACACTCAGCGATTCAGGAACAGCTTCTTCCCCTCTGCCATCAGGGAGGAGGTACAGGAGCCTGAAGACACACATTCAGTGATTCAGGAACAGCTTCTTCCCTCTGCCATCAGGGAGTAGGTAGAGGAGCCTGAAGGCACACACTCAGCGATTCAGGAACAGCTCCTTCCCCTCTGCCATCAGGGAGGAGGTACAGGAGCCTGAAGGCACACACTCAGCGATTCAGGAACAGCTTCTTCCCCTCCGCCATCAGGGAGGATGTACAGGAGCCTGAAGACACACACTCAGCGATTCAGGAACAGCTTCTTCCCCTCTGCCATCAGGGAGGATGTACAGGGGACTGAAGACACACACTCAGCGATTCAGGAACAGCTTATTCCCCTCCGCCATCAGGGAGGAGGTACAGGAGTCTGAAGGCACACACTCAGCGATTCAGGAACAGCTTCTTCCCCTCCACCATCAGGGAGGAGGTACAGGAGCCTGAAGACACACAGTCAGTGATTCAGGAACAGCTTCTTCCCCTCCGCCATCAGGGAGGAGGTAAAGGAGCCAGAAGACACACACTCAACGATTCAGGAACAGCTTCTTCCCCTCCGCCATCAGGGAGGAGGTACAGGAGCCTGAAGACACACACTCAGCGATTCAGGAACAGCTTATTCCCCTCCACCATCAGGGTGGAGGTACAGGAGTCTGAAGGCACACACTCAGCGATTCAGGAACAGCTTCTTCCCCTCCGCCATCAGGGAGGAGGTACAGGAGCCTGAAGGCACACACTCAGAGATTCAGGAACAGCTTCTTCCCCTCCGCCATCACGGAGGAGGTACAGGAGCCTGAAGACACACAGTCAGTGATTCAGGAACAGCTTCTTCCCCTCCGGCATCAGGGAGGAGGTAAAGGAGCCTGAAGACACACACTCAACGATTCAGGAACAGCTCCTTCCCCTCTGCCATCAGGGAGGAGGTACAGGAGCCTGAAGACACACACTCAGCGATTCAGGAACAGCTTCTTCCCCTCCGCCATCAGGGAGGATGTACAGGAGCCTGAAGACACACACTCAGCGATTCAGGAACAGCTTCTTCCCCTCTGCCATCAGGGAGGATGTACAGGAGCCTGAAGACACACACTCAGCGACTCAGGAACAGCTTCTTCCCCTCCGCCATCAGGGAGGAGGTACAGGAGCCTGAAGACACACAAACTCAACGATTCAGGAACAGCTTCTTCCCCTCCGCCATCAGGGAGGAGGTACAGGAGCCTGAAGACACACACTCAGCGATTCAGGAACAGCTTCTTCCCCTCTGCCATCATGGAGGATGTACAGGAGCCTGAAGGCACACGCTCAAGAGATTCAGGAACAGCTTCTTCCCCTCCGCCATCAGGGAGGAGGTAAAGGAGCCTGAAGTCACACACTCAACGATTCAGGAACAGCTTCTTCCCCTCCGCCATCAGGGAAGAGGTACAGGAGCCTGAAGACACACACTCAGCGATTCAGGAACAGCTTCTTCCCCTCCGCCATCAGGGAGGAGGTACAGGAGTCTGAAGGCACACACTCAGCGATTCAGGAACAGCTTCTTCCCCTCCGCCATCAGGGAGGAGGTACAGGAGCCTGAAGACACACAGTCAGTGATTCAGGAACAGCTTCTTCCCCTCCGCCATCAGGGAGGAGGTAAAGGAGCCTGAAGACACACACTCAGCGATTCAGGAACAGCTTCTTCCCCTCTGCCATCAGGGAGGATGTACAGGAGCCTGAAGACACACACTCAGCGATTCAGGAACAGCTTCTTCCCCTCCGCCATCAGGGAGGAGGTACAGGAGCCTGAAGACACACAGTCAGTGATTCAGGAACAGCTTCTTCCCCTCCGCCATCAGGGAGGAGGTAAAGGAGCCTGAAGACACACACTCAACGATTCAGGAACAGCTCCTTCCCCTCTGCCATCAGGGAGGAGGTACAGGAGCCTGAAGACACACACTCAGCGATTCAGGAACAGCTTCTTCCCCTCCGCCATCAGGGAGGAGGTAAAGGAGCCTGAAGACACACACTCAGCGATTCAGGAACAGCTTCTTCCCCTCTGCCATCAGGGAGGATGTACAGGAGCCTGAAGACACACACTCAGCGATTCAGGAACAGCTTATTCCCCTCCGCCATCAGGGAGGAGGTACAGGAGTCTGAAGGCACACACTCAGCGATTCAGGAACAGCTTCTTCCCCTCCGCCATCAGGGAGGAGGTACAGGAGCCTGAAGACACACAGTCAGTGATTCAGGAACAGCTTCTTCCCCTCCGCCATCAGGGAGGAGGTAAAGGAGCCTGAAGACACACACTCAACGATTCAGGAACAGCTCCTTCCCCTCTGCCATCACGGAGGAGGTACAAGAGCCTGAAGACACACACTCAGCGACTCAGGAACAGCTTCTTCCCCTCCGCCATCAGGGAGGAGGTACAGGAGCCTGAAGACACACAAACTCAACGATTCAGGAACAGCTTCTTCCCCTCCGCCATCAGGGAGGAGGTACAGGAGCCTGAAGACACACACTCAGCGATTCAGGAACAGCTTCTTCCCCTCTGCCATCATGGAGGATGTACAGGAGCCTGAAGGCACACGCTCAAGAGATTCAGGAACAGCTTCTTCCCCTCCGCCATCACGGAGGAGGTACAGGAGCCTGAAGACACACAGTCAGTGATTCAGGAACAGCTTCTTCCCCTCGGCCATCAGGGAGGAGGTAAAGGAGCCTGAAGACACACACTCAACGATTCAGGAACAGCTCCTTCCCCTCTGCCATCAGGGAGGAGGTACAGGAGCCTGAAGACACACACTCAGCGATTCAGGAACAGCTTCTTCCCCTCCGCCATCAGGGAGGAGGTAAAGGAGCCTGAAGACACACACTCAACGATTCAGGAACAGCTTCTTCCCCTCCGCCATCAGGGAAGAGGTACAGGAGCCTGAAGACACACACTCAGCGATTCAGAAACAGCTTCTTCCCCTCCGCCATCAGGGAGGAGGTACAGGAGTCTGAAGGCACACACTCAGCGATTCAGGAACAGCTTCTTCCCCTCCGCCATCAGGGAGGAGGTACAGGAGCCTGAAGACACACAGTCAGTGATTCAGGAACAGCTTCTTCCCCTCTGCCATCAGGGAGGATGTACAGGAGCCTGAAGACACACACTCAGCGATTCAGGAACAGCTTCTTCCCCTCCGCCATCAGGGAGGAGGTACAGGAGCCTGAAGGCACACACTCAGCGATTCAGGAACAGCTTCTTCCCCTCCACCATCAGGGAGGATGTACAGGAGCCTGAAGACACACACTCAGCGATTCAGGAACAGCTTATTCCCCTCCACCATCAGGGAGGAGGTACAGGAGTCTGAAGGCACACACTCAGCGATTCAGGAACAGCTTCTTCCCCTCCGCCATCAGGGAGGAGGTACAGGAGCCTGAAGGCACACACTCAGCGATTCAGGAACAGCTTCTTCCCCTCCGCCATCAGGGAGGAGGTACAGGAGCCTGAAGACACAGACTCAGCGATTCAGGAACAGCTTCTTCCCCTCTGCCATCAGGGAGGAGGTACAGGAGCCTGAAGACACACATTCAGTGATTCAGGAACAGCTTCTTCCCTCTGCCATCAGGGAGTAGGTAGAGGAGCCTGAAGGCACACACTCAGCGATTCAGGAACAGCTCCTTCCCCTCCGCCATCAGGGAGGATGTACAGGAGCCTGAAGACACACACTCAGCGATTCAGGAACAGCTTCTTCCCCTCTGCCATCAGGGAGGATGTACAGGAGACTGAAGACACACACTCAGCGATTCAGGAACAGCTTATTCCCCTCCGCCATCAGGGAGGAGGTACAGGAGTCTGAAGGCACACACTCAGCGATTCAGGAACAGCTTCTTCCCCTCCACCATCAGGGAGGAGGTACAGGAGCCTGAAGACACACAGTCAGTGATTCAGGAACAGCTTCTTCCCCTCCGCCATCAGGGAGGAGGTAAAGGAGCCAGAAGACACACACTCAACGATTCAGGAACAGCTTCTTCCCCTCCGCCATCAGGGAGGAGGTACAGGAGCCTGAAGACACACACTCAGCGATTCAGGAACAGCTTATTCCCCTCCACCATCAGGGAGGAGGTACAGGAGTCTGAAGGCACACACTCAGCGATTCAGGAACAGCTTCTTCCCCTCCGCCATCAGGGAGGAGGTACAGGAGCCTGAAGGCACACACTCAGAGATTCAGGAACAGCTTCTTCCCCTCCGCCATCACGGAGGAGGAACAGGAGCCTGAAGACACACAGTCAGTGATTCAGGAACAGCTTCTTCCCCTCCGCCATCAGGGAGGAGGTAAAGGAGCCTGAAGACACACACTCAACGATTCAGGAACAGCTCCTTCCCCTCTGCCATCAGGGAGGAGGTACAGGAGCCTGAAGACACACACTCAGCGATTCAGGAACAGCTTCTTCCCCTCCGCCATCAGGGAGGAGGTACAGGAGCCTGAAGACACACAGTCAGTGATTCAGGAACAGCTTCTTCCCCTCCGCCATCAGGGAGGAGGTAAAGGAGCCAGAAGACAAACACTCAACGATTCAGGAACAGCTTCTTCCCCTCCGCCATCAGGGAGGAGGTACAGGAGCCTGAAGACACACACTCAGCGATTCAGGAACAGCTTCTTCCCCTCCGCCATCAGGGAGGAGGTACAGGAGCCTGAAGGCACACACTAAGCGATTCAGGAACAGCTTCTTCCCCTCCGCCATCAGGGAGGATGTACAGGAGCCTGAAGACACACACTCAGCGATTCAGGAACAGCTTCTTCCCCTCCGCCATCAGGGAGGAGGTACAGGAGCCTGAAGGCACACACTCAGCGATTCAGGAACAGCTTCTTCCCCTCTGCCATCAGGGAGGAGGTACAGGAGCCTGAAGACACACACTCAGAGATTCAGGAACAGCTTCTTCCCCTCTGCCATCAGGGAGGATGTACAGGAGCCTGAAGACACACACTCAGCGACTCAGGAACAGCTTCTTCCCCTCCGCCATCAGGGAGGAGGTACAGGAGCCTGAAGACACACAAACTCAACGATTCAGGAACAGCTTCTTCCCCTCCGCCATCAGGGAGGAGGTACAGGAGCCTGAAGACACACACTCAGCGATTCAGGAACAGCTTCTTCCCCTCTGCCATCATGGAGGATGTACAGGAGCCTGAAGGCACACGCTCAAGAGATTCAGGAACAGCTTCTTCCCCTCCGCCATCAGGGAGGAGGTAAAGGAGCCTGAAGACACACACTCAACGATTCAGGAACAGCTTCTTCCCCTCCGCCATCAGGGAGGAGGTACAGGAGCCTGAAGACACACACTCAGCGATTCAGGAACAGCTTCTTCCCCTCCGCCATCAGGGAGGAGGTACAGGAGTCTGAAGGCACACACTCAGCGATTCAGGAACAGCTTCTTCCCCTCCGCCATCAGGGAGGAGGTACAGGAGCCTGAAGACACACAGTCAGTGATTCAGGAACAGCTTCTTCCCCTCCGCCATCAGGGAGGAGGTAAAGGAGCCTGAAGACACACACTCAGCGATTCAGGAACAGCTTCTTCCCCTCTGCCTTCAGGGAGGATGTACAGGAGCCTGAAGACACACACTCAGCGATTCAGGAACAGCTTCTTCCCCTCCGCCATCAGGGAGGAGGTACAGGAGCCTGAAGACACACAGTCAGTGATTCAGGAACAGCTTCTTCCCCTCCGCCATCAGGGAGGAGGTAAAGGAGCCTGAAGACACACACTCAACGATTCAGGAACAGCTCCTTCCACTCTGCCATCAGGGAGGAGGTACAGGAGCCTGAAGACACACACTCAGCGATTCAGGAACAGCTTCTTCCCCTCTGCCATCAGGGAGGAGGTAAAGGAGCCTGAAGACACACACTCAGCGATTCAGGAACAGCTTCTTCCCCTCTGCCATCAGGGAGGATGTACAGGAGCCTGAAGACACACACTCAGCGATTCAGGAACAGCTTCTTCCCCTCTGCCATCATGGAGGATGTACAGGAGCCTGAAGGCACACGCTCAAGAGATTCAGGAACAGCTTCTTCCCCTCCGCCATCAGGGAGGAGGTAAAGGAGCCTGAAGACACACACTCAACGATTCAGGAACAGCTTCTTCCCCTCCGCCATCAGGGAGGAGGTACAGGAGCCTGAAGACACACACTCAGCGATTCAGGAACAGCTTCTTCCCCTCCGCCATCAGGGAGGAGGTACAGGAGTCTGAAGGCACACACTCAGCGATTCAGGAACAGCTTCTTCCCCTCCGCCATCAGGGAGGAGGTACAGGAGCCTGAAGACACACAGTCAGTGATTCAGGAACAGCTTCTTCCCCTCCGCCATCAGGGAGGAGGTAAAGGAGCCTGAAGACACACACTCAGCGATTCAGGAACAGCTTCTTCCCCTCTGCCATCAGGGAGGATGTACAGGAGCCTGAAGACACACACTCAGCGATTCAGGAACAGCTTCTTCCCCTCCGCCATCAGGGAGGAGGTACAGGAGCCTGAAGACACACAGTCAGTGATTCAGGAACAGCTTCTTCCCCTCCGCCATCAGGGAGGAGGTAAAGGAGCCTGAAGACACACACTCAACGATTCAGGAACAGCTCCTTCCACTCTGCCATCAGGGAGGAGGTACAGGAGCCTGAAGACACACACTCAGCGATTCAGGAACAGCTTCTTCCCCTCTGCCATCAGGGAGGAGGTAAAGGAGCCTGAAGACACACACTCAGCGATTCAGGAACAGCTTCTTCCCCTCTGCCATCAGGGAGGATGTACAGGAGCCTGAAGACACACACTCAGCGATTCAGGAACAGCTTATTCCCCTCCGCCATCAGGGAGGAGGTACAGGAGTCTGAAGGCACACACTCAGCGATTCAGGAACAGCTTCTTCCCCTCCGCCATCAGGGAGGAGGTACAGGAGCCTGAAGACACACAGTCAGTGCTTCAGGAACAGCTTCTTCCCCTCCGCCATCAGGGAGGAGGTAAAGGAGCCTGAAGACACACACTCAACGATTCAGGAACAGCTCCTTCCCCTCTGCCATCACGGAGGAGGTACAAGAGCCTGAAGACACACACTCAGCGACTGAGGAACAGCTTCTTCCCCTCCGCCATCAGGGAGGAGGTACAGGAGCCTGAAGACACACACTCAGCGATTCAGGAACAGCTTCTTCCCCTCCGCCATCAGGGAGGAGGTAAAGGAGCCTGAAGACACACACTCAACGATTCAGGAACAGCTTCTTCCCCTCCGCCATCAGGGAAGAGGTACAGGAGCCTGAAGACACACACTCAGCGATTCAGGAACAGCTTCTTCCCCTCCGCCATCAGGGAGGAGGTACAGGAGTCTGAAGGCACACACTCAGCGATTCAGGAACAGCTTCTTCCCCTCCGCCATCAGGGAGGAGGTACAGGAGCCTGAAGACACACAGTCAGTGATTCAGGAACAGCTTCTTCCCCTCTGCCATCAGGGAGGATGTACAGGAGCCTGAAGACACACACTCAGCGATTCAGGAACAGCTTCTTCCCCTCCGCCATCAGGGAGGAGGTACAGGAGCCTGAAGACACACAGTCAGTGATTCAGGAACAGCTTCTTCCCCTCCGCCATCAGGAAGGAGGTAAAGGAGCCTGAAGACACACACTCAACGATTCAGGAACAGCTCCTTCCCCTCTGCCATCAGGGAGGAGGTACAGGAGCCTGAAGACACACACTCAGCGATTCAGGAACAGCTTCTTCCCCTCCGCCATCAGGGAGGAGGTACAGGAGCCTGAAGACACACAGTCAGTGATTCAGGAACAGCTTCTTCCCCTCTGCCATCAGGGAGGATGTACAGGAGCCTGAAGGCACACACTCAGAGATTCAGGAACAGCTTCTTCCCCTCCGCCATCACGGAGGAGGTACAGGAGCCTGAAGACACACAGTCAGTGATTCAGGAACAGCTTCTTCCCCTCCACCATCAGGGAGGAGGTACAGGAGGCTGAAGACACACAGTCAGTGATTCAGGAACAGCTTCTTTCCCTCTGCCATCAGGGAGGATGTACAGGAGCCTGAAGGCACACACTCAGAGATTCAGGAACAGCTTCTTCCCCTCCGCCATCACGGAGGAGGTACAGGAGCCTGAAGACACACAGTCAGTGATTCAGGAACAGCTTCTTCCCCTCCGCCATCAGGGAGGAGGTAAAGGAGCCTGAAGACACACACTCAACGATTCAGGAACAGCTCCTTCCCCTCTGCCATCAGGGAGGAGGTACAGGAGCCTGAAGACGCACACTCAGCGATTCAGGAACAGCTTCTTCCCCTCCGCCATCAGGGAGGAGGTACAGGAGCCTGAAGACACACAGTCAGTGATTCGGGAACAGCTTCTTCCCCTCCGCCATCAGGGAGGAGGTAAAGGAGCCAGAAGACAAACACTCAACGATTCAGGAACAGCTTCTTCCCCTCCGCCATCAGGGAGGAGGTACAGGAGCCTGAAGACACACACTCAGCGATTCAGGAACAGCTTCTTCCCCTCCGCCATCAGGGAGGAGGTACAGGAGCCTGAAGGCACACACTCAGCGATTCAGGAACAGCTTCTTCCCCTCCGCCATCAGGGAGGATGTACAGGAGCCTGAAGACACACACTCAGCGATTCAGGAACAGCTTATTCCCCTCCGCCATCAGGGAGGAGATACAGGAGTCTGAAGGCACACACTCAGCGATTCAGGAACAGCTTCTTCCCCTCCGCCAGCAGGGAGGAGGTACAGGAGCCTGAAGGCACACACTCAGCGATTCAGGAACAGCTTCTTCCCCTCTGCTATCAGGGAGGAGGTACAGGAGCCTGAAGACACACATTCAGTGATTCAGGAACAGCTTCTTCCCTCTGCCATCAGGGAGTAGGTAGAGGAGCCTGAAGGCACACACTCAGCGATTCAGGAACAGCTTCTTCCCCTCCGCCATCAGGGAGGATGTACAGGAGCCTGAAGACACACACTCAGCGATTCAGGAACAGCTTCTTCCCCTCTGCCATCAGGGAGGATGTACAGGTGCCTGAAGACACACACCCAGCGACTCAGGAACAGCTTCTTCCCCTCCGCCATCAGGGAGGAGGTACAGGAGCCTGAAGACACACAAACTCAACGATTCAGGAACAGCTTCTTCCCCTCCGCCATCAGGGAGGAGGTACAGGAGCCTGAAGACACACACTCAGCGATTCAGGAACAGCTTCTTCCCCTCTGCCATCATGGAGGATGTACAGGAGCCTGAAGGCACACGCTCAAGAGATTCAGGAACAGCTTCTTCCCCTCCGCCATCAGGGAGGAGGTAAAGGAGCTTGAAGACACACACTCAACGATTCAGGAACAGCTTCTTCCCCTCCGCCATCAGGGAGGAGGTACAGGAGCCTGAAGACACACACTCAGCGATTCAGGAACAGCTTCTTCCCCTCCGCCATCAGGGAGGAGGTACAGGAGTCTGAAGGCACACACTCAGCGATTCAGAAACAGCTTCTTCCCCTCCGCCATCAGGGAGGAGGTACAGGAGCCTGAAGACACACAGTCAGTGATTCAGGAACAGCTTCTTCCCCTCCGCCATCAGGGAGGAGGTAAAGGAGCCTGAAGACACACACTCAGCAATTCAGGAACAGCTTCTTCCCCTCTGCCATCAGGGAGGATGTACAGGAGCCTGAAGACACGCACTCAGCGATTCAGGAACAGCTTCTTCCCCTCCGCCATCAGGGAGGAGGTACAGGAGCCTGAAGACACACAGTCAGTGATTCAGGAACAGCTTCTTCCCCTCCGCCATCAGGGAGGAGGTAAAGGAGCCTGAAGACACACACTCAACGATTCAGGAACAGCTCCTTCCCCTCTGCCATCAGGGAGGAGGTACAGGAGCCTGAAGACACACACTCAGCGATTCAGGAACAGCTTCTTCCCCTCCGCCATCAGGGAGGAGGTACAGGAGCCTGAAGACACACAGTCAGTGATTCAGGAACAGCTTCTTCCCCTCTGCCATCAGGGAGGATGTACAGGAGCCTGAAGGCACACACTCAGAGATTCAGGAACAGCTTCTTCCCCTCCGCCATCACGGAGGAGGTACAGGAGCCTGAAGACACACAGTCAGTGATTCAGGAACAGCTTCTTCCCCTCCACCATCAGGGAGGAGGTACAGGAGCCTGAAGACACACAGTCAGTGATTCAGGAACAGCTTCTTTCCCTCTGCCATCAGGAAGGATGTACAGGAGCCTGAAGGCACACACTCAGAGATTCAGGAACAGCTTCTTCCCCTCCGCCATCACGGAGGAGGTACAGGAGCCTGAAGACACACAGTCAGTGATTCAGGAACAGCTTCTTCCCCTCCGCCATCAGGGAGGAGGTAAAGGAGCCTGAAGACACACACTCAACGATTCAGGAACAGCTCCTTCCCCTCTGCCATCAGGGAGGAGGTACAGGAGCCTGAAGACACACACTCAGCGATTCAGGAACAGCTTCTCCCCCTCCGCCATCAGGGAGGAGGTACAGGAGCCTGAAGACACACAGTCAGTGATTCAGGAACAGCTTCTTCCCCTCCGCCATCAGGGAGGAGGTAAAGGAGCCAGAAGACAAACACTCAACGATTCAGGAACAGCTTCTTCCCCTCCGCCATCAGGGAGGAGGAACAGGAGCCTGAAGGCACACACTCAGCGATTCAGGAACAGCTTCTTCCCCTCCGCCATCAGGGAGGATGTACAGGAGCCTGAAGACACACACTCAGCGATTCAGGAACAGCTTATTCCCCTCCACCATCAGGGAGGAGGTACAGGAGTCTGAAGGCACACACTCAGCGATTCAGGAACAGCTTCTTCCCCTCCGCCATCAGGGAGGAGGTACAGGAGCCTGAAGGCACACACTCAGCGATTCAGGAACAGCTTCTTCCCCTCCGCCATCAGGGAGGAGGTACAGGAGCCTGAAGACACACACTCAGCGATTCAGGAACAGCTTCTTCCCCTCTGCCATCACGGAGGAGGTACAGGAGCCTGAAGACACACATTCAGTGATTCAGGAACAGCTTCTTCCCTCTGCCATCAGGGAGTAGGTAGAGGAGCCTGAAGGCACACACTCAGCGATTCAGGAACAGCTCCTTCCCCTCTGCCATCAGGGAGGAGGTACAGGAGCCTGAAGGCACACACTCAGCGATTCAGGAACAGCTTCTTCCCCTCCGCCATCAGGGAGGATGTACAGGAGCCTGAAGACACACACTCAGCGATTCAGGAACAGCTTCTTCCCCTCTGCCATCAGGGAGGATGTACAGGAGACTGAAGACACACACTCAGCGATTCAGGAACAGCTTATTCCCCTCCGCCATCAGGGAGGAGGTACAGGAGTCTGAAGGCACACACTCAGCGATTCAGGAACAGCTTCTTCCCCTCCACCATCAGGGAGGAGGTACAGGAGCCTGAAGACACACAGTCAGTGATTCAGGAACAGCGTCTTCCCCTCCGCCATCAGGGAGGAGGTAAAGGAGCCAGAAGACACACACTCAACGATTCAGGAACAGCTTCTTCCCCTCCGCCATCAGGGAGGAGGTACAGGAGCCTGAAGACACACACTCAGCGATTCAGGAACAGCTTATTCCCCTCCACCATCAGGGAGGAGGTACAGGAGTCTGAAGGCACACACTCAGCGATTCAGGAACAGCTTCTTCCCCTCCGCCATCAGGGAGGAGGTACAGGAGCCTGAAGGCACACACTCAGAGATTCAGGAACAGCTTCTTCCCCTCCGCCATCACGGAGGAGGTACAGGAGCCTGAAGACACACAGTCAGTGATTCAGGAACAGCTTCTTCCCCTCCGCCATCAGGGAGGAGGTAAAGGAGCCTGAAGACACACACTCAACGATTCAGGAACAGCTCCTTCCCCTCTGCCATCAGGGAGGAGGTACAGGAGCCTGAAGACACACACTCAGCGATTCAGGAACAGCTTCTTCCCCTCCGCCATCAGGGAGGAGGTACAGGAGCCTGAAGACACACAGTCAGTGATTCAGGAACAGCTTCTTCCCCTCCGCCATCAGGGAGGAGGTAAAGGAGCCAGAAGACAAACACTCAACGATTCAGGAACAGCTTCTTCCCCTCCGCCATCAGGGAGGAGGTACAGGAGCCTGAAGACACACACTCAGCGATTCAGGAACAGCTTCTTCCCCTCTGCCATCAGGGAGGATGTACAGGAGCCTGAAGACACACAGTCAGTGATTCAGGAACAGCTTCTTCCCCTCCGCCATCAGGGAGGAGGTAAAGGAGCCTGAAGACACACACTCAACGATTCAGGAACAGCTCCTTCCCCTCTGCCATCAGGGAGGAGGTACAGGAGCCTGAAGACACACACTCAGCGATTCAGGAACAGCTTCTTCCCCTCTGCCATCAGGGAGGATGTACAGGAGCCTGAAGACACACACTCAGCGATTCAGGAACAGCTTATTCCCCTCCGCCATCAGGGAGGAGGTACAGGAGTCTGAAGGCACACACTCAGCGATTCAGGAACAGCTTCTTCCCCTCCGCCATCAGGGAGGAGGTACAGGAGCCTGAAGACACACAGTCAGTGATTCAGGAACAGCTTCTTCCCCTCCGCCATCAGGGAGGAGGTAAAGGAGCCTGAAGACACACACTCAACGATTCAGGAACAGCTCCTTCCCCTCTGCCATCACGGAGGAGGTACAAGAGCCTGAAGACACACACTCAGCGACTCAGGAACAGCTTCTTCCCCTCCGCCATCAGGGAGGAGGTACAGGAGCCTGAAGACACACAAACTCAACGATTCAGGAACAGCTTCTTCCCCTCTGCCATCATGGAGGATGTACAGGAGCCTGAAGGCACACGCTCAAGAGATTCAGGAACAGCTTCTTCCCCTCCGCCATCACGGAGGAGGTACAGGAGCCTGAAGACACACAGTCAGTGATTCAGGATCAGCTTCTTCCCCTCGGCCATCAGGGAGGAGGTAAAGGAGCCTGAAGACACACACTCAACGATTCAGGAACAGCTCCTTCCCCTCTGCCATCAGGGAGGAGGTACAGGAGCCTGAAGACACACACTCAGCGATTCAGGAACAGCTTCTTCCCCTCCGCCATCAGGGAGGAGGTAAAGGAGCCTGAAGACACACACTCAACGATTCAGGAACAGCTTCTTCCCCTCCGCCATCAGGGAAGAGGTACAGGAGCCTGAAGACACACACTCAGCGATTCAGGAACAGCTTCTTCCCCTCCGCCATCAGGGAGGAGGTACAGGAGTCTGAAGGCACACACTCAGCGATTCAGGAACAGCTTCTTCCCCTCCGCCATCAGGGAGGAGGTACAGGAGCCTGAAGACACACAGTCAGTGATTCAGGAACAGCTTCTTCCCCTCTGCCATCAGGGAGGATGTACAGGAGCCTGAAGACACACACTCAGCGATTCAGGAACAGCTTCTTCCCCTCCGCCATCAGGGAGGAGGTACAGGAGCCTGAAGACACACAGTCAGTGATTCAGGAACAGCTTCTTCCCCTCCGCCATCAGGGAGGAGGTAAAGGAGCCTGAAGACACACACTCAACGATTCAGGAACAGCTCCTTCCCCTCTGCCATCAGGGAGGAGGTACAGGAGCCTGAAAGCACACACTCAGCGATTCAGGAACAGCTTCTTCCCCTCCGCCATCAGGGAGGAGGTACAGGAGCCTGAAGACACACAGTCAGTGATTCAGGAACAGCTTCTTCCCCTCTGCCATCAGGGAGGATGTACAGGAGCCTGAAGGCACACACTCAGAGATTCAGGAACAGCTTCTTCCCCTCCGCCATCACGGAGGAGGTACAGGAGCCTGAAGACACACAGTCAGTGATTCAGGAACAGCTTCTTCCCCTCCACGATCAGGGAGGAGGTACAGGAGGCTGAAGACACACAGTCAGTGATTCAGGAACAGCTTCTTTCCCTCTGCCATCAGGGAGGATGTACAGGAGCCTGAAGGCACACACTCAGAGATTCAGGAACAGCTTCTTCCCCTCCGCCATCACGGAGGAGGTACAGGAGCCTGAAGACACACAGTCAGTGATTCAGGAACAGCTTCTTCCCCTCCGCCATCAGGGAGGAGGTAAAGGAGCCTGAAGACACACACTCAACGATTCAGGAACAGCTCCTTCCCCTCTGCCATCAGGGAGGAGGTACAGGAGCCTGAAGACGCACACTCAGCGATTCAGGAACAGCTTCTTCCCCTCCGCCATCAGGGAGGAGGTACAGGAGCCTGAAGACACACAGTCAGTGATTCAGGAACAGCTTCTTCCCCTCCGCCATCAGGGAGGAGGTAAAGGAGCCAGAAGACAAACACTCAACGATTCAGGAACAGCTTCTTCCCCTCCGCCATCAGGGAGGAGGTACAGGAGCCTGAAGACACACACTCAGCGATTCAGGAACAGCTTCTTCCCCTCCGCCATCAGGGAGGAGGTACAGGAGCCTGAAGGCACACACTCAGCGATTCAGGAACAGCTTCTTCCCCTCCGCCATCAGGGAGGATGTACAGGAGCCTGAAGACACACACTCAGCGATTCAGGAACAGCTTATTCCCCTCCGCCATCAAGGAGGAGGTACAGGAGTCTGAAGGCACACACTCAGCGATTCAGGAACAGCTTCTTCCCCTCCGCCATCAGGGAGGAGGTACAGGAGCCTGAAGGCACACACTCAGCGAATCAGGAACAGCTTCTTCCCCTCTGCTATCAGGGAGGAGGTACAGGAGCCTGAAGACACACATTCAGTGATTCAGGAACAGCTTCTTCCCTCTGCCATCAGGGAGTAGGTAGAGGAGCCTGAAGGCACACACTCAGCGATTCAGGAACAGCTTCTTCCCCTCCGCCATCAGGGAGGATGTACAGGAGCCTGAAGACACACACTCAGCGATTCAGGAACAGCTTCTTCCCCTCTGCCATGAGGGAGGATGTACAGGAGCCTGAAGACACACAAACTCAACGATTCAGGAACAGCTTCTTCCCCTCTGCCATCAGGGAGGATGTACAGGAGCCTGAAGACACACACCCAGCGACTCAGGAACAGCTTCTTCCCCTCTGCCATCAGGGAGGATGTACAGGAGCCTGAAGACACACACCCAGCGACTCAGGAACAGCTTCTTCCCCTCCGCCATCAGGGAGGAGGTACAGGAGCCTGAAGACACACAAACTCAACGATTCAGGAACAGCTTCTTCCCCTCCGCCATCAGGGAGGAGGTACAGGAGCCTGAAGACACACACTCAGCGATTCAGGAACAGCTTCTTCCCCTCTGCCATCATGGAGGATGTACAGGAGCCTGAAGGCACACGCTCAAGAGATTCAGGAACAGCTTCTTCCCCTCCGCCATCAGGGAGGAGGTAAAGGAGCTTGAAGACACACACTCAACGATTCAGGAACAGCTTCTTCCCCTCCGCCATCAGGGAGGAGGTACAGGAGCCTGAAGACACACACTCAGCGATTCAGGAACAGCTTCTTCCCCTCCGCCATCAGGGAGGAGGTACAGGAGTCTGAAGGCACACACTCAGCGATTCAGGAACAGCTTCTTCCCCTCCGCCATCAGGGAGGAGGTACAGGAGCCTGAAGACACACAGTCAGTGATTCAGGAACAGCTTCTTCCCCTCCGCCATCAGGGAGGAGGTAAAGGAGCCTGAAGACACACACTCAGCAATTCAGGAACAGCTTCTTCCCCTCTGCCATCAGGGAGGATGTACAGGAGCCTGAAGACACACACTCAGCGATTCAGGAACAGCTTCTTCCCCTCCGCCATCAGGGAGGAGGTACAGGAGCCTGAAGACTCACAGTCAGTGATTCAGGAACAGCTTCTTCCCCTCCGCCATCAGGGAGGAGGTAAAGGAGCCTGAAGACACACACTCAACGATTCAGGAACAGCTCCTTCCCCTCTGCCATCAGGGAGGAGGTACAGGAGCCTGAAGACACACACTCAGCGATTCAGGAACAGCTTCTTCCCCTCCGCCATCAGGGAGGAGGTACAGGAGCCTGAAGACACACAGTCAGTGATTCAGGAACAGCTTCTTTCCCTCTGCCATCAGGGAGGATGTACAGGAGCCTGAAGGCACACACTCAGAGATTCAGGAACAGCTTCTTCCCCTCCGCCATCACGGAGGAGGTACAGGAGCCTGAAGACACACAGTCAGTGATTCAGGAACAGCTTCTTCCCCTCCGCCATCAGGGAGGAGGTAAAGGAGCCTGAAGACACACACTCAACGATTCAGGAACAGCTCCTTCCCCTCTGCCATCAGGGAGGAGGTACAGGAGCCTGAAGACACACACTCAGCGATTCAGGAACAGCTTCTTCCCCTCCGCCATCAGGGAGGAGGTACAGGAGCCTGAAGACACACAGTCAGTGATTCAGGAACAGCTTCTTCCCCTCCGCCATCAGGGAGGAGGTAAAGGAGCCAGAAGACAAACACTCAACGATTCAGGAACAGCTTCTTCCCCTCTGCCATCAGGGAGGAGGTACAGGAGCCTGAAGGCACACACTCAGCGATTCAGGAACAGCTTCTTCCCCTCCGCCATCAGGGAGGATGTACAGGAGCCTGAAGACACACACTCAGCGATTCAGGAACAGCTTATTCCCCTCCACCATCAGGGAGGAGGTACAGGAGTCTGAAGGCACACACTCAGCGATTCAGGAACAGCTTCTTCCCCTCCGCCATCAGGGAGGAGGTACAGGAGCCTGAAGGCACACACTCAGCGATTCAGGAACAGCTTCTTCCCCTCTGCCATCAGGGAGGAGGTACAGGAGCCTGAAGACACACATTCAGTGATTCAGGAACAGCTTCTTCCCTCTGCCATCAGGGAGTAGGTAGAGGAGCCTGAAGGCACACACTCAGCGATTCAGGAACAGCTTCTTCCCCTCCGCCATCAGGGAGGATGTACAGGAGCCTGAAGACACACACTCAGCGATTCAGGAACAGCTTCTTCCCCTCTGCTATCAGGGAGGATGTACAGGAGACTGAAGACACACACTCAGCGATTCAGGAACAGCTTATTCCCCTCCGCCATCAGGGAGGAGGTACAGGAGTCTGAAGACACACAGTCAGTGATTCAGGAACAGCTTCTTCCCCTCCGCCATCAGGGAGGAGGTAAAGGAGCCAGAAGACACACACTCAACGATTCAGGAACAGCTTCTTCCCCTCCGCCATCAGGGAGGAGGTACAGGAGCCTGAAGACACACACTCAGCGATTCAGGAACAGCTTATTCCCCTCCACCATCAGGGAGGAGGTACAGGAGTCTGAAGGCACACACTCAGCGATTCAGGAACAGCTTCTTCCCCTCCGCCATCAGGGAGGAGGTACAGGAGCCTGAAGGCACACACTCAGCGATTCAGGAACAGCTTCTTCCCCTCTGCCATCAGGGAGGAGGTACAGGAGCCTGAAGACACACATTCAGTGATTCAGCAAAAGCTTCTTCCCTCTGCCATCAGGGAGTAGGTAGAGGAGCCTGAAGGCACACACTCAGCGATTCAGGAACAGCTTCTTCCCCTCCGCCATCAGGGAGGATGTACAGGAGCCTGAAGACACACACTCAGCGATTCTGGAACAGCTTCTTCCCCTCTGCCATCAGGGAGGATGTACAGGAGCCTGAAGACACACACTCAGCGATTCAGGAACAGCTTATTCCCCTCCGCCATCAGGGAGGAGGTACAGGAGTCTGAAGGCACACACTCAGCGATTCAGGAACAGCTTCTTCCCCTCCACCATCAGGGAGGAGGTACAGGAGCCTGAAGACACACAGTCAGTGATTCAGGAACAGCTTCTTCCCCTCCGCCATCAGGGAGGAGGTAAAGGAGCCAGAAGACACACACTCAACGATTCAGGAACAGCTTCTTCCCCTCCGCCATCAGGGAGGAGGTACAGGAGCCTGAAGACACACACTCAGCGATTCAGTAACAGCTTCTTCCCCTGCGCCATCAGGGAGGAGGTACAGGAGCCTGAAGACACACAGTCAGTGATTCAGGAACAGCTTCTTCCCCTCTGCCATCAGGGAGGAGGTAAAGGAGCCTGAAGACACACACTCAACGATTCAGGAACAGCTCCTTCCCCTCTGCCATCAGGGAGGAGGTACAGGAGCCTGAAGACACACACTCAGCGATTCAGGAACAGCTTCTTCCCCTCCGCCATCAGGGAGGAGGTACAGGAGCCTGAAGACACACAGTCAGTGATTCAGGAACAGCTTCTTTCCCTCTGCCATCAGGGAGGATGTACAGGAGCCTGAAGGCACACACTCAGAGATTCAGGAACAGCTTCTTCCCCTCCGCCATCACGGAGGAGGTACAGGAGCCTGAAGACACACAGTCAGTGATTCAGGAACAGCTTCTTCCCCTCCGCCATCAGGGAGGAGGTAAAGGAGCCTGAAGACACACACTCAACGATTCAGGAACAGCTCCTTCCCCTCTGCCATCAGGGAGGAGGTACAGGAGCCTGAAGACACACACTCAGCGATTCAGGAACAGCTTCTTCCCCTCCGCCATCAGGGAGGAGGTACAGGAGCCTGAAGACACACAGTCAGTGATTCAGGAACAGCTTCTTCCCCTCCGCCATCAGGGAGGAGGTAAAGGAGCCAGAAGACAAACACTCAACGATTCAGGAACAGCTTCTTCCCCTCCGCCATCAGGGAGGAGGTACAGGAGCCTGAAGACACACACTCAGCGATTCAGGAACAGCTTCTTCCCCTCCGCCATCAGGGAGGAGGTACAGGAGCCTGAAGGCACACACTCAGCGATTCAGGAACAGCTTCTTCCCCTCCGCCATCAGGGAGGATGTACAGGAGCCTGAAGACACACACTCAGCGAATCAGGAACAGCTTATTCCCCTCCGCCATCAGGGAGGAGGTACAGGAGCCTGAAGGCACACACTCAGCGATTCAGGAACAGCTTCTTCCCCTCTGCCATCAGGGAGGAGGTACAGGAGCCTGAAGACACACATTCAGTGATTCAGGAACAGCTTCTTCCCTCTGCCATCAGGGAGTAGGTAGAGGAGCCTGAAGACACACACTCAGCGATTCAGGAACAGCTTCTTCCCCTCCGCCATCAGGGAGGATGTACAGGAGCCTGAAGACACACACTCAGCGATTCAGGAACAGCTTCTTCCCCTCTGCCATCAGGGAGGATGTACAGGAGCCTGAAGACACACACTCAGCGATTCAGGAACAGCTTATTCCCCTCCGCCATCAGGGAGGAGGTACAGGAGTCTGAAGGCACACACTCAGCGATTCAGGAACAGCTTCTTCCCCTCCGCCATCAGGGAGGAGGTACAGGAGCCTGAAGGCACACACTCAGCGATTCAGGAACAGCTTCTTCCCCTCTGCCATCAGGGAGGAGGTACAGGAGCCTGAAGACACACATTCAGTGATTCAGGAACAGCTTCTTCCCTCTGCCATCAGGGAGTAGGTAGAGGAGCCTGAAGGCACACACTCAGCGATTCAGGAACAGCTTCTTCCCCTCCGCCATCAGGGAGGATGTACAGGAGCCTGAAGACACACACTCAGCGATTCAGGAACAGCTTCTTCCCCTCTGCCATCAGGGAGGATGTACAGGAGACTGAAGACACACACTCAGCGATTCAGGAACAGCTTATTCCCCTCCGCCATCAGGGAGGAGGTACAGGAGTCTGAAGACACACAGTCAGTGATTCAGGAACAGCTTCTTCCCCTCCGCCATCAGGGAGGAGGTAAAGGAGCCAGAAGACACACACTCAACGATTCAGGAACAGCTTCTTCCCCTCCGCCATCAGGGAGGAGGTACAGGAGCCTGAAGACACACACTCAGCGATTCAGGAACAGCTTATTCCCCTCCACCATCAGGGAGGAGGTACAGGAGTCTGAAGGCACACACTCAGCGATTCAGGAACAGCTTCTTCCCCTCCACCATCAGGGAGGAGGTACAGGAGCCTGAAGACACACAGTCAGTGATTCAGGAACAGCTTCTTCCCCTCCGCCATCAGGGAGGAGGTAAAGGAGCCAGAAGACACACACTCAACGATTCAGGAACAGCTTCTTCCCCTCCGCCATCAGGGAGGAGGTACAGGAGCCTGAAGACACACACTCAGCGATTCAGTAACAGCTTCTTCCCCTGCGCCATCAGGGAGGAGGTACAGGAGCCTGAAGACACACAGTCAGTGATTCAGGAACAGCTTCTTCCCCTCTGCCATCAGGGAGGAGGTAAAGGAGCCTGAAGACACACACTCAACGATTCAGGAACAGCTCCTTCCCCTCTGCCATCAGGGAGGAGGTACAGGAGCCTGAAGACACACACTCAGCGATTCAGGAACAGCTTCTTCCCCTCCGCCATCAGGGAGGAGGTACAGGAGCCTGAAGACACACAGTCAGTGATTCAGGAACAGCTTCTTTCCCTCTGCCATCAGGGAGGATGTACAGGAGCCTGAAGGCACACACTCAGAGATTCAGGAACAGCTTCTTCCCCTCCGCCATCACGGAGGAGGTACAGGAGCCTGAAGACACACAGTCAGTGATTCAGGAACAGCTTCTTCCCCTCCGCCATCAGGGAGGAGGTAAAGGAGCCTGAAGACACACACTCAACGATTCAGGAACAGCTCCTTCCCCTCTGCCATCAGGGAGGAGGTACAGGAGCCTGAAGACACACACTCAGCGATTCAGGAACAGCTTCTTCCCCTCCGCCATCAGGGAGGAGGTACAGGAGCCTGAAGACACACAGTCAGTGATTCAGGAACAGCTTCTTCCCCTCCGCCATCAGGGAGGAGGTAAAGGAGCCAGAAGACAAACACTCAACGATTCAGGAACAGCTTCTTCCCCTCCGCCATCAGGGAGGAGGTACAGGAGCCTGAAGACACACACTCAGCGATTCAGGAACAGCTTCTTCCCCTCCGCCATCAGGGAGGAGGTACAGGAGCCTGAAGGCACACACTCAGCGATTCAGGAACAGCTTCTTCCCCTCCGCCATCAGGGAGGATGTACAGGAGCCTGAAGACACACACTCAGCGAATCAGGAACAGCTTATTCCCCTCCGCCATCAGGGAGGAGGTACAGGAGCCTGAAGGCACACACTCAGCGATTCAGGAACAGCTTCTTCCCCTCTGCCATCAGGGAGGAGGTACAGGAGCCTGAAGACACACATTCAGTGATTCAGGAACAGCTTCTTCCCTCTGCCATCAGGGAGTAGGTAGAGGAGCCTGAAGACACACACTCAGCGATTCAGGAACAGCTTCTTCCCCTCCGCCATCAGGGAGGATGTACAGGAGCCTGAAGACACACACTCAGCGATTCAGGAACAGCTTCTTCCCCTCTGCCATCAGGGAGGATGTACAGGAGCCTGAAGACACACACTCAGCGATTCAGGAACAGCTTATTCCCCTCCGCCATCAGGGAGGAGGTACAGGAGTCTGAAGGCACACACTCAGCGATTCAGGAACAGCTTCTTCCCCTCCGCCATCAGGGAGGAGGTACAGGAGCCTGAAGACACACATTCAGTGATTCAGGAACAGCTTCTTCCCTCTGCCATCAGGGAGGAGGTACAGGAGCCTGAAGGCACACACTCAGCGATTCAGGAACAGCTTCTTCCCCTCCGCCATCAGGGAGGATGTACAGGAGCCTGAAGACACACACTCAGCGATTCAGGGACAGCTTCTTCCCCTCTGCCATCAGGGAGGATGTACAGGAGCCTGAAGACACACACTCAGCGATTCAGCAACAGCTTATTCCCCTCCGCCATCAGGGAGGAGGTACAGGAGCCTGAAGGCACACACTCAGCAATTCAGGAACAGCTTCTTCCCCTCTGCCATCAGGGAGGAGGTACAGGAGTCTGAAGACACACACTCAGCGATTCAGGAACAGCTGATTCCCCTCCGCCATCAGCGATGAGGTACAGGAGCCTGAAGACACACACTCAGCGATTCAGGAACAGCTTATTCCCCTCCGCCATCAGGGAGGAGGTACAAGAGCCTGAAGGCACACACTCAGCGATTCAGGAACAGCTTCTTCCCCTCCGCCATCAGGGAGGAGGTACAGGAGCCTGAAGACACACACTCAGCGATTCAGGAACAGCTTCTTCCCCTCCGCCATCAGGGAGGAGGTACAGGAGCCTGAAGACACACACTCAGCGATTCAGGAACAGCTTCTTCCCCTCCGCCATCAGGGAGGATGTACAGGAGCCTGAAGACACACACTCAACGATTCAGGAACAGCTTCTTCCCCTCCGCCATCAGGGAGGAGGTACAGGAGCCTGAAGACACACACTCAGCGATTCAGGAACAGCTTCTTCCCCTCCGCCATCAGGGAGGAGGTACAGGAGCCTGAAGGCACACACTCAGCGATTCAGGAACAGCTTCTTCCCCTCCGCCATCAGGGAGGATGTACAGGAGCCTGAAGACACACACTCAGCGATTCAGGAACAGCTTCTTCCCCTCTGCCATCAGGGAGGATGTACAGGAGCCTGAAGACACACACTCAGCGATTCAGGAACAGCTTATTCCCCTCCGCCATCAGGGAGGAGGTACAGGAGTCTGAAGGCACACACTCAGCGATTCAGGAACATCTTCTTCCCCTCCGCCATCAGGAAGGAGGTACAGGAGCCTGAAGACACACACTCAGCGATTCAGGAACAGCTTCTTCCCCTCCACCATCAGGGAGGAGGTACAGGAGCCTGAAGGCACACACTCAGCGATTCAGGAACAGCTTCTTCCCCTCTGCCATCAGGGAGGAGGTACAGGAGCCTGAAGACACACATTCAGTGATTCAGGAACAGCTTCTTCCCTCTGCCATCAGGGAGGAGGTACAGGAGCCTGAAGACACACACTCAGCGATTCAGGAACAGCTTCTTCCCCTCCGCCATCAGGGAGGAGGTACAGGAGCCTGAAGACACACACTCAGCGATTCAGGAACAGCTTCTTCCCCTCCGCCATCAGGGAGGAGGTAAAGGAGCCTGAAGACACACACTCAACGATTCAGGAACAGCTCCTTCCCCTCTGCCATCAGGGAGGAGGTACAGGAGCCTGAAGACACACACTCAGCGATTCAGGAACAGCTTCTTCCCCTCCGCCATCAGGGAGGAGGTACAGGAGCCTGAAGACACACAGTCAGTGATTCAGGAACAGCTTCTTCCCCTCTGCCATCAGGGAGGATGTACAGGAGCCTGAAGGCACACACTCAGAGATTCAGGAACAGCTTCTTCCCCTCCGCCATCACGGAGGAGGTAAAGGAGCCAGAAGACACACACTCAACGATTCAGGAACAGCTTCTTCCCCTCCGCCATCAGGGAGGAGGTACAGGAGCCTGAAGACACACACTCAGCGATTCAGGAACAGCTTATTCCCCTCCACCATCAGGGAGGAGGTACAGGAGTCTGAAGGCACACACTCAGCGATTCAGGAACAGCTTCTTCCCCTCCGCCATCAGGGAGGAGGTACAGGAGCCTGAAGGCACACACTCAGAGATTCAGGAACAGCTTCTTCCCCTCCTGATGCACCATCAATAACTCACACTGAGACGTAGGCGAGATATCGGCTTTTATTGACTGGAAGAAGGAACCAGGAGTGAGTGTCTATCATACTATGTCCTGGAGACTGAGGCCGAGCGTCAGGCCTCAGATCTCCTTTATACAGGGGCCTGTGGGAGGAGCCACAGGAGCAGTCAGCAGGGGGCGTGTCCAGACAGGCACATAGTTCACCACATTCACCCCCCCTTCGTTTGAAAAAGTCCTCATGTAGCGAAGGTTCTTACAAGTCAAGCCGATCAGGCAGTCGAATCTGTCGCTGCGATCTACGTAGCACCGGCTGTGACCGCATAGGTGCCGGCAACATTGGCGATTGCACAGGGGACGGGGGTTGCGCGTGTTCTTGCCCACTAGGCGCCGGTGATCCCTCATGCATGTGCGAGGCGCCTGGTATAAATGCGTACGAAACGCCCGGTATACAAGTGTCGTGAGGAGTCTGTGTAGGGCCTGGTGAGGACGGTGTCACCTCTGGTGCAGGGTTCACAGTTACCGGAGAGCCTTCAGGGTAGTGGTCTGCTGCACCTGCGGGTGCCAGGTCGCGGATGGAGACCGTGTCCTCCCGCCCATCAGGTAAGACCACGTAAGCATACTGGGGGTTCGCATGGAGAAGGTGAACCCTCTCCACCAGCGGGGAGTATTTATTGCTCCTCACATGTTTCCGGAGCAGCACTGGCCCCGGGGACGTCAGCCAAACTGGTAGGGTGGTCCCAGTGACAGACTTCCTGGGAAAAGAGAATAGGCGTTCGTGAGGGGTGGCATTGGTGGACGTACATAACAGAGAGCGGATAGAGTGCAGTGCCTCAGGGAGGACCTCCTGCCATCGAGAGACCGGCAACCCTTTGGACTTAAGGGCTAAAAGTGTGGCCTTCCACACTGTGGCATTCTCCCGCTCCACCTGGCCATTACCCCGGGGATTATAACTCGTGGTCCGACTGGTAGCAATGCCCCTAGCTAGCAAGTACTGGCGCAGCTCCTCACTCATAAAGGAGGACCCTCTATCACTGTGGATATAGCAGGGATACCCGAACAGAGTGAAGAGCTGGCGCAGGGCTTTTATGACGGACGTGGCAGTGGTGTCGGGGCAGGGGATGGCAAAGGGGAACCGTGAGAACTCGTCAATAACACTGAGAAAATAGACATTGCGGTCAGTGGAGGGAAGGGGGCCCTTAAAGTCAACACTCAGGCGTTCAAAAGGGCGGGTGGCCTTGACAAGTTGTGCCGTGTCAGGACAGTAGAAGTGCGGTTTGCACTCGGCACAAATTTGGCAGTCCCTGGTCATCGTCCTGATGTCCTCCAGGGAGTACGGCAGGTTCCGAGCTTTCACAAAATGGTAAAATCGGGTGACCCCCGGATGGCAAAGTTGTGCATGAAGGGCGTACAGCTGGTCGAGCTGTGTGCTAGCACATGTTCCCCGGGATAGGGCATCAGGGGGCTCATTGAGTCTGCCAGGCCGGTACAGGATATCATAGGTGTAGGTGGAGAGTTCTATCCTCCACCGCAAAATCTTATCATTTTTGATCTTGCCCCGCTGTTGGTTGCTGAACAGGAACGCAACCGAGCGCTGGTCGGTCAGCACAGTGAATCTTTTGCCAGCAAGATAGTGCCTCCAGTGCCTAACAGCCTCCACTATGGCCTGGGCTTCTTTCTCCACCGCGGAGTGCCGAATTTCAGAGCCTTGGAGGGTGCGAGAAAAGAATGCTACTGGTCTGCCTTCCTGATTAAGGGTAGCAGCCAGAGCGAAATCGGAGGCATCACACTCCACTTGGAAGGGAGCGGTCTCGTCCACTGCATGCATCGTAGCTTTGGCAATGTCCGCTTTAATGCAGTTGAAGGCCGCGCAGGCCTCAGCAGAGAGGGGAAACGAGGTAGACTTGACCAGGGGGCGAGCCTTGTCTGCGTAATGGGGGACCCATTGGGCGTAATAGGAAAAAAACCCCAGGCACCGTCTGAGGGCCTTGAGAGTGGTGGGAAGAGGGAGCTCTAACAGGGGGCGCATACGTTCGGGATCAGGCCCAATAACCCCGTTTTCCACGACATACCCAAGTATAGCAAGGCGGGTGGTACCAAAAACACACTTGTCCCTGTTATAAGTAAGGTTCAGAGCTGCGGCCACTTGGAGAAACCGTTGGAGGTTGGCGTCGTGATCTGGCCTGTCATGACCACAGATGGTGATGTTATCCAGATAGGGAAATGTGGCCTGCAGTTGGTACTGGTCCACCATCCGGTCCATTTCCCTCTGGAAGACAGAGACACCATTCGTGACACCGAAAGGGACGCGCAGGAAGTGATAGAGCCGGCCGCCCGCCTCGAAGGCGGTGTAGGGGCGGTCCTCTGGGCAGATGGGGAGCTGGTGATAAGCGGATTTCAGATCTATTGTCGAGTACACCTTATACTGAGCAATCTGGTTGACCATATCCGCGATGCGGGGTAGGGGGTATGAGTCAAGCTGCGTAAACCTATTGATGGTTTGACTATAGTCCACCACCATCCTATTTTTCTGCCCAGTCCGAACAACAACCACCTGGGCCCTCCAAGGGCTTGTGCTCGGCTCAATGATCCCCTCCCTGAGCAGCCGCTGCACCTCCGACTGAATGAAGGCCCGGTCCCCCGCGCTGTACCTCCTGCTTTTGGTTGCCACAGGTTTACAGTCGGGGGTCAGGTTGGCGAACAGCGGTGGGGGAGGGATCTTGAGAGTGGAGAGGCTGCAAGTGTCGGTAGCGCAGCTGTTGGCCTGGTTCTGGATGGGATGTGTGTGTCCGTGTGTGTGTGTGGTCAGTAGCGGGGTATGTGAAGAAGTCCCACAAAACTGAGGATTCTTGACAGTGAGTGGTGGGAGGGGCCCGTCGTATACCATAGTCACACTTTCGAGATGGCTCTGGAAGTCCAGCCCCAATAGCACAGGTGCGCACAGATTAGGCATGACCAGCAGTTCAAAGTCCCGATATTCTGTGCCTTGCACCACCAAAGTCGCTACACAACCCGCCCGGATGTCTGCGGACTGCGACCCAGAGGCCAAATGGAACCTCCGACTGACCGGCCGCGTTGCAAGTCCGCAGCGTTGCACTGTGTCCGGGTGAATAAAACTCCCAGTGCTGCCCGTGTCAAACAGGCATCCAGTCCAGTGCCCCTCCACCTGGATGTCCATCATGGACCTTGCAAGCTGGTGTGGGGCGCTTTGGTCGAGAGTCACAGTGGCCAGAGTTGGATCGCCGTCGGGGTACCCGGTCAGCATCGGAGGATCGGGGGCGGGGCGTGCTGACGCCGACAAAGATGGCCGCTCACATCCGGGGTACCCGGTCAGCATCCGAGGATCGGGGGCGGGGCGTGCTGACGTCGACAAAGATGGCCGCCCACATCCCGGCATGCAAGATGGCGGCCCCCACGTTTCACCCGCAGCGCTGCACTCCGCTCGAGGTTGAGACTTACAGAACTTGGCGAAATGGCCCCGCTTTCCGCAGCTGGAGCAGGTCGCTTCTCGCGCTGGACAGCGTCGTCGAGGATGTTTCTTTTGGCCACAGAAATAACAAAGCACGAGTTTCTTACGGGCCACAGCCGTGGTCTGGGTCGGGGAGCTCGTGGAATGGCGACTGGCGGCGGCGTTGGCGAATTCGCTCCCGGGAGCCGGCGGTGGCGGGGTCTGAGGCATCCACGAAACCGGCGGGGAATCGCGCGACTGGACAGCGTCGGCGTTATGCAAAGCAGCTTCTAGAGCGTTGGCCTTCTCTATCGCCGAGCTTAAGGTAAGATCCGAGTTCTCCAGCAGTCGCTGGCGCATGTACACTGACCTCAGTCCCGTCACAAAGGCGTCTCGCACCAGCAGCTCCGCATGCTGTTCTGCCGTGAGCGTCTTGCAGTCGCAAGGTCGGACGAGTGTCTGTAGTGCACGGAGAAACTCAGCGCACGATTCGCCAGGCCGCTGTTGCCGGGTAGCTAAGCGATGTCTTGCGTAGACGGTGTTCACCGGCCGCAGGTACTGTCGTTTGAGGGCGTCCAGTGCCCCTTCGTAGGTCGGCAGGTCCCGGATAAAGGAGTAAACTTTGGAGGAGACCCTCGAGAGTAGGATTCTGTGCATAACGGCGGGTTCAGTCGCACGAAGCTCCGCCAAGTACGATTGGAAGCATGCAAGCCAGTGTTCAAAAGCGAGAGCTGCGTCAGGGTCTTGAGGGTCCAAATCCAACCGGTCCGGATGCAAAACGGGTTCCATGTTTTAAAACTTCCAGTCAATAAAATTGATGCACCATCAATAACTCACACTGAGACGTAGGCGAGATATCGGCTTTTATTGACTGGAAGAAGGAACCAGGAGTGAGTGTCTATCATACAAGGTCCTGGAGACTGAGGCCGATCTTCAGGCCGCAGGTCTCCTTTATACAGGGGCCTGTGGGAGGAGCCACAGGAGCAGTCAGCAGGGGCGTGTCCCGACAGGCACATATTTCACCACACCTCCGCCATCAGGGAGGATGTACAGGAGCCTGAAGACACACACTCAGCGATTCAGGAACAGCTTCTTCCCCTCTGCCATCAGGGAGGATGTACAGGAGCCTGAAGACACACACTCAGCGACTCAGCAACAGCTTATTCCCCTCCGCCATCAGGGAGGAGGTACAGGAGCCTGAAGGCACACACTCAGCAATTCAGGAACAGCTTCTTCCCCTCTGCCATCAGGGAGGAGGTACAGGAGTCTGAAGACACACACTCAGCGATTCAGGAACAGCTGATTCCCCTCCGCCATCAGCGATGAGGTACAGGAGCCTGAAGACACACACTCAGCGATTCAGGAACAGCTTATTCCCCTCCGCCATCAGGGAGGAGGTACAAGAGCCTGAAGGCACACACTCAGCGATTCAGGAACAGCTTCTTCCCCTCCGCCATTAGGGAGGAGGTACAGGAGCCTGAAGACACACATTCAGTGATTCAGGAACAGCTTCTTCCCTCTGCCATCAGAGAGGAGGTACAGGAGCCTGAAGGCACACACTCAGCGATTCAGGAACAGCTTCTTCCCCTTCGCCATCAGGGAGGATGTACAGGAGCCTGAAGACACACACTCAGCGATTCAGGAACAGCTTCTTCCCCTCCGCCATCAGGGAGGAGGTACAGGAGCCTGAAGACACACACTCAGCGATTCAGGAACAGCTTCTTCCCCTCCGCCATCAGGGAGGAGGTACAGGAGCCTGAAGACACACACTCAGCGATTCAGGAACAGCTTCTTCCCCTCCGCCATCAGGGAGGATGTACAGGAGCCTGAAGACACACACTCAACGATTCAGGAACAGCTTCTTCCCCTCCGCCATCAGGGAGGAGGTACAGGAGCCTGAAGACACACACTCAGCGATTCAGGAACAGCTTCTTCCCCTCCGCCATCAGGGAGGAGGTACAGGAGCCTGAAGGCACACACTCAGCGATTCAGGAACAGCTTCTTCCCCTCCGCCATCAGGGAGGATGTACAGGAGCCTGAAGACACACACTCAGCGATTCAGGAACAGCTTCTTCCCCTCTGCCATCAGGGAGGATGTACAGGAGCCTGAAGACACACACTCAGCGATTCAGGAACAGCTTATTCCCCTCCGCCATCAGGGAGGAGGTACAGGAGTCTGAAGGCACACACTCAGCGATTCAGGAACATCTTCTTCCCCTCCGCCATCAGGAAGGAGGTACAGGAGCCTGAAGACACACACTCAGCGATTCAGGAACAGCTTCTTCCCCTCCACCATCAGGGAGGAGGTACAGGAGCCTGAAGGCACACACTCAGCGATTCAGGAACAGCTTCTTCCCCTCTGCCATCAGGGAGGAGGTACAGGAGCCTGAAGACACACATTCAGTGATTCAGGAACAGCTTCTTCCCTCTGCCATCAGGGAGGAGGTACAGGAGCCTGAAGACACACACTCAGCGATTCAGGAACAGCTTCTTCCCCTCCGCCATCAGGGAGGAGGTACAGGAGCCTGAAGACACACACTCAGCGATTCAGGAACAGCTTCTTCCCCTCCGCCATCAGGGAGGAGGTAAAGGAGCCTGAAGACACACACTCAACGATTCAGGAACAGCTCCTTCCCCTCTGCCATCAGGGAGGAGGTACAGGAGCCTGAAGACACACACTCAGCGATTCAGGAACAGCTTCTTCCCCTCCGCCATCAGGGAGGAGGTACAGGAGCCTGAAGACACACAGTCAGTGATTCAGGAACAGCTTCTTCCCCTCTGCCATCAGGGAGGATGTACAGGAGCCTGAAGGCACACACTCAGAGATTCAGGAACAGCTTCTTCCCCTCCGCCATCACGGAGGAGGTAAAGGAGCCAGAAGACACACACTCAACGATTCAGGAACAGCTTCTTCCCCTCCGCCATCAGGGAGGAGGTACAGGAGCCTGAAGACACACACTCAGCGATTCAGGAACAGCTTATTCCCCTCCACCATCAGGGAGGAGGTACAGGAGTCTGAAGGCACACACTCAGCGATTCAGGAACAGCTTCTTCCCCTCCGCCATCAGGGAGGAGGTACAGGAGCCTGAAGGCACACACTCAGAGATTCAGGAACAGCTTCTTCCCCTCCTGATGCACCATCAATAACTCACACTGAGACGTAGGCGAGATATCGGCTTTTATTGACTGGAAGAAGGAACCAGGAGTGAGTGTCTATCATACTATGTCCTGGAGACTGAGGCCGAGCGTCAGGCCTCAGATCTCCTTTATACAGGGGCCTGTGGGAGGAGCCACAGGAGCAGTCAGCAGGGGGCGTGTCCAGACAGGCACATAGTTCACCACATTCACCCCCCCTTCGTTTGAAAAAGTCCTCATGTAGCGAAGGTTCTTACAAGTCAAGCCGATCAGGCAGTCGAATCTGTCGCTGCGATCTACGTAGCACCGGCTGTGACCGCATAGGTGCCGGCAACATTGGCGATTGCACAGGGGACGGGGGTTGCGCGTGTTCTTGCCCACTAGGCGCCGGTGATCCCTCATGCATGTGCGAGGCGCCTGGTATAAATGCGTACGAAACGCCCGGTATACAAGTGTCGTGAGGAGTCTGTGTAGGGCCTGGTGAGGACGGTGTCACCTCTGGTGCAGGGTTCACAGTTACCGGAGAGCCTTCAGGGTAGTGGTCTGCTGCACCTGCGGGTGCCAGGTCGCGGATGGAGACCGTGTCCTCCCGCCCATCAGGTAAGACCACGTAAGCATACTGGGGGTTCGCATGGAGAAGGTGAACCCTCTCCACCAGCGGGGAGTATTTATTGCTCCTCACATGTTTCCGGAGCAGCACTGGCCCCGGGGACGTCAGCCAAACTGGTAGGGTGGTCCCAGTGACAGACTTCCTGGGAAAAGAGAATAGGCGTTCGTGAGGGGTGGCATTGGTGGACGTACATAACAGAGAGCGGATAGAGTGCAGTGCCTCAGGGAGGACCTCCTGCCATCGAGAGACCGGCAACCCTTTGGACTTAAGGGCTAAAAGTGTGGCCTTCCACACTGTGGCATTCTCCCGCTCCACCTGGCCATTACCCCGGGGATTATAACTCGTGGTCCGACTGGTAGCAATGCCCCTAGCTAGCAAGTACTGGCGCAGCTCCTCACTCATAAAGGAGGACCCTCTATCACTGTGGATATAGCAGGGATACCCGAACAGAGTGAAGAGCTGGCGCAGGGCTTTTATGACGGACGTGGCAGTGGTGTCGGGGCAGGGGATGGCAAAGGGGAACCGTGAGAACTCGTCAATAACACTGAGAAAATAGACATTGCGGTCAGTGGAGGGAAGGGGGCCCTTAAAGTCAACACTCAGGCGTTCAAAAGGGCGGGTGGCCTTGACAAGTTGTGCCGTGTCAGGACAGTAGAAGTGCGGTTTGCACTCGGCACAAATTTGGCAGTCCCTGGTCATCGTCCTGATGTCCTCCAGGGAGTACGGCAGGTTCCGAGCTTTCACAAAATGGTAAAATCGGGTGACCCCCGGATGGCAAAGTTGTGCATGAAGGGCGTACAGCTGGTCGAGCTGTGTGCTAGCACATGTTCCCCGGGATAGGGCATCAGGGGGCTCATTGAGTCTGCCAGGCCGGTACAGGATATCATAGGTGTAGGTGGAGAGTTCTATCCTCCACCGCAAAATCTTATCATTTTTGATCTTGCCCCGCTGTTGGTTGCTGAACAGGAACGCAACCGAGCGCTGGTCGGTCAGCACAGTGAATCTTTTGCCAGCAAGATAGTGCCTCCAGTGCCTAACAGCCTCCACTATGGCCTGGGCTTCTTTCTCCACCGCGGAGTGCCGAATTTCAGAGCCTTGGAGGGTGCGAGAAAAGAATGCTACTGGTCTGCCTTCCTGATTAAGGGTAGCAGCCAGAGCGAAATCGGAGGCATCACACTCCACTTGGAAGGGAGCGGTCTCGTCCACTGCATGCATCGTAGCTTTGGCAATGTCCGCTTTAATGCAGTTGAAGGCCGCGCAGGCCTCAGCAGAGAGGGGAAACGAGGTAGACTTGACCAGGGGGCGAGCCTTGTCTGCGTAATGGGGGACCCATTGGGCGTAATAGGAAAAAAACCCCAGGCACCGTCTGAGGGCCTTGAGAGTGGTGGGAAGAGGGAGCTCTAACAGGGGGCGCATACGTTCGGGATCAGGCCCAATAACCCCGTTTTCCACGACATACCCAAGTATAGCAAGGCGGGTGGTACCAAAAACACACTTGTCCCTGTTATAAGTAAGGTTCAGAGCTGCGGCCACTTGGAGAAACCGTTGGAGGTTGGCGTCGTGATCTGGCCTGTCATGACCACAGATGGTGATGTTATCCAGATAGGGAAATGTGGCCTGCAGTTGGTACTGGTCCACCATCCGGTCCATTTCCCTCTGGAAGACAGAGACACCATTCGTGACACCGAAAGGGACGCGCAGGAAGTGATAGAGCCGGCCGCCCGCCTCGAAGGCGGTGTAGGGGCGGTCCTCTGGGCAGATGGGGAGCTGGTGATAAGCGGATTTCAGATCTATTGTCGAGTACACCTTATACTGAGCAATCTGGTTGACCATATCCGCGATGCGGGGTAGGGGGTATGAGTCAAGCTGCGTAAACCTATTGATGGTTTGACTATAGTCCACCACCATCCTATTTTTCTGCCCAGTCCGAACAACAACCACCTGGGCCCTCCAAGGGCTTGTGCTCGGCTCAATGATCCCCTCCCTGAGCAGCCGCTGCACCTCCGACTGAATGAAGGCCCGGTCCCCCGCGCTGTACCTCCTGCTTTTGGTTGCCACAGGTTTACAGTCGGGGGTCAGGTTGGCGAACAGCGGTGGGGGAGGGATCTTGAGAGTGGAGAGGCTGCAAGTGTCGGTAGCGCAGCTGTTGGCCTGGTTCTGGATGGGATGTGTGTGTCCGTGTGTGTGTGTGGTCAGTAGCGGGGTATGTGAAGAAGTCCCACAAAACTGAGGATTCTTGACAGTGAGTGGTGGGAGGGGCCCGTCGTATACCATAGTCACACTTTCGAGATGGCTCTGGAAGTCCAGCCCCAATAGCACAGGTGCGCACAGATTAGGCATGACCAGCAGTTCAAAGTCCCGATATTCTGTGCCTTGCACCACCAAAGTCGCTACACAACCCGCCCGGATGTCTGCGGACTGCGACCCAGAGGCCAAATGGAACCTCCGACTGACCGGCCGCGTTGCAAGTCCGCAGCGTTGCACTGTGTCCGGGTGAATAAAACTCCCAGTGCTGCCCGTGTCAAACAGGCATCCAGTCCAGTGCCCCTCCACCTGGATGTCCATCATGGACCTTGCAAGCTGGTGTGGGGCGCTTTGGTCGAGAGTCACAGTGGCCAGAGTTGGATCGCCGTCGGGGTACCCGGTCAGCATCGGAGGATCGGGGGCGGGGCGTGCTGACGCCGACAAAGATGGCCGCTCACATCCGGGGTACCCGGTCAGCATCCGAGGATCGGGGGCGGGGCGTGCTGACGTCGACAAAGATGGCCGCCCACATCCCGGCATGCAAGATGGCGGCCCCCACGTTTCACCCGCAGCGCTGCACTCCGCTCGAGGTTGAGACTTACAGAACTTGGCGAAATGGCCCCGCTTTCCGCAGCTGGAGCAGGTCGCTTCTCGCGCTGGACAGCGTCGTCGAGGATGTTTCTTTTGGCCACAGAAATAACAAAGCACGAGTTTCTTACGGGCCACAGCCGTGGTCTGGGTCGGGGAGCTCGTGGAATGGCGACTGGCGGCGGCGTTGGCGAATTCGCTCCCGGGAGCCGGCGGTGGCGGGGTCTGAGGCATCCACGAAACCGGCGGGGAATCGCGCGACTGGACAGCGTCGGCGTTATGCAAAGCAGCTTCTAGAGCGTTGGCCTTCTCTATCGCCGAGCTTAAGGTAAGATCCGAGTTCTCCAGCAGTCGCTGGCGCATGTACACTGACCTCAGTCCCGTCACAAAGGCGTCTCGCACCAGCAGCTCCGCATGCTGTTCTGCCGTGAGCGTCTTGCAGTCGCAAGGTCGGACGAGTGTCTGTAGTGCACGGAGAAACTCAGCGCACGATTCGCCAGGCCGCTGTTGCCGGGTAGCTAAGCGATGTCTTGCGTAGACGGTGTTCACCGGCCGCAGGTACTGTCGTTTGAGGGCGTCCAGTGCCCCTTCGTAGGTCGGCAGGTCCCGGATAAAGGAGTAAACTTTGGAGGAGACCCTCGAGAGTAGGATTCTGTGCATAACGGCGGGTTCAGTCGCACGAAGCTCCGCCAAGTACGATTGGAAGCATGCAAGCCAGTGTTCAAAAGCGAGAGCTGCGTCAGGGTCTTGAGGGTCCAAATCCAACCGGTCCGGATGCAAAACGGGTTCCATGTTTTAAAACTTCCAGTCAATAAAATTGATGCACCATCAATAACTCACACTGAGACGTAGGCGAGATATCGGCTTTTATTGACTGGAAGAAGGAACCAGGAGTGAGTGTCTATCATACAAGGTCCTGGAGACTGAGGCCGATCTTCAGGCCGCAGGTCTCCTTTATACAGGGGCCTGTGGGAGGAGCCACAGGAGCAGTCAGCAGGGGCGTGTCCCGACAGGCACATATTTCACCACACCTCCGCCATCAGGGAGGATGTACAGGAGCCTGAAGACACACACTCAGCGATTCAGGAACAGCTTCTTCCCCTCTGCCATCAGGGAGGATGTACAGGAGCCTGAAGACACACACTCAGCGACTCAGCAACAGCTTATTCCCCTCCGCCATCAGGGAGGAGGTACAGGAGCCTGAAGGCACACACTCAGCAATTCAGGAACAGCTTCTTCCCCTCTGCCATCAGGGAGGAGGTACAGGAGTCTGAAGACACACACTCAGCGATTCAGGAACAGCTGATTCCCCTCCGCCATCAGCGATGAGGTACAGGAGCCTGAAGACACACACTCAGCGATTCAGGAACAGCTTATTCCCCTCCGCCATCAGGGAGGAGGTACAAGAGCCTGAAGGCACACACTCAGCGATTCAGGAACAGCTTCTTCCCCTCCGCCATTAGGGAGGAGGTACAGGAGCCTGAAGACACACATTCAGTGATTCAGGAACAGCTTCTTCCCTCTGCCATCAGAGAGGAGGTACAGGAGCCTGAAGGCACACACTCAGCGATTCAGGAACAGCTTCTTCCCCTTCGCCATCAGGGAGGATGTACAGGAGCCTGAAGACACACACTCAGCGATTCAGGAACAGCTTCTTCCCCTCTGCCATCAGGGAGGATGTACAGGAGCCTGAAGACACACACTCAGCGATTCAGGAACAGCTTATTCCCCTCCGCCATCAGGGAGGAGGTACAGGAGCCTGAAGGCACACACTCAGCGATTCAGGAACAGCTTCTTCCCCTCTGCCATCAGGGAGGAGGTACAGGAGTCTGAAGACACACACTCAGCGATTCAGGAACAGCTTATACCCCTCCGCCATCAGCGATGAGGTACAGGAGCCTGAAGACACACACTCAGCGATTCAGGAACAGCTTATTCCCCTCCGCCATCAGGGAGGAGGTACAGGAGCCTGAAGGCACACACATTCAGCGATTCAGGAACAGCTTCTTCCCCTCCGCTATCAGGGAGGAGGTACAGGAGCCTGAAGAAACACACTCAGCGATTCAGGAACAGCTTCTTCCCCTCCGCCATCAGGGAGGAGGTACAGGAGCCTGAAGACACACACTCAGCGATTCAGGAACAGCTTCTTCCCCTCCGCCATCAGGGAGGAGGTACAGGAGCCTGAAGGCACACACTCAGCAACTCAGGAAAAGCTTCTTTCCCTCTGACATCAGGGAGGAGGTACAGGAGCCTGAAGACACACACTCAGCAACTCAGGAACAGCTTATTCCCCTCCGCCATCAGGGAGGAGGTACAGGAGCCTGAAGACACACACTCAGCAACTCAGGAACAGCTTCTTTCCCTCTGCCATCAGGGAGGAGGTACAGGAGCCTGAAGACACACACTCAGCGATTCAGGAACAGCTTCTTCCCCTCCGCCATCAGGGAGGAGGTACAGGAGCCTGATGACACACACTCAGCGATTCAGGAACAGCTTCTTCCCCTCCGCCATCAGGGAGGAGGTACAGGAGCCTGAAGACACACACTCAGCGATTCAGGAACAGCTTCTTCCCCTCCGCCATCAGGGAGGAGGTACAGGAGCCTGAAGACACACACTCAGCGATTCAGGAACAGCTTATTCCCCTCCGCCATCAGGGAGGAGGTACAGGAGCCTGAAGACACACACTCAGCGATTCAGGAACAGCTTCTTCCACTCCGCCATCAGGGAGGAGGTAAAGGAGCCAGAAGACACACACTCAACGATTCAGGAACAACTTCTTCCCCTCCGCCATCAGGGAGGAGGTACAGGAGCCTGAAGACACACACTCAGCGATTCAGGAACAGCTTCTTCCCCTCCGCCATCATGGAGGAGGTACAGGAGCCTGAAGGCACACACTCAGCGATTCAGGAACAGCTTCTTCCCCTCCGCCATCAGGGAGGAGGTACAGGAGCCTGAAGACACACACTCAGCGATTCAGGAACAGCTTCTTCCCCTCCGCCATCAGGGAGAAGGTACAGGAGCCTGAAGGGACACACTCAGCGATTCAGGAACAGCTTCTTCCCCTCCGCCATCAGCGATGAGGTGCAGGAGCCTGAAGACACACACTCAGCGATTCAGGAACAGCTTATTCCCCTCCGCCATCAGGGAGGAGGTACAGGAGCCTGAAGGCACACACATTCAGCGACTCAGGAACAGCTTCTTCCCCTCCGCCATCAGGGAGGAGGTACAGGAGCCTGAAGGAACACACTCAGCGATTCAGGAACAGCTTATTCCCCTCCGCCATCAGGGAGGAGGTACAGGAGCCTGAAGACACACACTCAGCGATTCAGGAACAGCTTCTTCCCCTCCGCCATCAGGGAGGAGGTACAGGAGCCTGAAGGCACACACTCAGCAACTCAGGAACAGCTTCTTTCCCTCTGCCATCAGGGAGGAGGTACAGGAGCCTGAAGACACACACTCAGCAACTCAGGAACAGTTTATTCCCCTCCGCCATCAGGGAGGAGGTACAGGAGCCTGAAGACACACACTCAGCAACTCAGGAACAGCTTATTCCCCTCCGCCATCAGGGAGGAGGTACAGGAGCGTGAAGACACACACTCAGCGATTCAGGAACAGCTTCTTCCACTCCGCCATCAGGGAGGAGGTACAGGAGCCTGATGACACACACTCAGCGATTCAGGAACAGCTTCTTCCCCTCCGCCATCAGGGAGGAGGTACAGGAGCCTGAAGACACACACTCAGCGATTCAGGAACAACTTCTTCCCCTCCGCCATCAGGGAGGAGGTACAGGAGCCTGAAGACACACACTCAGCGATTCAGGAACAGCTTATTCCCCTCCGCCATCAGGGAGGAGGTACAGGAGCCTGAAGACACACACTCAGCGATTCAGGAACAGCTTCTTCCACTCCGCCATCAGGGAGGAGGTAAAGGAGCCAGAAGACACACACTCAACGATTCAGGAACAGCTTCTTCCCCTCCGCCATCAGGGAGGAGGTACAGGAGCCTGAAGACACACACTCAGCGATTCAGGAACAGCTTCTTCCCCTCCGCCATCAGGGAGGAGGTACAGGAGCCTGAAGGCACACACTCAGCGATTCAGGAACAGCTTCTTCCCCTCCGCCATCAGGGAGGAGGTACAGGAGCCTGAAGACACACACTCAGCGATTCAGGAACAGCTTCTTCCCCTCCGCCATTAGGGAGGAGGTACAGGAGCCTGAAGACACACATTCAGTGATTCAGGAACAGCTTCTTCCCTCTGCCATCAGCGAGGAGGTACAGGAGCCTGAAGGCACACACTCAGCGATTCAGGAACAGCTTCTTCCCCTCCGCCATCAGGGAGGACGTACAGGAGCCTGAAGACACACACTCAGCGATTCAGGAACAGCTTCTTCCCCTCTGCCATCAGGGAGGATGTACAGGAGCCTGAAGACACACACTCAGCGATTTAGGAACAGCTTATTAACCTCCGCCATCAGGGAGGAGGTACAGGAGTCTGAAGGCACACACTCAGCGATTCAGGAACAGCTTCTTCCCCTCCGCCATCAGGAAGGAGGTACAGGAGCCTGAAGACACACACTCAGCGATTCAGGAACAGCTTCTTCCCCTCCGCCATCAGGGAGGAGGTACAGGAGCCTGAAGGCACACACTCAGCGATTCAGGAACAGCTTCTTCCCCTCTGCCATCAGGGAGGAGGTACAGGAGCCTGAAGACACACATTCAGTGATTCAGGAACAGCTTCTTCCCTCTGCCGTCAGGGAGGAGGTACAGGAGCCTGAAGGCACACACTCAGCGATTCAGGAACAGCTTCTTCCCCTCCGCCATCAGGGAGGATGTACAGGAGCCTGAAGACACACACTCAGCGATTCAGGAACAGCTTCTTCCCCTCCGCCATCAGGGAGGAGGTACAGGAGCCTGAAGACACACACTCAGCGATTCAGGAACAGCTTCTTCCACTCCGCCATCAGGGAGGAGGTAAAGGAGCCAGAAGACACACACTCAACGATTCAGGAACAACTTCTTCCCCTCCGCCATCAGGGAGGAGGTACAGGAGCCTGAAGACACACACTCAGCGATTCAGGAACAGCTTCTTCCCCTCCGCCATCATGGAGGAGGTACAGGAGCCTGAAGGCACACACTCAGCGATTCAGGAACAGCTTCTTCCCCTCCGCCATCAGGGAGGAGGTACAGGAGCCTGAAGACACACACTCAGCGATTCAGGAACAGCTTCTTCCCCTCCGCCATCAGGGAGAAGGTACAAGAGCCTGAAGGGACACACTCAGCGATTCAGGAACAGCTTCTTCCCCTCCGCCATCAGCGATGAGGTGCAGGAGCCTGAAGACACACACTCAGCGATTCAGGAACAGCTTATTCCCCTCCGCCATCAGGGAGGAGGTACAGGAGCCTGAAGGCACACACATTCAGCGACTCAGGAACAGCTTCTTCCCCTCCGCCATCAGGGAGGAGGTACAGGAGCCTGAAGGAACACACTCAGCTATTCAGGAACAGCTTATTCCCCTCCGCCATCAGGGAGGAGGTACAGGAGCCTGAAGACACACACTCAGCGATTCAGGAACAGCTTCTTCCCCTCCGCCATCAGGGAGGAGGTACAGGAGCCTGAAGGCACACACTCAGCAACTCAGGAACAGCTTCTTTCCCTCTGCCATCAGGGAGGAGGTACAGGAGCCTGAAGACACACACTCAGCAACTCAGGAACAGTTTATTCCCCTCCGCCATCAGGGAGGAGGTACAGGAGCCTGAAGACACACACTCAGCAACTCAGGAACAGCTTATTCCCCTCCGCCATCAGGGAGGAGGTACAGGAGCGTGAAGACACACACTCAGCGATTCAGGAACAGCTTCTTCCACTCCGCCATCAGGGAGGAGGTACAGGAGCCTGATGACACACACTCAGCGATTCAGGAACAGCTTCTTCCCCTCCGCCATCAGGGAGGAGGTACAGGAGCCTGAAGACACACACTCAGCGATTCAGGAACAGCTTCTTCCCCTCCGCCATCAGGGAGGAGGTACAGGAGCCTGAAGACACACACTCAGCGATTCAGGAACAGCTTATTCCCCTCCGCCATCAGGGAGGAGGTACAGGAGCCTGAAGACACACACTCAGCGATTCAGGAACAGCTTCTTCCACTCCGCCATCAGGGAGGAGGTAAAGGAGCCAGAAGACACACACTCAACGATTCAGGAACAGCTTCTTCCCCTCCGCCATCAGGGAGGAGGTACAGGAGCCTGAAGACACACACTCAGCGATTCAGGAACAGCTTCTTCCCCTCCGCCATCAGGGAGGAGGTACAGGAGCCTGAAGGCACACACTCAGCGATTCAGGAACAGCTTCTTCCCCTCCGCCATCAGGGAGGAGGTACAGGAGCCTGAAGACACACACTCAGCGATTCAGGAACAGCTTCTTCCCCTCCGCCATCAGGGAGGAGGTACAGGAGCCTGAAGACACACATTCAGTGATTCAGGAACAGCTTCTTCCCTCTGCCATCAGCGAGGAGGTACAGGAGCCTGAAGGCACACACTCAGCGATTCAGGAACAGCTTCTTCCCCTCCGCCATCAGGGAGGACGTACAGGAGCCTGAAGACACACACTCAGCGATTCAGGAACAGCTTCTTCCCCTCTGCCATCAGGGAGGATGTACAGGAGCCTGAAGACACACACTCAGCGATTTAGGAACAGCTTATTAACCTCCGCCATCAGGGAGGAGGTACAGGAGTCTGAAGGCACACACTCAGCGATTCAGGAACAGCTTCTTCCCCTCCGCCATCAGGAAGGAGGTACAGGAGCCTGAAGACACACACTCAGCGATTCAGGAACAGCTTCTTCCCCTCCGCCATCAGGGAGGAGGTACAGGAGCCTGAAGGCACACACTCAGCGATTCAGGAACAGCTTCTTCCCCTCTGCCATCAGGGAGGAGGTACAGGAGCCTGAAGACACACATTCAGTGATTCAGGAACAGCTTCTTCCCTCTGCCGTCAGGGAGGAGGTACAGGAGCCTGAAGGCACACACTCAGCGATTCAGGAACAGCTTCTTCCCCTCCGCCATCAGGGAGGATGTACAGGAGCCTGAAGACACACACTCAGCGATTCAGGAACAGCTTCTTCCCCTCTGCCATCAGGGAGGATGTACAGGAGCCTGAAGGCACACACTCAGCGATTCAGGAACAGCTTATTCCCCTCCGCCATCAGGGAGGAGGTACAGGAGTCTGAAGGCACACACTCAGCGATTCAGGAACAGCTTCTTCCCCTCCGCCATCAGGGAGGAGGTACAGGAGCCTGAAGGCACACACTCAGCGATTCAGGAACAGCTTCTTCCCCTCCGCCATCAGGGAGGATGTACAGGAGCCTGAAGACACACACTCAGCGATTCAGGAACAGCTTCTTCCCCTCTGCCATCAGGGAGGATGTACAGGAGCCTGAAGACACACACTCAGCGATTCAGCAACAGCTTATTCCCCTCCGCCATCAGGGAGGAGGTACAGGAGCCTGAAGGCACACACTCAGCAATTCAGGAACAGCTTCTTCCCCTCTGCCATCAGGGAGGAGGTACAGGAGTCTGAAGACACACACTCAGCGATTCAGGAACAGCTTATTCCCCTCCGCCATCAGCGATGAGGTACAGGAGTCTGAAGACACACACTCAGCGATTCAGGAACAGCTTATTCCCCTCCGCCATCAGGGAGGATGTACAGGAGCCTGAAGACACACACTCAGCGATTCAGGAACAGCTTCTTCCCCTCTGCCATCAGGAAGGATGTACAGGAGCCTGAAGACACACACTCAGCGATTCAGGAACAGCTTATTCCCCTCCGCCATCAGGGAGGAGGTACAGGAGCCTGAAGGCACACACTCAGTGATTCAGGAACAGCTTCTTCCCCTCTGCCATCAGGGAGGAGGTACAGGAGTCTGAAGACACACACTCAGCGATTCAGGAACAGCTTATACCCCTCCGCCATCAGCGATGAGGTACAGGAGCCTGAAGACACACACTCAGCGATTCAGGAACAGCTTATTCCCCTCCGCCATCAGGGAGGAGGTACAGGAGCCTGAAGGCACACACATTCAGCGATTCAGGAACAGCTTCTTCCCCTCCGCCATCAGGGAGGAGGTACAGGAGCCTGAAGAAACACACTCAGCGATTCAGGAACAGCTTATTCCCATCCACCATCAGGGAGGAGGTACAGGAGCCTGAAGGCACACACTCAGCAACTCAGGAACAGCTTCTTTCCCTCTCCCATCAGGGAGGAGGTACAGGAGCCTGAAGACACACACTCAGCAACTCAGGAACAGCTTATTCCCCTCCGCCATCAGGGAGGAGGTACAGGAGCCTGAAGACACACACTCAGCAACTCAGGAACAGCTTCTTTCCCTCTGCCATCTGGGAGGAGGTACAGGAGCCTGAAGACACACACTCAGCGATTCAGGAACAGCTTCTTCCCCTCCGCCATCAGGGAGGAGGTACAGGAGCCTGAAGACACACACTCAGCGATTCAGGAACAGCTTCTTCCCCTCCGCCATCAGGGAGGAGGTACAGGAACCTGAAGACACACACTCAGCGATTCAGGAACAGCTTATTCCCCTCCGCCATCAGGGAGGATGTACAGGAGCCTGAAGACACACACTCAGCGATTTAGGAACTGCTTCTTCCACTCTACCATTAGGGAGGATGTACAGGAGCCTGAAGACACACACTCAGCGATTCAGGAACAGCTTCTTCCCCTCCGCCATCAGGGAGGAGGTACAGCAGCCTGAAGGCACACACTCAGCGATTCAGGAACAGCTTCTTCCCCTCTGCCATCAGGGAGGAGGTATAGGAGTCTGAAGACACACACTCAGCGATTCAGGAACAGCTTATACCCCTCCGCCATCAGCGATGAGGTACAGGATCCTGAAGACACACACTCAGCGATTCAGGAACAGCTTCTTCCCCTCCGCCATCAGGGAGGAGGTACAGGAGCCTGAAGGCACACACTCAGCGATTCAGGAACAGCTTCTTCCCCTCTGCCATCAGGGAGGAGGTACAGGAGCCTGAAGACACACATTCAGTGATTCAGGAACAGCTTCTTCCCTCTGCCGTCAGGGAGGAGGTACAGGAGCCTGAAGGCACACACTCAGCGATTCAGGAACAGCTTCTTCCCCTCCGCCATCAGGGAGGATGTACAGGAGCCTGAAGACACACACTCAGCGATTCAGGAACAGCTTCTTCCCCTCTGCCATCAGGGAGGATGTACAGGAGCCTGAAGGCACACACTCAGCGATTCAGGAACAGCTTATTCCCCTCCGCCATCAGGGAGGAGGTACAGGAGTCTGAAGGCACACACTCAGCGATTCAGGAACAGCTTCTTCCCCTCCGCCATCAGGGAGGAGGTACAGGAGCCTGAAGGCACACACTCAGCGATTCAGGATCAGCTTCTTCCCCTCCGCCATCAGGGAGGATGTACAGGAGCCTGAAGACACACACTCAGCGATTCAGGAACAGCTTCTTCCCCTCTGCCATCAGGGAGGATGTACAGGAGCCTGAAGACACACACTCAGCGATTCAGCAACAGCTTATTCCCCTCCGCCATCAGGGAGGAGGTACAGGAGCCTGAAGGGACACACTCAGCAATTCAGGAACAGCTTCTTCCCCTCTGCCATCAGGGAGGAGGTACAGGAGTCTGAAGACACACACTCAGCGATTCAGGAACAGCTTATTCCCCTCCGCCATCAGCGATGAGGTACAGGAGTCTGAAGACACACACTCAGCGATTCAGGAACAGCTTATTCCCCGCCGCCATCAGGGAGGATGTACAGGAGCCTGAAGACACACACTCAGCGATTCAGGAACAGCTTCTTCCCCTCTGCCATCAGGAAGGATGTACAGGAGCCTGAAGACACACACTCAGCGATTCAGGAACAGCTTATTCCCCTCCGCCATCAGGGAGGAGGTACAGGAGCCTGAAGGCACACACTCAGTGATTCAGGAACAGCTTCTTCCCCTCTGCCATCAGGGAGGAGGTACAGGAGTCTGAAGACACACACTCAGCGATTCAGGAACAGCTTATACCCCTCCGCCATCAGCGATGAGGTACAGGAGCCTGAAGACACACACTCAGCGATTCAGGAACAGCTTATTCCCCTCCGCCATCAGGGAGGAGGTACAGGAGCCTGAAGGCACACACATTCAGCGATTCAGGAACAGCTTCTTCCCCTCCGCCATCAGGGAGGAGGTACAGGAGCCTGAAGAAACACACTCAGCGATTCAGGAACAGCTTATTCCCATCCACCATCAGGGAGGAGGTACAGGAGCCTGAAGGCACACACTCAGCAACTCAGGAACAGCTTCTTTCCCTCTCCCATCAGGGAGGAGGTACAGGAGCCTGAAGACACACACTCAGCAACTCAGGAACAGCTTATTCCCCTCCGCCATCAGGGAGGAGGTACAGGAGCCTGAAGACACACACTCAGCAACTCAGGAACAGCTTCTTTCCCTCTGCCATCTGGGAGGAGGTACAGGAGCCTGAAGACACACACTCAGCGATTCAGGAACAGCTTCTTCCCCTCCGCCATCAGGGAGGAGGTACAGGAGCCTGAAGACACACACTCAGCGATTCAGGAACAGCTTCTTCCCCTCCGCCATCAGGGAGGAGGTACAGGAGCCTGAAGACACACACTCAGCGATTCAGGAACAGCTTCCTCCCCTCCGCCATCAGGGAGGAGGTACAGGAACCTGAAGACACACACTCAGCGATTCAGGAACAGCTTATTCCCCTCCGCCATCAGGGAGGAGGTACAGGAGCCTGAAGACACACACTCAGCGATTCAGGAACAGCTTCTTCCCCTCTGCCATCAGGGAGGAGGTACAGGAGCGTGAAGACACACACTCAGCGATTGAGGAACAGCTTCTACCGCTCCGCCATCAGGGAGTAGGTACAGGAGCCTGAAGGCACACACTCAGCGATTCAGGAACAGCTTCTTCCCCTCCGCCTTCAGGGAGGAGGTACAGGAGCCTGAAGACACACACTCAGCGATTCAGGAACAGCTTCTTCCCCTCCGCCATCAGGGAGGAGGTACAGGAGCCTGAAGACACACACTCAGCGATTCAGGAACAGCTTCTTCCCCTCCGCCATCAGGGAGGAGGTACAGGAGCCTGAAGACACACACTCAGCGATTCAGCAACAGCTTATTCCCCTCCGCCATCAGGGAGGAGGTACAGGAGCCTGAAGGCACACACTCAGCAATTCAGGAACAGCTTCTTCCCCTCTGCCATCAGGGAGGAGGTACAGGAGTCTGAAGACACACACTCAGCGATTCAGGAACAGCTTATTCCCCTCCGCCATCAGCGATGAGGTACAGGAGCCTGAAGACACACACTCAGCGATTCAGGAACAGCTTATTCCCCTCCGCCATCAGGGAGGATGTACAGGAGCCTGAAGACACACACTCAGCGATTTAGGAACTGCTTCTTCCACTCTACCATTAGGGAGGATGTACAGGAGCCTGAAGACACACACTCAGCGATTCAGGAACAGCTTATTCCCCTCCGCCATCAGGGAGGAGGTACAGCAGCCTGAAGGCACACACTCAGCGATTCAGGAACAGCTTCTTCCCCTCTGCCATCAGGGAGGAGGTATAGGAGTCTGAAGACACACACTCAGCGATTCAGGAACAGCTTATACCCCTCCGCCATCAGCGATGAGGTACAGGATCCTGAAGACACACACTCAGCGATTCAGGAACAGCTTATTCCCCTCCGCCATCAGGGAGGAGGTACAGGAGCCTGAAGGCACACACATTCAGCGATTCAGGAACAGCTTCTTCCCCTCCGCCATCAGGGAGGATGTACAGGAGCCTGAAGAAACACACTCAGCGATTCAGGAACAGCTTATTCCCATCCGCCATCAGGGAGGAGGTACAGGAGCCTGAAGACACACACTCAGCGATTCAGGAACAGCTTCTTCCCCTCCGCCATCAGCGAGGAGGTACAGGAGCCTGAAGGCACACACTCAGCAACTCAGGAACAGCTTCTTTCCCTCTCCCATCAGGGAGGAGGTACAGGAGCCTGAAGACACACACTCAGCAACTCAGGAACAGCTTATTCCCCTCCGCCATCAGGGAGGAGGTACAGGAGCCTGAAGACACACACTCAGCAACTCAGGAACAGCTTCTTTCCCTCTGCCATCTGGGAGGAGGTACAGGAGCCTGAAGACACACACTCAGCGATTCAGGAACAGCTTCTTCCCCTCCGCCATCAGGGAGGAGGTACAGGAGCCTGAAGACACACACTCAGCGATTCAGGAACAGCTTCTTCCCCTCCGCCATCAGGGAGGAGGTACAGGAGCCTGAAGACACACACTCAGCGATTCAGGAACAGCTTCTTCCCCTCCGCCATCAGGGAGGAGGTACAGGAGCCTGAAGACACACACTCAGCGATTCAGGAACAGCTTATTCCCCTCCGCCATCAGGGAGGAGGTACAGGAGCCTGAAGACACACACTCAGCGATTCAGGAACAGCTTCTTCCCCTCTGCCATCAGGGAGGAGGTACAGGAGCGTGAAGACACACACTCAGCGATTGAGGAACAGCTTCTACCGCTCCGCCATCAGGGAGTAGGTACAGGAGCCTGAAGGCACACACTCAGCGGTTCAGGAACAGCTTCTTCCCCTCCGCCTTCAGTGAGGAGGTACAGGAGCCTGAAGGCACACACTCAGCGATTCAGGAACAGCTTCTTCCCTCTGCCATCAGGGAGGAGGTACAGGAGCCTGAAGGCACACACTCAGCGATTCAGGAACAGCTTCTTCTCCTCCGCCATCAGGGAGGAGGTACAGGAGCCTGAAGACACACATTCAGTGATTCAGGAACAGCTTCTTCCCTCTGCCATCAGGGCGGAGGTACAGGAGCCTGAAGGCACACACTCAGCGATTCAGGAACAGCTTCTTCCCCTCCGCCATCAGGGAGGATGTACAGGAGCCTGAAGACACACACTCAGCGATTCAGGAACAGCTTCTTCCCCTCTGCCATCAGGGAGGATGTACAGGAGCCTGAAGACACACACTGAGCGATTCAGGAACAGCTTCTTCCCCTCTGCCATCAGGAAGGAGGTACAGGAGCCTGAAGGCACACACTCAGCGATTCAGGAACAGCTTCTTCCACTCCGCCATCAGGGAGGAGGTACAGGAGCCTGAAGACCCATACTCAGCGACTCAGGAACAGCTTCTTCCCCTCCGCCATCTGGGAGGAGGTACAGGAGCCTGAAGGCACACACTCAGCGATTCAGGAACAGCTTATTCCCCTCCGCCATCAGGGAGGAGGTACAGGAGCCTGAAGACACACACTCAGCAACTCAGGAACAGCTTCTTTCCCTCTGCCATCTGGGAGGAGGTACAGGAGCCTGAAGACACACACTCAGCGATTCAGGAACAGCTTCTTCCCCTCCGCCATCAGGGAGGAGGTACAGGAGCCTGAAGACACACACTCAGCGATTCAGGAACAGCTTCTTCCCCTCCGCCATCAGGGAGGAGGTACAGGAGCCTGAAGACACACACTCAGCGATTCAGGAACAGCTTCTTCCCCTCCGCCATCAGGGAGGAGGTACAGGAGCCTGAAGACACACACTCAGCGATTCAGGAACAGCTTATTCCCCTCCGCCATCAGGGAGGAGGTACAGGAGCCTGAAGACACACACTCAGCGATTCAGGAACAGCTTCTTCCCCTCTGCCATCAGGGAGGAGGTACAGGAGCGTGAAGACACACACTCAGCGATTGAGGAACAGCTTCTACCGCTCCGCCATCAGGGAGTAGGTACAGGAGCCTGAAGGCACACACTCAGCGATTCAGGAACAGCTTCTTCCCTCTGCCATCAGGGAGGAGGTACAGGAGCCTGAAGGCACACACTCAGCGATTCAGGAACAGCTTCTTCTCCTCCGCCATCAGGGAGGAGGTACAGGAGCCTGAAGACACACATTCAGTGATTCAGGAACAGCTTCTTCCCTCTGCCATCAGGGCGGAGGTACAGGAGCCTGAAGGCACACACTCAGCGATTCAGGAACAGCTTCTTCCCCTCCGCCATCAGGGAGGATGTACAGGAGCCTGAAGACACACACTCAGTGATTCAGGAACAGCTTCTTCCCCTCTGCCATCAGGGAGGATGTACAGGAGCCTGAAGACACACACTGAGCGATTCAGGAACAGCTTCTTCCCCTCTGCCATCAGGAAGGAGGTACAGGAGCCTGAAGGCACACACTCAGCGATTCAGGAACAGCTTCTTCCCCTCTGCCAACAGGGAGGTGGTACAGGAGTCTGAAGACACACACTCAGCGATTCAGGAACAGCTTCTTCCCCTCCGCCATCAGGGAGGAGGTGCAGGAGCCTGAAGACACACACTCAGCGATTCAGGAACAGCTTCTTCCCCTCCGCCATCAGGGAGGAGGTACAGGAGCCTGAAGGCACACACTCAGCGATTCAGGAACAGCTTCTTCCACTCCGCCATCAGGGAGGAGGTACAGGAGCCTGAAGACCCATACTCAGCGACTCAGGAACAGCTTCTTCCCCTCCGCCATCTGGGAGGAGGTACAGGAGCCTGAAGGCACACACTCAGCGATTCAGGAACAGCTTCTTCCCCTCCGCCATCAGGGAGGAGGTACAGGAGCCTGAAGACACACACTCAGCGATTCAGGAACAGCTTCCTCCCCTCCGCCATCAGGGAGGAGGTAAAGGAGCCTGAAGACACACACTCAACGATTCAGGAACAGCTCCTTCCCCTCTGCCGTCAGGGAGGAGGTACAGGAGCCTGAAGACACACACTCAGCGATTCAGGAACAGCTTCTTCCCCTCCGCCATCAGGGAGGAGGTACAGGAGCCTGAAGACACACAGTCAGTGATTCAGGAACAGCTTCTTCCCCTCCACCATCAGGGAGGAGGTAAAGGAGCCTGAAGACACACACTCAACGATTCAGGAACAGCTTCTTCCCCTCCGCCATCAGGGAGGAGGTACAGGAGCCTGAAGACACACACTCAGCGATTCAGGAACAGCTTCTTCCCCTCCGCCATCAGGGACGATGTACAGGAGCCTGAAGACACACACTCAGCGATTCAGAAACAGCTTATTCCCCTCCGCCATCAGGGAGGAGGTACAGGAGTCTGAAGGCACACACTCAGTGATTCAGGAACAGCTTCTTCCCCTCCGCCATCAGGGAGGAGGTACAGGAGCCTGAAGACACACAGTCAGTGATTCAGGAACAGCTTCTGCCCCTCCGCCATTAGGGACGACGTAAAGGAGCCTGAAGACACACACTCAACGATTCAGAAACAGCTCCTTCCCCTCTGCCATCAGGGAGGAGGTACAGGAGCCTGAAGACACACAGTCAGTGATTTCGGAACAGCTTCTTCCCCTCTGCCATCAGGGAGGATGTACAGGAGCCTGAAGGCACACACTCAGAGATTCAGGAACAGCTTCTTCCCCTCCGCCATCACGGTGGAGGTACAGGAGCCTGAAGACACACAGTCAGTGATTCAGGAACAGCTTCTTCCCTCTGCCATCAGGGAGGAGGTACAGGAGCCTGAAGACACACACTCAGCGATTCAGGAACAGCTTCTTCCCCTCCGCCATCAGGGAGGAGGTACAGGAGCCTGAAGACACACGGTCAGTGATTCAGGAACAGCTTCTTCCCCTCCGCCATCAGGGAGGAGGTAAAGGAGCCAGAAGACACACACTCAACGATTCAGGAACAGCTTCTTCCCCTCCGCCATCAGGGAGGAGGTACAGGAGCCTGAAGACACACACTCAGCAATTCAGGAACAGCTTCTTCCCCTCCGCCATCAGGGAGTAGGTACAGGAGCCTGACGGCACACACTCAGCGACTCAGGAACAGCTTCTTCCCCTCCGCCATCAGGGAGGAGGTACAGGAGCCTGAAGACACACACTCAGCAATTCAGGAACAGCTTCTTCCCCTCTGCCATCAGGGAGGATGTACAGGAGCCTGAAGACACACGCTCAGCGATTCAGGAACAGCTTATTCCCCTCCGCCATCAGGGAGGAGGTACAGGAGTCTGAAGACACACAGTCAGTGATTCAGGAACAGCTTCTTCCCATCCGCCATCAGTGAGGAGGTAAAGGAGCCTGAAGACACACACTCAACGATTCAGGAACAGCTCCTTCCCCTCTGCCATCAGGGAGGAGGTACAGGAGCCTGAAGACACACAGTCAGTGATTCAGGAACAGCTTCTTCCCCTCTGCCATCAGGGAGGAGGTAGGAGCCTGAAGGCACACACTCAGATATTCAGGAACAGCTTCTTCCCGTCCGCCATCACGGAGGAGGTACAGGAGCCTGAGGACACACAGTCAGTGATTCAGGAACAGATTCTTCCCCTCCGCCATCAGGGAGGAGGTAAAGGAGCCTGAAGACACACACTCAACGATTCAGGAACAGCTCCTTCCCCTCTGCCATCAGGGAGGAGGTACAGGAGCCTGAAGACACACACTCAGCGATTCAGGAACAGCTTCTTCCCCTCCGCCATCAGGGAGGAGGTAAAGCAGCCAGAGGACACACACTCAACGATTCAGGAACAGCTTCTTCCCCTCCGCCATCAGGGAGGAGGTACAGGAGCCTGAAGACACACACTCAGCGATTCAGGAACAGCTTCTTCCCCTCCGCCATCAGGGAGGAGGTACAGGAGCCTGAAGGCACACACTCAGCGATTCAGGAACAGCTTCTTCCCCTCCGCCATCAGGGAGGATGTACAGGAGCCTGAAGACACACACTCAGCGATTCAGGAACAGCTTCTTCCCCTCTCCCATCAGGGAGGATGTACAGGAGCCTGAAGACACACACTCAGCGATTCACGAACAGCTTATTCCCCTCCGCCATCAGGGAGGAGGTACAGGAGTCTGAAGGCACACACTCAGCGATTCAGGAACAGCTTCTTCCCCTCCGCCATCAGGGAGGAGGTACAGGAACCTGAAGACACACAGTCAGCGATTCAGGAGCAGCTTCTTCCCCTCCGCCATCAGGGAGGAGGTAAAGGAGCCTGAAGACACACACTCAACGATTCAGGAACAGCTCCTTCCCCTCCGCCATCAGGGAGGAGGTACAGGAGCCTGAAGGCACACACTCAGCGATTCAGGAACAGCTTCTTCCCCTCCGCCATCAGGGAGGATGTACAGGAGCCTGAAGACACAGACTCAGCGATTGATGAACAGCTTCATCCCCTCTGCCTTCAGGGAGGATGTACAGGAGCCTGAAGACACACAGTCAGTGATTCAGGAACAGCTTCTTCCCCTCCGCCATCAGGGAGGAGGTACAGGAGCCTGAAGACTCACAGTCAGTGATTCAGGAACAGCTTCTTCCCCTCCGCCATCAGGGAGGAGGTAAAGGAGCCTGAAGACACACACTCAACGATTCAGGAACAGCTTCTTCCCCTCCGCCATCAGGGAGGAGGTTCAGGAGCCTGAATACACACACTCAGCGATTCAGGAACAGCTTCTTCCCCTCCGCCATCAGGGAGGAGGTACAGGAGCCTGAAGGCACACACTCAGCGATTAAGGACAGCTTCTTCCCCTCCGCCATCAGGGAGGAGGTACAGGAGCCTGAAGACACACACTCAGCGATTCAGGAAAATCTTCTTCCCCTCCGCCATCAGGGAGTAGGTACAGGAGCCTTTAGACACACACTCAGCGATTCAGGAACAGCTTTATCCCCTCCGCCATCAGGGAGGAGGTACAGGAGCCTGAAGACACACACTCAGCGATTCAGGAACAGCTTCTTCCCCTCCGCCATCAGGGAGGAGGTACAGGAGCGTGAAGACACACACTCAGCGATTGAGGAACAGCTTCTACCGCTCCGCCATCAGGGAGGAGGTACAGGAGCCTGAAGGCACACACTCAGCGGTTCAGGAACAGCTTCTTCCCCTCCGCCTTCAGGGAGGAGGTACAGGAGCCTGAAGGCACTCACTCAGCGATTCAGGAACAGCTTATTCCCCTCTGCCATCAGGGAGGTGGTACAGGAGCCTGAAGACACACACTCAGCGATTCAGGAACAGCTTCTTCCCCTCTGCCATCAGGGAGGATGTACAGGAGCCAGAAGGCACACACTCAGCGATTCAGGAACAGCTTCTTCCCCTCCGCCATCAGTGAGGAGGTACAGGAGCCTGAAGACACACACTCAGCAATTCAGGAACAGCTTCTTCCCCTCCACCATCAGGGAGGACGTACAGGAGCCTGAAGGCACACACTCAGCGATTCAGGAACAGCTTCTTCCCCTCCGCCATCAGGGAGGAGGTACAGGAGTCTGAAGGAACACACTCAGCGATTCAGGAACAGCTTCTTCCCCTCCGACATCAGGGAGGTGGTACAGGAGCCTGAAGACACACACTCAGCGATTCAGGAACAGCTTCTTCCCCTCTGCCATCAGGGAGGAGGTACAGGAGCCTGAAGGCACACATTCAGTAATTCAGGAACAGCTTCTTCCCTCTGCCATCAGGGAGGAGGTACAGGAGCCTGAAGACACACACTCAGCGATTCAGGAACAGCTTCTTCCCCTCCGCCATCAGGGAGGAGGTACAGGAGCCTGAAGGCACACACTCAGCGATTCAGGAACAGCTTCTTCCCCTCTGCCATCAGTGAGGAGGTACAGGAGTCTGAAGACACATACTCAGCGATTCAGGAACAGCTTATTCCCCTCCGCCATCAGCGATGAGGTACAGGAGCCTGAAGACACACACTCAGCGATTCAGGAACAGCTTCTTCCCCTCCGCCATCAGGGAGGAGGTACAGGAGCCTGAAGGCACACTCTCAGCGATTCAGGAACAGCTTCTTCCCCTCTGCCATCAGTGAGGTGGTACAGGAGCCTGAAGGCACACACTCAGCGATTCAGGAACAGCTTCTTCCCCTCCGCCATCAGGGAGGATGTACAGGAGCCTGAAGGCACACACTCAGCGATTCAGGAACAGCTTCTTCCCCTCCGCCATCAGGGAGGAGGTACAGGATCCTGAAGACTCACACTCAGTGATCCAGGAACAGCTTCTTCCCCTCAGCCATCAGGGAGGAGGTACAGGAGCCTGAAGGCATACCCTCAGCGATTCAGGAACAGCTCCTTCCTCTCCGCCATCAGGGAGGAGGTACAGGAGCCTGAAGACACACACTCAGTGATTCAGGAACAGCTTCTTCCCCTCCGCCATCAGGGAGGAGGTACAGGAGCCTGAAGACACACACTCAGTGATTCAGGAACAGCTTCTTCCCTCTGCCATCAGGGAGGAGGTACAAGAGCCTGAAGACACACACTCAGCGATTCAGGAACAGCTTCTTCCCCTCCGCCATCAGGGAGGAGGTACAGGAGCCTGAAGACACACACTCAGTGATTCAGGAACAACTTCTTCCCTCTGCCATCAGGGAGGAGGTACAAGAGCCTGAAGACACACACTCAGCTATTCAGGAACAGCTTCTTCCCCTCCGCCATCAGAGAGGAGGTACAAGAGCCTGAAGACACACACTCAGCGATTCAGGAACAGCTTCTTCCCCTCCGCCATCAGGGAGGAGGTACAGGAGCCTGAAGACACACACTCAACGATTCAGGAACAGCTTCTTCCCCTCCGCCATCAGGGAGGAGGTACAGGAGCCTGACGACACACACTCAGCGATTCAGGAACAGCTTCTTCCCCTCTGCCATCAGGGAGGAGGTACAGGAGCGTGAAGACACACACTCAGAGATTGAGGAACAGCTTCTTCCCCTCCGCCTTCAGGGAGGAGGTACAGGAGCCTGAAGGCACACACTCAGCGATTCAGGAACAGCTTCTTCCCCTCCGCCTTCAGGGAGGAGGTACAGGAGCCTGAAGGCACACACTCAGCGATTCAGGAACAGCTTCGTCCCCTCCGCCATCAGCGAGGAGGAACAGGAGCCTGAAGACACACACTCAGCGAGTCAGGAACAGCTTCTTCCCTCTGCCATCAGGGAGGAGGTACAGGAGCCTGAAGGCACACACTCAGTGATTCAGGAACAGCTACTTCCCTCTGCCGTCAGGGAGGAGGTACAGAAGCCTGAAGACACACATTCAACGATTCAGGAACAGCTTCTTCTCGTCCGCCATCATGGAGGAGGTACACGAGCCTGAAGGCACACACTCAACGATTCAGGAATAGCTACTTCCGTCTGCCGTCAGGGAGGAGGTACAGGAGCCTGAAGACACACACTCAGCGATTCAGGAACAGCTTCTTCCCCTCCGCCATCAGGGAGGAGGTACAGGAGCCTGAAGACACACACTCAGCGATTCAGGAACGGCTACTTCCACTCCGCCATCAGGGAGGAGGTACAGGAGCCTGAAGACACACACACTGTGATTCATGAACAGCTTCTTCCCCTCCGCCATCAGGGAGGAGGTACAGGAGCCTGAAGGCACACACTCAGCAACTCAGGAACAGCTTCTTCTCCTCCGCCATCAGGGAGGAGGTACAGGAGCCTAAAGACACACACTCAGCGATTCAGGAACAGCTTCTTCCCCTCTGCCATCAGGGAGGAGGTACAGGAGCCTGAAGGCACACACTCAGCGATTCAGGAACAGCTTTTTCCCCTCTGCCATCAGGGAGGAGGTACAGGAGCCTGAAGACACACACTCAGCGATTCAGGAACAGCTTCTTCCCCTCTGCCATCAGGGAGGAGGTACAGGAGCCTGAAGACACACACTCAGCGATTCAGGAACAGCTTCTTCCCCTCTGCCATCAGGGAGGAGGTACAGGAGCCTGAAGACACACACTCAGCTATTCAGGAACAGCTTCTTCCCCTCCGCCATCAGAGAGGAGGTACAGGAGCCTGAAGGCACTCACTCAGCGATTCAGGAACAGCTCCTTCCTCTCCGCCATCAGGGAGGAGGTACAGGAGCCTGAAGACACACACTCAGCTATTCAGGAACAGCTTCTTCCCCTCCGCCATCAGGGAGGAGGTACAGGAGCCTGAAGGCACACACTCAGCGATTCAGGAACAGCTCCTTCCTCTCCGCCATCAGGGAGGAGGTACAGGAGCGTGAAGTCACACACTCAGCGATTCAGGAACAGCTTCTTCCCCTCTGCCATCAGGGAGGAGGTACAGGAGCCTGAAGGCACACACTCAGCGATTCAGGAACAGCTTCTTCCCCTCCGCCATCAGGGAGGAGGTACAGGAGCCTAAAGACACACACTCAGCGATTCAGGAACAGCTTCTTCCCCTCTGCCATCAGGGAGGAGGTACAGGAGCCTGAAGGCACACACTCAGCGATTCAGGAACAGCTCCTTCCTCTCCGCCATCAGGGAGGTGGTACAGGAGCATGAAGACACACACTCAGCGATTCAGGAACAGCTCCTTCCCCTCCGCCATCAGGGAGGAGGTACAGGAGCCTGAAGACACACACTCAGAAAAGCAGGAACAGCTTCTTCCCCTCCGCCATCAGGGAGGAGTTACAGGAGCCTGAATGCACACACTCAGCGATTCAGGAACAGCTTCTTCCCCTCTGCGATCAGGGAGGAGGTACAGGACCCTGAAAGAACACACTCAGCGATTCAGGAACAGCCTCTTTCCCTCCGCCATCAGGGAGGAGTTACAGGAGCCTGAAGGCACACACTCAGCGATTCAGGAACACCTTCTTTCCCTCTGCCATCAGGGAGGAGGTACAGGAGCCTGAAGGCACACACTCAGCGATTCAGGAACAGCTTCTTCCCCTCCGCCATCAGGGAGGAGGTGCAGGAGCCTGAAGACACACACTCAGCGATTCAGGAACAGCTTCTTCCCCTCCGCCATCAGGGAGGAGGTGCAGGAGCCTGAAGACACACACTCAGCGATTCAGGAACAGCTTCTTCCCCTCCGCCATCAGGGAGGAGGTACAGGTGCCTGAAGACACACACTCAGCGATTCAGGAACAGCTTCTTCCCCTCTGCCATCCAATTCCTGAATGGACATTGAACCCATGAACACTACCTCACTACTTTTTTATTTCTGTTTTTGTACTATTTATCTATTTCAACTATTACATATATACTTACTGTAATTCAGAGATTTTTTTCTCTGTTAATATGTATTTCATTGTATTGCTGCCACGAAGTCAACGTATTTTACAATTTGTGCTGGTGATATTAAACCTGATTTAAATTCTAATTCTAATTGACCGTGGAATGATTGTTGGTGCCAGACAGGGTGCCTCAAAAGCTGCTGATCTCCTGGGCCTTTCACACACAGCAGTCTTTAGAGTTTGCAGAGTGAAAAACAACAAAAAATATCCAGTGAGTGGCAGTTTTTTGTGTGAAAACACCTTGTGAATGAGAGAGGTCAGAGGAGAATGGCCAGATTGGTTCAAGCTGACAGGAAGATAGTTGTAAATCAAATAACCACGTGTTACAACAGTGGTGTGCAGAAGAGCATCTCTGAATGCACAACACTTAGAACCTTGAAGAGAATGGGCTCCAGCAGCAGGAGACTACAAACTGACATTGAGTGACTTTGTTATTATGTACAAGAAGTACCTAATATGGTGGCCACTGAGTGTATAATTGCAGAAAAAGGTTTGTATCCCAAAGTTGAATGTCCAAGGGGGGCATAACTTTAACATGATCGGAGGAATGTATAGGGGATTGCTGTTTTACACAGATAATGGTGGGTGCATGGAATGCATTGCCAGATGTGATGGTAGAGGGAGATGCAATCGGAGCACTTACGTATCCATCACTCCTTCACTCCCGGATTATAGAAACATGGTCAGAAATATAGGAGGGAAGAGTTAGCTTGATCTCAGAGTAGGTTGAAAGGTTGGCACAATATCATGGGCCGAAGGTCTTATACTGAGCTGTAATGTTTCGTGTTCTATGCTCTTAATTCTCACATGGATATTTTCATATTGAATATTGAAGGTGGGACAAAAAAATCAATGCTTAAAATTTTAATCAAGAGCTTATTTGAAACAATATAATCTCTTAAAATGAGCAAACTCTATACCCCAGATTCATGGTAACATCCAAAACTAATTATCCAAAAGTGCTTTCCCAACAAAAAATAGCAGTGTCAGCACATTAACAGGCAAAACAGGACCAAGTTGAAATAGGGGAATTTTCTCTTTTTTTTTACAAATCACTGGTTTCCCAGGGGAAATGTTTTACAAGCCTAATAAATTCAAGCAGAATGATGGAGCTTTAGAAAGGTCAGGGGAAGGAGATTAACAGGTCTTTGTGTTACAACTGTCAATAACAAGGACATTTAAACCCTTTTCCTTAATTCCTCTCGAGATTATTAACTCCGTTTATAAAAAACAAGATTAGTGGCTAATCTTTGTTTTTGAAATTCATGTCATAAAGCCCTCATGAAAGTGTAGCATAAAAATACTTCTATATTTTAAAGAGATCTGTCAAAACAACAGTGTGGTGCAGCATCGATTGTAATAAGTTTGAAATAATACACAGGAATCAAATGTAATTGAAACTAAGATTTGTAAAAAAAAAGTTGAGATTGTAAATGTTTACAAAAAATCACTTAAAAGAGCTCTCAAAAAGACTACTGAGAGTCCATTGAAAAACAAAAGAAAATTGAGTTAAATCCAGTGGCAAATAATTGTAAATTTTCCAAAGAGAAATATAAAGAAATCTAAATCATCTATTTGAAGTTTAAATTTATTATCAAAGTATAAAGAAAAGTATAACATTGTATAGAATCTTTGGCCCACAATATTGTGCCAAACTTTCTAAGATCAATCTCTCCCTTTCCTCTGACATAACCCTCCATTTTTCTTTCATCTGTGTGCCTATCTAAGAGTTTCTTAAACGTCCCTAATGTATCTGCATCTTCCACCACACTGCCTATCCTCAAGCATGTTCTCTCATCCAGGCAGCATTCTGTTAAGACCCCTCTCCGAAGCTTCCACATCCTTCCTATAATGAGGTAACCAGAACAAAACACAGTACTCCAAGTGTGGTCTGACCAGGGTTTTAAAGAGCTGCAACATTACCTGCTGGCTCCAACCATCTAGAACATGCCCTCTTCACATTACTACCAACAGGGAGGACGTAAAGGAGCCTGAAGGCGTACACTCAGCTATTCAGGAACAGCTTCTTCCCCTTTGCCATCAGCGAGGAGGTACAGGAGCCTGAAGACACAAACTCAGCGATTCAGGAACAGCTTCTTCCCCTCCGCCATCAGGGAGGAGGTACAGGAGACTGAAGACACACACTCAGTGATTCAGGAACAGCTTCTTCCCCTCCGCCATCAGGGAGGAGATACAGGAGCCTGAAGACACACACTCAGCGATTCAGGAACAGCTTCTTCCCCTCCGCCATCAGAGAGCAGATACAGGAGCCGGAAGACACACACTCAGCGATTCAGGAACAGCTTCTTCCCCTTTGCCATCAGGGAGGAGGTACAGGAGCCTGAAGACACATACTCAGCGATTCAGGAACAGCTTCTTCCCCTCCGCCATCAGGGAGGAGGTACAGGAGCCTGAAGACACACACTCCGAAAAGCAGGAACAGCTTCTTCCCCTCCGCCATCAGGGAGGAGTTACAGGAGCCTGAATGCACACACTCAGCGATTCAGGAACAGCTTCTTCCCCTCCGCGATCAGGGAGGAAGTACAGGACCCTGAAGGAACACACTCAGCGATTCAGGAACAGCCTCTTTCCCTCCGCCATCAGGGAGGAGTTACAGGAGCCTGAAGGCACACACTCAGCGATTCAGGAACACCTTCTTTCCCTCTGCCATCAGGGAGGAGGTACAGGAGCCTGAAGGCACACACTCAGCGATTCAGGAACAGCTTCTTCCCCTCCGCCATCAGCGATGAGGTACAGGAGCCTGAAGGCACACACTCAGCGATTCAGGAACAGCTTCTTCCCCTCCGCCATCAGGGAGGAGGTACAGGAGCCTGAAGACACACACTCAGCGATTCAGGAACAGCTTCTTCCCCTCTGCCATCAGGGAGGAGGTACAGGAGCCTGAAGACACACACTCAGTGATTCAGGAACAGCTTCTTCCCCTCCGCCATCAGGGAGGAGATAGAGGAGCCTGAAGACACACACTCAGCGATTCAGGAACAGCTTCTTCCCCTCCGCCATCAGAGAGCAGGTACAGGAGCCGGAAGACACACACTCAGCGATTCAGGAACAGCTTCTTCCCCTCCGCCATCAGGGAGGATGTACAGGAGCCTGAAGGCACACACTCAGCGACTCAGGAACAGCTTCCTCCCCTCCGCCATCAGGGAGGATGTACAGGAGCCTGAAGGCACACACTCAGCGATTCAGGAACAGCTTCTTCCCCTCCGCCATCAGGGAGGAGGTACAGGAGCCTGAAGACACACACACAGCAATTCAGGAACAGCTTCTTCCCCTTTACAATCAGGGAGGAGGTACAGGAGCCTGAAGACACACACTCAGTGATTCAGGAACAGCTTCTTCCCCTCCGCCATCAGGGAGGAGGTACAGGAGCCTGAAGACACACACTCAGCGATTCAGGAACAGCTTCTTCCCCTCCGCCATCAGAGAGCAGGTACAGGAGCCGGAAGACACCCACTCAGCGACTCAGGAACAGCTTCTTCCCCACCGCCATCAGGGAGGATGTACAGGAGCTGAAGGCACACACTCAGCGATTCAGGAACAGCTTCTTCCCCTCCGCCATAAGAGAGGAGTTACAGGAGCCTGAAGGCACACACTCAGCGATTCAGGAACAGCTTCTTCCCCTCCGCCAGCAGGGAGGAGGTACAGGAGCCTGAAGACACACACTCAGCTATTCAGGAACAGCTTCTTCCCCTTTGCCATCAGCGAGGAGGTACAGGAGCCTGAAGACACAAACTCAGCGATTCAGGAACAGCTTCTTCCCCTCCGCCATCAGGGAGGAGGTACAGGAGCCTGAAGACACACACTCAGTGATTCAGGAACAGCTTCTTCCCCTCCGCCATCAGGGAGGAGATACAGGAGCCTGAAGACACACACTCAGCGATTCAGGAACAGCTTCTTCCCCTCCGCCATCAGAGAGCAGGTACAGGAGCCGGAAGACACACACTCAGGGATTCAGGAACAGCTTCTTCCCCTTTGCCATCAGGGAGGAGGTACAGGAGCCTGAAGACACACACTCAGCGATTCAGGAACAGCTTCTTCCCCTCCGCCATCAAGGAGGAGGTACAGCAGCCTGAAGACACACACTCAGCGATTCAGGAACAGCTTCTTCCCCTCCGCGATCAGGGAGGAGGTACAGGAGCCTGAATGCACATACTCAGCGATTCAGTAACAGCTTCTTCCCCTCCGCCATCAGGGAGGAGTTACAGGACCCTGAAGGAACACACTCAGCAATTCAGGAACAGCCTCTTAACCCTCCGCCATCAGGGAGGAGTTACAGGAGCCTGAAGACACACACTCAGCGATTCAGGAACAGCTTCTTCCCCTCCGACATCAGCGATGAGGTACAGGAGCCTGAAGGCACACACTCAGCGATTCAGGAACAGCTTCTTCCCCTCCGCCATCAGGGAGGATGTACAGGAGCCTGAAGACACACACTCAGCGATTCAGGAACAGCTTCTTCCCCTCCGCCATCAGAGAGCAGGTACAGGAGCCGGAAGACACCCACTCCGCGACTCAGGAACAGCTTCTTCCCCACCGCCATCAGGGAGGATTTACAGGAGCCTGAAGGCACACACTCAGTGATTCAGGAACAGCTTCTTCCCCTCCGCCATCAGGGAGGAGGTACAGGAGCCTGAAGACACACACTCAGCGACTCAGGAACAGCTTATTCCCCTCTGCCATCAGGGAGGATGTACAGGAGCCTGAAGGCACACACTCAGCGATTCAGGAACAGCTTCTTCCCCTATGCCATCAGGGAGGAGGTACAGGAGCCTGAAGACACATACTCAGCGATTCAGGAACAGCTTCTTCCCCTCCGCCATCAGGGAGGAGGTACAGGAGCCTGAAGACACACACTCAGCGATTCAGGAACTGCTTCTTCCCCTCCGCCATCAGGGAGGAGTTACAGGAGCCTGAAGGCACAAACTCAGCGATTCAGGAACAGCTTCTTCCCCTCCGCCATCAGGGAGGAGGTACAGGAGCCTGAAGACACTCACTCAGCTATTCAGGAACAGCTTCTTCCCATTTGCCATCAGGGAGGAGGTACAGGAGCCTGAAGACACAAACTCAGCGATTCAGGAACATCTTCTTCCCCTCCGCCATCAGTGAGGAGGTACATGAGCCTGAAGACACAACTCAGTGATTCAGGAACAGCTTCTTCCCCTCCGCCATCAGGGAGGAGATACCGGAGCCTGAAGACACACACTCAGCAATTCAGGAACAGCTTCTTCCCCTCCGCCATCAGAGAGGCGGTACAGGACCCTGAAGACACCCACTCAGCGACTCAGGAACAGCTTCTTACCCTCTGCCATCAGGGAGCAGGTACAGGAGCCTGAAGGCACACACTCAGCGGTTCAGGAACAGCTTCTTCCCCTCCACCATCAGGGAGGAGGTACATGAGCCTGAAGACACACACTCAGCAATTCAGAAACAGCTTCTTCCCCTCCGCCATCAGAGAGGAGGTACAGGAGCCTGAAGACACCCACTCAGCGACTCAGGAACAGCTTCTTCCCCTCTGCCATCAGGGAGGATGTACAGGAGCCTGAAGACACACACTCAGCGATTCAGGAACAGCTTCTTCCCCTCTGCTATCAGAGAGCAGGTACAGGAGCCGGAAGACACCCACTCAGCGACTCAGGAACAGTTTCTTCCCCTCCGCCATCAGAGAGCAGGTACAGGAGCCTGAAGACACATACTTAGCGATTCAGGAACAGCTTCTTCCCCTCCGCCATCAGGGAGGAGGTACAGGAGCCTGCAGATACACACTCAGCGATTCAGGAACAGCTCCTTCCCCTCCGCCGTCAGGGAGGAGGTACAGGAGCCTGAAGGCACACACTCAGTTATTCAGGAACAGCTTCTTCCCCTCCGCCATCAGGGAGGAGCTACAGGAGCCTGACGACACACACTCAGCGATTCTGGAACAGCTCCTTCCCCTCTGCCATCAGGGAGTAGATACGGGAGCCTGAAGACACTCACTCAGCTATTCAGGAACAGCTTCTTCCCATTTGCCATCAGGGAGGAGGTACAGGAGCCTGAAGACACAAACTCAGCGATTCAGGAACATCTTCTTCCCCTCCGCCATCAGTGAGGAGGTACATGAGCCTGAAGACACAACTCAGTGATTCAGGAACAGCTTCTTCCCCTCCGCCATCAGGGAGGAGATACCGGAGCCTGAAGACACACACTCAGCAATTCAGGAACAGCTTCTTCCCCTCCGCCATCAGAGAGGCGGTACAGGACCCTGAAGACACCCACTCAGCGACTCAGGAACAGCTTCTTACCCTCTGCCATCAGGGAGCAGGTACAGGAGCCTGAAGGCACACACTCAGCGATTCAGGAACAGCTTCTTCCCCTCCACCATCAGGGAGGAGGTACATGAGCCTGAAGACACACACTCAGCAATTCAGAAACAGCTTCTTCCCCTCCGCCATCAGAGAGGAGGTACAGGAGCCTGAAGACACCCACTCAGCGACTCAGGAACAGCTTCTTCCCCTCTGCCATCAGGGAGGATGTACAGGAGCCTGAAGACACACACTCAGCGATTCAGGAACAGCTTCTTCCCCTCTGCTATCAGAGAGCAGGTACAGGAGCCGGAAGACACCCACTCAGCGACTCAGGAACAGTTTCTTCCCCTCCGCCATCAGAGAGCAGGTACAGGAGCCTGAAGACACATACTTAGCGATTCAGGAACAGCTGCTTCCCCTCCGCCATCAGGGAGGAGGTACAGGAGCCTGCAGATACACACTCAGCGATTCAGGAACAGCTCCTTCCCCTCCGCCGTCAGGGAGGAGGTACAGGAGCCTGAAGACACACACTCAGCGATTCAGGAACAGCTTCTTCCCCTCTGCCATCAGGGAGGAGGTACAGGAGCCTGAAGACACACACTCAATGATTCAGGAACAGCTTCTTCCCCTCCGCCATCAGGGAGTAGGTACAGGAGCCTGAAGACACATACTCAGTGATTCAGGAACAGCTTCTTCCCCTCCGCCATCAGGGAGGAGCTACAGGAGCCTGACGACACACACTCAGCGATTCTGGAACAGCTCCTTCCCCTCTGCCATCAGGGAGTAGATACAGGAGCCTGAAGACACACACTCAGCGATTCAGGAACAGCTTCTTCCCCTCTGCCATCAGGGGGGAGGTACAGGAGCCTGAAGACACACACTCAGCGATTCAGGAACAGCTTCTTCTCCTCCGCCATCAAGGAGGAGGTACAGGAGCCTAAGGACACACACTCAATGATTCAAGAACAGCTTCTTGCCCTCTGCCATCCAATTTTGAACCCATGTACACAATTTATTTAATTTAACTTTAGTATATATACGTACACATATATATAAAAGACCATAGGTTAAAGGAACAGAATTAGGCCATTTGGCTCATCGAGTCTGATCTGCCATTTCATCATGGCTAATCCAATTTTACTCTCAGCCCCAACCTCCTGCCTTCTCCCTGTATCCCTTCATGCCCTTACTAATCAAGCATACATCAACTTCTGCCTTAAATATACATAAAGCCTTGGCCTCCACAGCTGCCTGTGGTAAAGAATTCCACAGAATCATCATTCTCTGGCTAAAGAAATTTCTCCTCATCTCCATTCTAAAAGGATGCCCCTCTATTCTGAGGCTGTGTCCTCTGGTCATAGACTCCACCACCATAGAAGACTTCCTCTCCACAATCACTCTATCAAGGCCTTTCACCATTCAATGGGTTTCAATGAGGTCATCCCTCATTCTTCTGAATTCCTGTGAATACAGACCCAGAGCCATCACTCTTCCTATGACAAGCTATTCAATCCTGGAATACTTCTCGTGAATTTCCTTGAACCTCCTCCAGTTTTAGCACATCCTTTCTAGGATTAGAGGCCCACAACTGCTCACAATACTCCATGTGAGGCCTCACCAGTGCTTTATAAAGTCTCAACATTAACTCCTTGTTTTTATATTCTAGTCCTCTTGAAATGAATGCTAACATTGTGTTTGCCTTCCTCACCACAGACTCAAACTGAAAATTAACCTTCAGGGAATCCTGCACAAGGACTCCTAAGTCTCTTTGCACCTCAGTTTTTTGTATTTTCTCTCTATTTAGAAAATAGTCAACTTTTTCATTTCTTCTACTGAATTGCATGACTCTACACTTGTATCCATCGACACTGTGTTCCATCTGTCACTTCTTTGCCCATTCTCCTAATCTGTCCCTCCACCTACCTTCATATCATCTGCAAGCTTTGCAACAAAGCCATAAATTCCATGATCCAAGTAATTGACATATAATGTAAAAATAATCAGTCCCAACACAGACCTCTGTGAAGCACCATTGGTCACTGGCAGCTAGTCAGAAAAGGTTTCCTTTATTCCCATTCTTTGCCTCCTACCAATCAACCACTGCTTTATCCATGCTAGAATTTTTTCTCTAATACTATGGCCTCGTAGCTTGTTAAGCAATCTCATGTGTGGCAACTTGTCAAAAATCTTCTGAAAATCCAAGTACGCAACATTAATCAATTCTCCTTTGTCTATCCAGCTAGTTATTTCTTCAAAGAATTCAAACAGATTTGTCAGGCAAGATTTTTCCTTGAGGAAACCATGTTGAATATGGCCTATTTTATGCTGCACCTCCAAGTACCCTGAGACCTCATATTTAATAATTGACTCCAACACCTTCCCAACCACTGTTGTCAGACTAATTGGCCTATAGTTTCTTTTATTTTGCCTCCCTCCAGTATTGAAGAGTGGAGTGACATTTGCAATTTTCCAGTCTTCCTGAACAATTCTAGAATCTAGTGATTCTTGAAAGATCATTAGTGGGGTGTACACTATCTGGTCCAGGTGACTTACATACCTGCAGACCTTTCATTTTCCCAAGGGCCTTCTCTCTAGTTATGGTAACTTCACTTACTTCATGACCTCTGACACCTGGAACTTCCACCATACTGCTAGTGTCTTCCACAGTAAAGATTGATACAAAATACTGTTTCAGTTCATCCACCATTTCATTGTCCCCCACTACTACTACTACATTTCATTGTCCCCACTCCAGCATCACTTTCCAGCAGTCCGATACCCACTCTCACCTCTCTTTTACACTTTATGTACCTGAAGGAACTTCTGGTATCCTCTTTAATATTATTGGCTAGCTTACTTTTGTATTCTGTCTTTACCTTTTTAATGACATCTGTTGGTTTTTAAAAGCTTCCCAATCCTCTAGTTTCACACTAATCTTTACTCTTCAGCTCTTATAAAAACACAAAATGCTGGCAGAATTCAGCAGGCCAGACAGCATCTATGGGAGGAGATAGTGATGACATTTCGGGCCCCTATATTGGCTTTAACTTCTCTTGTTAGACACAACTGTGTCAATTTGCCTTTAACATACTTTATCCTCCTTGGGATGTATATAATCCTGTGCCTTCCAAATTGCTTCCAAAAATTCCAGTCATTGCTTCTCTGCCATCATCCTTGCCAGTGTTCTTTTCCAATCAATTCTGGCCAACTCCTCTCTCAAGCCTCTGTAATGCCTTTTATTTTTACTGCAACTCACACTAGTCTCTTTTTACTGTAATTCACATTTTTTAATTATTACATATCGCAATGTACTGCTGCCACATAACAACAAATTTCATGACATGTGCCAGTGATATTAAACCTGATTCTGTTTCTGAATCACTTCACTCTTTTCCATGTTGAACTCCATCTGCCACTTCTCAGCCCAGCTCTGTATGGGTGATGTTGCTGGAATATCAAGCCAGTCACTCAGCTGAGCCGAAATTCATGTCAAAAATAATCAAGTATTAATTTGAAATAGGAAAGGAAGTATGACTGAACAATTAAAGTAACACAAAGCAAAATTTTCACTGTGAGGCATATTTGTTACGTACCCCGTAACTGGGTCACTTACCAGCAAAGATAGAGAGGACCGTTGAAGTCTGATGGTACTATTTTTAACAGTATTTATTGATAAAAATACACAAAAATAATATCAATGCAAACACACAGATAACATACATCGTCAATACTAAATCTACAAGCGCGGGTATAATCATAATCAATAAGAAATAGCTCTATCGTTGTCTAGGGGATAATGTATTGTCCAATGGAAATATAAAAGTCACTCAAGTTCATTCAAGCTGCAGGCTGCAGCCTTTGGTTGGAGTCAAGAGAGAGAGTTTAAACTTGCCCATTCCTTTTATGATGTCGATCCTTCGAGAGTCGTTGGGGGCTGATTTCCCCTTTGTTGCTAGCTAAAGCCGTGCTTCCGTGGTAAAGGCCCACCAATTCCGAGGCAAAATGGAAAAGGACGCACGTGGGCTTTTCCACTGGCTTTCGCTATTACGCTGTTAAAGGAGTTCTAGCGTTTCTTCTGGTGCGTCTGAAGGGGCTGTTCCCCAGACCCTCTTTTATCCTGACTCACAGGGTCTCAGATGTCAATCAGGTTGGGATGATGCAATCCCTCCACCAACCCCCCTCGGTTCATTGCCTGGGGGCTTCGATGAATCGTACAGTACTCAATACACAATTCTGTCTCCAAGAGATAATGGCCGTTAACTGTGGCTTTGTCTCTCGGAGGCCCAGGACACATTCCAAACATTGAGGAATCTGCGTGTCTCTCTCTCAGTTCCTGGGTCTCCTGACCTGAATCCTGCGATTCTCAAAAAGGAGGGGGCCACGGGTGTAACATATTCAAGCCTATTATTACAGAGAAAGACTCTGTAAAGGTGGGGTGTAAATATCAAGGGTCTTGATAGATAATATGTGAGCCATGTAATCTGACCAGCCTGAGATGGTTAGAGAATTAGCTCTCTTATTGACGTGAGTCTGACTCTTCCTGGAGTTGACATGGTCCATCATCAAGGGCCCCCACCATCCAGGCCATGCTCTCTTCTCACTTCTGCCATCAAGAAGGTACAGGAGCCTCAAGACTCACATCACCAGGTTCAGAAACAGTTATTACCCCTCAACCATCAGACTCCTGACCTAGAGGGGATAACTTCACACAACTTCACTAGTCCAATTATTGAACTGTTCCCACAACCCATGGGTTCAATTTCAAGTACTCTGAATTTATTTTGAACTTAGAGAAGCAAGTGTTTTGCACCCTTCAAATTGCTGTTTATTGTAAATGAGTAGTCAGGTCACCCTATGATGTTGCTATCCTCGGCAGAGCTGAACATGCCACTGGGGAGTGTTTGTCAACATGTAGCAACAACGTTTTGCTATTTAACAACTGCCAAGCGGATGAACAAAGGCTCTTGTTTAGCTCACTGACTGTAGTTTCCTGACAACAGATTTAGTCTCCATTTCAAATTTTAATTCAATAAACTGTATAGAATAATTGACAAGATGTTGTCCCTCCAAACTGAAAAAGGAGTATTCACACATAATCTCTTGGTTTTTATTATTTTTTTAAAAATGTAAGCCAACATTTAGTTTTGGAAGGACTCATCTGAAGATGCACAGAACAATGTACCATGTGTTCCTGCAGCCAAAACATGAAATGTAATCATTTGTAAGGTGGTGACTAATCTGACAGGATGAAAATAATTGAAAACTAAAGTTCATTGATATTATTGAATATGTGGTTGTGTCTTAGTTCTGGAATTGGGATGTCTCAGGCAAAGGCACCTTTTTTGCCTATTTCTATTTGCCCTTGAACAAGTGATTGTGAGGCACCTTCCTGAACCACCACAGTCCATGTGTGAAGATGCTCCCGCACTGCCACTGCCCCAAATGTTGTGACTGACTGAAACTGTGCCAAACAGAAGCTGTAACTGTGAAATATAAAAGGCTTTATTCACACAGCAATCCTTCGGGAGAGAGCGAGCCCAGGAAAATCCAAAAGAATCTTACTCTGCTGACACAATGTTGCAGACTTCTTCAACATAAAGACAGCCTGCCTCAGAAGAGAAGGTTACTCCTTTGAACAAAGATGAAGAAGAATTGCTTTATCCAGAGGGTGGTGAATCTGTGAAATTTAGTTGCCACGGACAGCTGTGGAGGCCAATATAATTGGGTATGTTTAAAGCGGAGGTTGATGGGTTCTTGATTAATCACAGTGTCAAAGGTTATGGGGAGAAAGCAGGAGAATGGGGTTGAGAGCGATAATAAATCAGTCATGATAGAAGGATGCATCAGATTTGATGGGCCAAATGGCCTAGGTCTGCTCCTATAATTTATGGCCTTACTACAATAAGTGATTAACTGCAATTTTAATTGCTATAATCACCTACTTAACTCTACCACTTGGAATATAGTCATGTAAATATGCTGAATTGCATATACAACTACCCAGAAGGTTAAGTAAGATCTATCCTGAATTGCACATTTAATGGCAGGGATACATATTAAACAATGCACTAATAACAGGAACACGCGTCAGTTGATTTTCCCTGCGTAGTTTCAATGGGACAGAATCAGAATGATTGGTTTCACTAGCCACAGACTATCAGGTGGAAGTTAAACTATGTACAGCTTTCATTTCCTGCAAACTGGTTCTCATTTTAGTTAACTCATATTTATGCTATCTATAACTTCATTAACTCAGAAATGATCCCTAACAACACACACAAAATGCTGGAGGAACTCACCTTCGAAATGAATAAACAGTCGACGTTTCAGGTTGAGACCCTTCTTCAGGACTGGAATAAGACGGTGGGGTAGGGGAAGGAGTACAAGCTAGAAGGGGATAGTTGAAGCCAGGTGGGTTGGGGAGGAGGGATAAAAATAAGAAGCTGGGAAGTAATCAGTGCAGAAGGTAAAGGGCTGGAGAAGAAAGGAATCTGATATGAGAGGAGAGTGGACCATGGAGGAAAGGGAAGGAGGTGGGGCACCTGGGGGAGCTGACTGGCAGGAGAGGAGAAGAGACAATTGAAGAAAGGGGAATTGAAAAAGAGGGAAGGGGTGAGGGGGAAAAAATTACTGGAAGGTGGAGAAGGATCTTGGCCCAGAATATCAACTGTTCATTTCCATGGATGCTGCCTGACCTCCTGAGTTCCTCCAGCATTTCATTTGTGTTCCTTTCAATATTCAGTAGGTTTCAATGAGATCCCACCCCACCCACCCATCCCCAACCTCATTCTCTTAAACTCCAGCAAGTACAGGCCCAGAGCCATCAAATGCTCCTCATCTCTGTGATTATTTTCATGAATCTCCTCTGGACCTGCTCTTCGCCCTTCCTCATTATAATCACAAGGGTAGGCTAGGGAATATTTGGGGTTGTTTAAAATTTGTCAGCTTATTTATTTCCCCACATATTGGTCACGTTAGTCACTGATGCCATCTCTCCCATTGACCTGAGCAGTTGTATTTGACCTTCTCCAGTTCGGGACTCCACACATTATGCGAGGGGAAGGGCAGGGAGGATGGTAAAACTCACTGATCTCACCAATTAAAGTGTCAAGCAAGATAGAAGCAGGTGTTCAGTGCCATCTGCCTGCATTTGACCAGACTCTCTCTCTCCCTCGACCTTCTGTTTGCTGTCTTGAGAAAGCTTTGTGGATTGGACTTGTTTTTAGAGGACTCTGCAGTTCATGTTATATCTGATTCTGGTTTCTGATCTCTCCCTTTTTTATTACTATTTTACACAATTTTGATTGGGACTGATTGGCTCTGCGGCCTGTAGTCAACAATGACACAGTGCTAAATTGAATTCAGCTAAACTGAACATTCCTAGACTGTTTCAAGGGCTCTGCAGTTTGATGCTTAACATTCTGTGTGTTATTTGCCAATATTTTTCCATTTGCGCGATTTGTTGTTGTTCTTTTTTGCACTTTTGCATGTTGTATGTCTGATGTTTTCTTTGAATGGGTTCCATTGTGAATCTTTGTTTTGTGGCTGTCTGCAGGAAGACAAATCTCAGCATTGTATACTGCATACATACTTTGGCAATAAATGTACTTCGAATCTCTGAATCTTCTGAGAGCTGTGCACAAGTTTGAAGAGATTTGACATGTCAACAAATACACTCAAAAACTTCTATAGATGTACTGTTGGGAGCATTCTGACAGGCTGCATCACTATCCGGTATGGGGGGGCTACTGCACAGGACCAATAGAAGCTGCAGAGGGTTGTAAATCTTGTCAGCTCCATCTAGACAACAAGGACATCTTCATTGAGCAGTGTCTCAGAAAGGCAGTATCCATTATCAAGGACCTCCAGCACCCAGGACATGCCCTTTTCTCACTGTTACCATCAGGTAGGAGATGCAGAAGCCTGAAGGCACACACTCAGCGATTCAGGAACGGCTTCTTCCCCTCCGCCATCAGGGAGGAGGTACAGGAGCCTGAAGACACACACTCAGCGATTCAGGAACAGCTTCTTCACCTCCGCCATCAGGGAGGAGGTACAGGAGCCTTAAGACACACAGTCAGTGATTCAGGAACAGCTTCTTCCCCTCCGCCATCAGGGAGGAGGTAAAGGAGCCTGAAGACACACACTCAACGATTCAGGAACAGCTTCTTCCCCTCCGCCATCAGGGAGGAGGTAAAGGAGCCAGAAGACACACACTCAACGATTCAGGAACAGCTTCTTCCCCTCCGCCATCAGGGAGGAGGTACAGGAGCCTGAAGACACACACTCAGCGATTCAGGAACAGCTTCTTCACCTCCGCCATCAGGGAGGAGGTACAGGAGCCTTAAGACACACAGTCAGTGATTCAGGAACAGCTTCTTCCCCTCCGCCATCAGGGAGGAGGTACAGGAGCCTGAAGACACACACTCAGTGATTCAGGAACATCTTCTTCCCCTCCACCATCAGGGAGGAGGTACAGGAGACCGAAGACACACAGTCAGTGATTCAGGAACAGCTTCTTCCCCTCCGCCATCAGGGAGGAGGTACAGGAGCCTGAAGACACACACTCAGCGATTCAGGAACAGCTTCTTCCCCTCCGCCATCAGGGAGGAGGTACAGGAGCCTGAAGACACACACTCAGCGATTCAGGAACAGCTTCTTCCCCTCCGCCATCAGGGAGGAGGTACAGGAGCCTGAAGACACACACTCAGTGATTCAGGAACAGCTACTTCCCCTCCGCCATCAGGGAGGAGGTACAGGAGCCTGAAGGCACACACTCAGCGATTCAGGAACAGCTTCTTCCACTCTGCCATCCGATTCCTAAATGGACATTGAACCCTTGGACAGTACCTCACTTTTTAAATACAAACGGTATATACAGTATTTCTGTTTTTGCACATTTTAATCTCTTCAATATACATATACTGTGATTGATTTACTTGTTTATTATTATTATTATTATTATTATTATTTTTATTATTTTATTTGTGTTCTCTCTCTGCTAGATTATGTATTGCATTGAACTACTGATGCTAGGTTAGCAAATTTCACGTCACAAGCAAAGATCACTGGCATTTCCTTTCCATTCCAGAACATCTGAGATGTCCTCTTTCTTCAAATAACATGGTTTCTCTTCCTCTACCATTAATGCTGCCCTCACCAGCATCTCCTTCATTTCCTGGACATCAGCCCTCACCCCATCTTCACACCACCATAACAGAGATAGAGTTCTCTTGGTCCTCACCTACCACCCCACGAATCACTGCATCCAGCACATCATTGTACACCTTCCTCTCTTCCCACCTTCTTATTCTGACTTCTTCCCACTCCCTTTACAGTCCTGATGCAGATTCCTGGCCTTAAATGGCAGACTGTATCTCTTCCACCTACCCCCTCCCAGCTACTTATTTCATTCCCTTTCCCCTACCCACCCACCTTCCCCCTCACCTGATTTCACCTATCACTTGCCAGCTTGTACTCCTTTACAGCCCCCACCTTCTTATTCTGGTTCATCCCCCTTCCTTCCTAGTCCTAATGAAGGGTCTCAGCCCGAAATGTCGACTGTTTATTCCTCCCCACAGATGCTGCCTGAGTTCTCCAGCATTTTGTATATGTTACTCTGAATTTTTGAACTTAGCAATTAAGCTTGAACGTAGCAAATTCTAGTATCTCTTGTATTTAAAATATATTTCCTCTTCTCAGATATATGAAATTATCCTGGACATTAGAGATAACACAAAATCATCTCCAGTTGGGAATGACTGTGATTTGCCCTATGGTAGGAAACTATTAACCTAATGTTTCTGTCAAACTAATAATTCACAATTACTACATTCCGAGGGCGAGTCATTGTAAACTTTCAGAAGCTAAATGAAGCTGGCTGCACTAAAGGTGTGTCTTCAGTTCCCTGACAAAAGTTATTTTTGGATCTACTGATCCAAAACTACACAAACCCCGAAAGGGATCTGAGTGTGAATGAGAAGAAAATCAATTAAAATTGTTCAGCTAAGAGTGGAATTGCCAAAGGGTTAGATTAACCTCCTGGTGACCACAGTGCAGTTATTAACCCCACTTTCATTTTGCAGTGTCAACTCTCCCAGAAGGAGTTTGACTTGATGGGAAATAAAGGTGACCCGAGCTTTTCACAAGGGTCACTTTCTACAGCAGGTCAATCCAAGATTCAAATTCATTTGGCAGGTGTACATTGAAACATACAGTGAAGTGCATTGTTTGCACCTGAGGGTGTGCTGGGGGCAGCCCACAAGTGCCACCGCACGCATTCCGGCGCCAGCTCAGCATGTTCACAATGCTCGGCAAAACCCACACAGAACACAACAACAAATCATGCACGTATGCAGTCCTTTCACCCCAGGACAGACCTCCAGCCTGCAGCAGGACAACGGAAACTGGGCTTGAACTTGCTCATTCCTCATACTCATCCCGTGGGACTTTGGAATTTTTTTGCCAGAACCAGTGATCAAACTGGCAGATTGGTACATTGGTTTATTGTTGTCACATACATTTAGTGGCCACTTTATTAGGTACCTACTTTACTTAATAAAATGACCATTGAGTGTGCATTTGTGGTTTTCTTCCACTATAGATGATCCACTTCAAGGTTCAGCATGTTGTGCATTCAGAGATGCTCTTCCACACACCACTGTTGTAACACGTGGTTATCTGAGTTACTGTCACCTTCCTGTCAGCTTCAACCAGTCTGGCCATTCTCCTCTGCCCTCTCTCATTAACAAGGTGTTTTTGCCCACAAACCTGCTATTCACTGAATATTTTTCTTAATCATTTTTGATTTTTTTTTAATTGTTATTGTTATCAACTCTTGAGACTTGAGCATGAAAATCCCAGGAGATCAGCAGTTTTCGAGATACTCAACCCACCCCAACTGGCACAAACAATCAATGTCATTTTGATCACATTTCTTCCCCATTCTGATGTTTGGTGTGAACAGCGACTGAAACTCTTGACTGTGTATTGAGTTGCTGCCACGTGATGGGCTGATTAGATATTTGCATTATCGAGCAGGTGCACGGGTGTACCTAATAAAGTGGACACGAAGTGAAAAGTTTTGCAAGCCACCTATACAGATTATTTCATTCCATCAATGCATTGAGGTAGAACAAAGGAAAACAATAACAGAATGTAGAATAAAGTGTTACAGCTACAGAGACATGGCACCAAATGAAAGCTTCCCTTCCCAATGAGGATCAAACAATTTCCTTTCAAAAGGTTCATCAAGCCAATAACAGAGAGGTAACGATTTTTGCTCTTGGCTACTGTTGAATATAAAAATCAGTAAAATATTGAAGAAAGAATAGGACAACAAGCAGTGCTCTGCAAAAGTCTTAAGTCTTAAGTTTTAACTCTTGGGTGCCTAAGATTTTTACACAGTACTATATTTGTTGACAAGGAGTGGAGAGCAAGTTTATAAATCTAGCGGGAGCAATGGATGTTTGGAATGGTCAGGGTGGAGTGACATGGGAGGGGTACAGGACAGATGGCAGAGAGGGAGTGCTGGGGTGGGGATTAGTGTGGGTGCAGACACACCCAGTCCTGAGACACCAGGCAAGGTAATCTGATTCCAAACAATTGGTTCATTGATCATTACAGAATGTCTCTCTGGTGCTTCCCACTCCCTCCCCTCTCCCTTCCTCTTTTCCCAACCATGATTCCCTTCTCCCTGCCCCATTCCCACTCTCAGTCCACAATAGAGACCCATATCAGAATCAGGTTTATCATCACTCACATATGTCATGAAATTTGTTTTTTGCAGCAGTGCAGTGCAATACGTAAAATTACTACAGTACTGTGTGCGAAAGTCTTAGGCTATATATTTGTGCCTAAGACTTTTGCAGAGTACTGTACATATATAAAAAAACTAAGTGGAGCAAAAAGAGAACAAAAATAGTGAGGAAATGTTGATGATTTGATTGACCATTCCAAAATCTGAGGGCAGAGAAGAGGAAGCTGTTCCTAAAGCATTGAGTGTGTACCTTTGAGCTCCTGATGCTAGGATTGGGTGGTGGAAGTCGCTTTTGTGAGGCAATGCTTTTTGAGGAAGTGCTTGATGGTGGGAAAACTAGCGTCCATGAGGGAGCTGGATGGGCTTACAACCCTCTGCATCTTTTTCCAGTCCTACGCATTGGCCCCTCCATACCAGATGGTGAAGCAACCCGTCCAAATATTCTCCGGGATACATCTGTAGAAACCTGCTGAAATTTCCTCACACTCCTAATGAAATATAGCTGCTGCTATCCCTTCTTCATAATTGCATCAATACGTTGGGCCAGGATATATCTTCAGAGAGGTTGACACCAAGGAACTCGAAACTGCTCATGCTTTCCACTGCTGACCCCTCGACGTTTGTGCTCCTGACTTCCCCCTCCTGAAGGGTGCAAAGTGAGATGGGAATGGAGGGCCATGATAATGCAGCAGTTACTGCTCAGGGTGTCGGAGTTTAGAGTTTACTTCCGGTGCCCTCTGTAAGGAGCTTCCCCTGTGTGGGTAGGTTTCCTCCCGGCACTCTGCTTTCCTCCCACAGTCCAAAGACATGCCGGTAAGTAGTTGATTTGTCATTGTGAATTGTCCTGTGATTAGGCTAGGGTTAAGTAGATGGTTTGCTGGGTGCTGCATCTTGAAGGGCAGGAAGGACCGGTCTCCTAAATAAATAAATAACTAAAATAGCAAAGGACAAGACCTCACCTCCTGGTCTTTGAGCAAGAGGAAGTCACAGCTCTGAGAAGGAACAAGTGTCTCTGTTGAGATGACCCACTGGGGCCATGTCGCACTGAAACAACATCATTAACGGGATCAAGAAGGCCTTAAAGTTCTCTGCTTCTTTCTCAAGAAAACAACCAACCGGCTCCCCTACCACCACCCTCCTCTATCTGACAGAACTAGTCCTCACCTTCAATTATTTTTCTTTTGGCTCCTCCCACTTTCTCCAGACCTGGGGGGGGGGGGTAGCCATAGGCACCCACTTAAGGCCCAGCAATGCCTGCCATTTCGATGGCTACACAGAAGTATCCATGTTTGAAGCTTTCCCTGGTAATGCTCCCCAACATCTTCCTCCACTAAATTGACAACTGCACTGGCACTGCTTCATACACTCATGCTGAGCTTGTCAATTTCATCAACTTTGCATCTAAATTCCACCCTGCCCTTAAATCCACTTCTGACATTTCTAGCGCCTTCATCCCCTTTCTCAATCTCTCTGTCTCCATCTCGGGAGACAAACTGCCAACCGAAGTCTTTTATAAACCACCAAGCATATCTTTACATCCCCTTCCCCTTCACTTTCCAGAGGGATCGCTCGTTCTGTGACTCTCTTGTCCATTCACCCCTCCTGGCTCTTATCCCTGCAAGTGGCCACCTCCTCCCTCATCTCCATTCAGGGCCCCAAACAGACCTTCCAAGTGAGGCAACGCTTTAACCTGTGAATCTGCTGGGGTCGTCAATTGTGTGCGGTGCTCCCAATGCAGTCTCCTCGACAGTGGGGAGACCCATCGTAAATTGGAGGACTTTGTGAAGCAGATCCACTCCACCTGCCAAAAGCACAACTTCCCAGTAGCCAAACACTTTAATTTTGATTCCCATTCCCATTCCGACATATCAGTCCATGGCCTCCTCTTGTGTCACGATGAGGCCACCCTCAGGATGAAGGAGCAACACCTTATACAGTATTCCATCTGGGTCACCTCCAAACCAATGGCATGAATATCGATTTCTTCTTCCAGTGAAAAAAAATTCCCTCCATCCTCCCTCTTCTTCTATTCCCCACTCCGGCCTTTTGCGTCTTCTCATCTGCTATCACCTCCCCCCCCGGGTCCCTTCCTCCTTCCCTTTCTTCTATGGTCCACTCTCCTCTCCAGTCAGATTCCTTCCTCTCAAGCCCTTTACTTTTCCCACCCATCACTTTCACCTATCACCTTCTACCCATCCTCCTTCCCCTCTCTTCCCCTTTTTATTCTGTTGTCTTCTCTCTTACTTTCTAGTCCTGAAGAAGGATCTTGGCCCGAAACGGCATCCATTTATTCATTTCCATGGATGCTACCTGACCTGCTGAGTTCCACCAGCATTTTGTGTGTGTTGCTTTGTCAACAGGAATTGATTTAAATCTGACCATCTCTGCACCTTCATCTCCTCAAACTGCCCAGTAGCTTTTCATTTCAATGTAATATGTTCACCTTCTACCGGAAGCTGTCTTTCAGCAAGTTAACACTAAGTCGCTGCAGGCCACACACCCTAATCGATTTAAGTAACCGTGAGCAACTTTAAATCACTTCATAACCTCTCCAGGGATAGGAGTTGCCTGAAGCAGCAGGTGTTCCTAACTGGATTTTATGGAAGTAATTGATTTAAATGGCCCTATCCAGCTCCCTATTAGTCTCATATTTGCTTACAAATACAGATTTGTCCATTCAACCACCAGTGCAATGCAGGACAAATATCTCAAATCCAAACACTTATTATTGAAAGTTGTATGACAGAATTATCAATAAATCCCTTTAAAAAGCTGAAGGAAATGTTCTATGTGTGAAATATTTGTCACTGAAGTTCATGAGAATGGTCCCAGGAATATGAGGAGTGTTTGATAGCTCTAGGCCTGTACTCACTGGAGTTTAGGAGAATGAGAAGGGATCTCACTGAAACCTACCAAATATTGAAAAGTTTAGATAGAGTGGACATGGAGAGGATGTTTCCTATAATGGAGTAGTCTATGACCAGAGGGCACAGCTTCAGAATAGAAGAACGTCCCTTTAAAACTGAGACAAGAAGGAATTTCTTTAGCCAGAGGATGACGAATCTGTGAAATTCATTGCCGCAAACAGCTATAGAGGCCAAGTCGTTGGGTACGTTGATATGTTCTACATTAGTAAAATAATGTCAAAGGTTTCTGGGAGAAGGCAAGAGAATGGGGTTGAGAGGGATAATAAATCAGCCATGATGGAATGGTGGAGCAGGCTTGGTGGACCAAATGACCCAGTTTTGCTCTAATGTCTACTGGTCTTATGAGCTTTATGGTTTCAAGTCACTAAGCAATGATATAATGGTGCAGAGAATGCTGGAAACACTTGGCAGGCCAGGCAGCATCTGTGGAGGAAAATGAGTCAACATTCCAGTCTGGTGGTTTTCTGGGTCCAGAGAGCAGTAATGTATGCAGTTACATAAAATTCATTGCCATGTCAAGCCAATAACTTTATATCAGAACCAGAAAAAGTAGAAATTATTTCTAGTTCTGATATAAAAATATAAATAAAATATCTGTTATACATGGAAATATTAGAAAGACATTTTGCGAAAGTATCAGATACAGAAAGGCATGGATAGTGTGAATGAGGGGGAAATGTCTAGGATCCAATGACAGTCTCAGAATATAGCAGTGTCACCTTTAAAAAGAGATGAGGAGCAATTTCTTCAATCAGAAGATGGTGAATCTGTTAGGATTCATTGCCACGGACGACTGTGAAGGGCTCGGCATTGAGTATATTTAAGGTGGAGGTCGAGAGGTTCTGGATTAGAAAGGCTGTCAAAAATTACAGAGGAGCAGGTAGGAGAATGGAGATGAGAGGGAAAATAAATCAGCCATGATGGAATGGCAGAGCAGATTTGACAACTGAATGGCCTAATTCTGCTTCTATGTCTTCTAGTCTTAAGCCAAGAAGCTTCTAAGGAGGGTGATGCAGTGTCAACATTCCAGTCTGGTGTTTTCTTGAGTTCAGAGAGCTTAAATTCAAATCATTGTCATTTCAAGCCAAGAACTTAAATCTGAACTATAAATGGAAGAAATTGTTCCTAATTGTGATATAAGAAAGATAAAAATCATATTCAATCACAAAAAATGAAAAATCTGCAGATGTTGGAAATCCAGGCAACACACACAAAATGCTGAAGGAACTCTTCAGGCTAGGCAGCATCGATGGAAAAATGTACAAATGGTACAATGGTCCTGCCCAAGGGTCTCGGCCCAAAACGTCATCTGCACTTTTTTCCATAGATGCTGCCTGGCCCGCTGAGTTCCTCCAGAATCTTGTGTGTGTTTCTAAAAATATACATTCTTTATATATAAATAAGCCATTTTGCTGAAGTATTGGACTCTGAAAGCCTGGGTGGAGAAAATGATTCTATTAGTAGGAGAGGATACAACCTGAGGGCACAGCCTCTGAATAGAGGGGCATCTCTTTAAAACTAAGATAAGGAGTAATTTCTTCAGTCAGAAAGTGGTGCATCTGTGGAATTCATTGCCACAGGACAAGTCATTGAGTATACAGTGCCTATCAAAAGTATTCACCCCCTTTTGGAAGTTTTTGTGTTTTATTGTTTTACAACACTGAATCACAGTGGATTTAATTTGGCTTTTCTGACACTGATCAACAGAAAGAGACTCATTCGTGTCAAAGTGAAAATAGATCTCTACAAAGAGTACAGTTAAGTAATCGTCAAGAAATGGGAAAAAATAGGGCACAGCTGTAAATCTGCCCAGAGCAGCTGTTCTCAAAAACTGAGTGACCGTGCAAAAAGGGGACCAGTGAGGGAGGTCACCAAGAGACCGATGACAACTGTGGAGGAGTTACAAGCTCCAGTGGCTGAGATAGGAGAGACTGCGCATACAACAACTGTTGCCCGAGTGCTTCACCAGTCACAGCTTTATGGGAGAGTTGCAAAGAGAAAGTCACTTGGGAAAAAAACTAACATGAAATCTTGGTCGGAGTTTGCCAGAAGCCATGTGGGAGACTGAAGTTAGATGGAAGAAGGTTCTATAGTCTGATGAAACCAAAATTGTTTTTTGGCCATCAAACTAAATGCCATGTTTGGCGAAAGCCAGACACCACACATCATCAAAAATGCACCATCCCTACCATGAAGCACGGTGGTGGCTGCATCATGCTGTGGGGATGCTTCACTGCAGCAGGCCCTAGAAAGCTGTGAAGGTGCATCTACTAAATTTTGACTCAAAGGGGGCGAATACTTATGAACACTTGATTGTCATGAGCACTGAGATACAGTGAAAAGCTTCTCATGAATACTGTTCAAGCAGACCAAATCATTACACAGTGCCTTGAGATAGAATGCGGAATAAGGTGTTAAAGCTAATGAGAAAGTGCAGTAGAGGTAGACGATAAAGTGCAATATCATAATGAAGTGAATGGTCCATCTTATTGTAAAAATGGTCCATTAAAGTGTGAAGCAATGGGTGAGTGGAGTCTGGCTGTTTTACTGAGGCAGAGTCCATAGAAGGGGAACTGGCACTGTGATATATGAGCTGTGCAGTTTCTATACCAAACCATTATGTAACCAGTCAGAAAATCTGCAGATGCTGCAAATCCAAGCAACACACACAAAACGCTGCTAAGTCCTGGTCGTCTCATTATAGGAAGGGTATAGAAGCTTTAGTGAGCACGCAGAAGAGATTTACCAGGAAGCTGCCTGGAACGGAAATCATAGAAACTGCTTATCTTCTGATTGAACTACCAGTCTGTTGTCACCAGTACAATCTTCTATGAGGTGGTGTGCTGGGACAATGGCATCAACATAGGTGATGTCAACAGGCTCAATAAACTGATTAGAAAAGGCTGGCTCTGCTGTAGGAGTCAAACTGGACCCACTGGAGACTGTGGTAGAACAAAGAACCCTACGGAAAATCCTGGCAATTCTGGACAATTCTGCATGCCATCTTGGCTGAACAGGGGAGCACTTTCAGTAACAGACTGAGACAACCGCGCTGTTCCAAAGAGCGCTGTAAGAGGTGATTCTTACCCTTGGCCGTCAGGCTCTGTAATGAGTCAACCTATAGCGGGGAAGTGGTGACCCTCTCCTGTTAGACTGTTAGGCGTTACTTATTTTTTATTCTTTCTTACTGCTCTTCCAATATTTGTACGGTATCTGTACACTTGCATCTGTACTGTGACTCTGAAACTTCCTTCGGGATCAATGAAGTATATATCTATCTGGTCGCAACCCCGTCTTGTATGGAGGGGCCACTGCACAGGATCGGCAAAAAAACCTGCAGAAAGTTGTAAACTCAGCCAGCTCCATCACAGGCACTAGTCTCACCACTATCGAGGACGCCTTCAAAAAGTCTATGATGCTCTAGCAAAATTTTCATTGTACCTTACCTGGTGCACATGGCAACAAGCTCAATTTAATAATTCTCCAACCAGCTCTAGTGGAAGGTTTTGAAGAATTGATTATGAGGATCTGGATAACGGCTATGAATATTGTTATGGTAAGAAAGCAAATGGGCAAGTGGATTCAAAAAACAACCACGTTGCCTTAAAGAGGAAAAAAACAAGATATCTGGGATGCTGAGATATGCAAACCACAGAGGTCCAGTTGACTCACTGGAGACTGTGGTAGAAAAAAGGACCCAACAGAAAATCCTGGCAATTCTGGACAATTCTGCATGCCATCTTGGCTGAACAGGGGACCACTTTCAGTAACAGACTGAGACAACCGCGCTGTTCCAAAGAGCGCTGTAAGAGGTGATTCTTACCCTTGGCCGTCAGGCTCTGTAATGAGTCAACCTATAGCGGGGAAGTGGTGACCCTCTCCTGTTAGACTGTTAGGCGTTACTTATTTTAAGATGATTAGATGGGGATGTCAGGGGTATGTTTTTAACACAGAGAGTATTGAGAGTGTAGAACACCTTGCAAGGGTGCTGGTACAGGCAGATAAATTCGGGACATTTAAGGCATTCTTAGATAGGCCCGTGGATGACAGAAAAATGGAGGATCATAAACACAAGAAATTCTGCAGAGGCTGGAAATCTAAAGCAACACACACACAATACTGGAGGAACTCAGCAAGTTAGGCAGCGTTTATGGAGAGGCATAAACAGTCAAAGTTTCAGGCAAGACCTTTCTTCAGGACTGAGAAGGAAGGGGGAAGACGCCAGAATAAAAAGGTGGGTGAGGGGAAGGAGGATAGCTGGAAGGTGAGAGGTGAAGCCAGGTGAATAGGAAAGGTAAAAGGCTGGAAAGGAAGGAATCTGATAGGAGAGGATTGTGGACCAAAGGGGAAAGGGAAAGAGCAGGTGAGAAGAAGTAAGAGGCCAAAGTGGGGTATAGCAGAAGAGCAGAGGGGAAACTGGAGGGAGAAATCAATATTCATGCCATCAGGTTGGAGGCTTCCCAGAGGGAGGAGATAAGTTAAATGATCAGCACAACATTGTGGGACGATGGGTCTGCACTGTTGTATGCTTTATTAAGATCCACAACTTAAAGAGGACTGACAACTAAAGCCTGTTCTTTAATGTTGTAGGAACCACAGTGATCAGCCTGAGATATGTTTACCCTACCACATAATCAGTCACAGTGTATTTAATTCCTGGGAACCAGAACAAAACAAGCTTCACTTGCTGGAAAGTGCAAGCATATTTCTTCAGATCACTGGCAAATTTGTCTATGGCAATTAATCAGTGCCTGGAATTGTAACGCTCATTCTTACCAAAGGGAAATTACTTATTTCTACAAGGTTTTGTTCTGCGTTAACTTCATAATCTTGGGAAACGATGCCCATGTTCACAAAACGGTACTCTCCAGTCACTGATCTTCCTTTCACACTCTACCCCAGGAGTCATGCAGTACATTTAACCCTCGATTCGCTGATCTCCCTGTAACTCTCCATCCTAAGATTGTCTCTGCAGGTTTAACTCTTCATTCACTGGTCTCCCTGTATCTCTCTATCCCAGGATTATCTCTATGTTTAATATTGATTCTCTGATCTCTCTGTGACTCTGTATCCAAGGATTTTTTCTCTCTGTTTAACTCACAATTCACCGATTTCCCTGTAACTCTCTATCCTGGGATTCTCTCTGTGCGTTTACCAGATGATCAGAAAATAGTAAAGATTAAAGATTCAAGGTTCAAAGTAATTTATTATCAGTATATGTATATGTCAGAATATGCAAACCTGAGCTTCATTTTTGTGCAGGCATACTCAACAAGTTCATAATAGATGAAAGACGGCACCAACTTGGGGGGTGGGGGGGGGGGAATCAGCGTTCAAAAGATAACTAAGTGTGCAGATAGAAAATGAAAGAAAGAATAATAAATAAATGCATGCATACTTACATACATACAAAAATAAATAAGCAAAAATAAGCAAAAAAAATAAGATGAAGAGCTCTTGAAGATGTTGTGGGAACATTTCAGTGATGTTGGGTGAAGTTACCCCCTTTGTTTCAAGAGTCTGGTGATTGAGGGGTAATGACTGTTCCTGAACCTGGTGCTGTGGGTCCTGATGCTCCTGGACCTCCTTCCTGATGGCAGCACGGAGAAGAGAGTGTGATCTGGGTGGTGTGGTCCCTGATAATGGATGCTGTTTTAATCAGCTAATTAATAATTAGATAAATTCATAATGACCTAGGTCCTCAAGTGGATTTTTAAACAAGTGAATTTCTTTCAAATTTTGTCATTGATTACAAATAAAAGGAAAAGACGAGGTGAAAAGCTTTTCTTTGAAGTACAACAACCATCAATCTAAAATGGAATCAAATCAAATCAAAGGCAACACTGCCGCCTACTGGAATTAAAAAGAGTTACAGCCTGGAAAAACCAAAACATTTTTTCCTGTATTTGAGTGATGAAGAAATACAATATAGAAACTAAACTTCAAAGTTCAAAGTTCAAATTTATCATCAAACTATGGTTAGATTACCACATACCACCTTGAGATTAATTTTCTTGCAGGCATTCACAGAAAACGTAAAGAAATGTAATGGAATTTACGAAAGGCCATACATACATATACAAAGATTGACAAATAACCAAGTGCAAAAAATGACTAACTGTGCAAATAAATAATAATACTGGGAACATGAGTTGTAAAAGAATGAAAGTAGGTCATAGAATCAGTTTAGAGTTGAGGTGAGCAAAGTTATCCTCGTCGGTTCAGGAGCCTGATGGTTGAGGGGTATAACTGTTCCAGATTCTGACGGCTTCGGAAGTAAGGCTTCCCAGCAGCGGTGGTGAGGAGAGAACATGGCCTGAATGTTGGAGTCTTCAATGATGGATGCTGTTTTAACTTGTGCTCAATGGTGGGGAGGCTTGTTCTTGCGAGGGCCTGAAATGCATCCATCAGTTCCTGTTCCTCGGCTTTGGCGTTTCTGTACCAGGCCGTGATGCTTCAAGTTAGGATTCTCTCAACTGTGCATCTATAGAAGTTCATCAAAATTTTAGATGACATTTCAAATCTATGCAATCTTCTAAGAAAGTGGAGTTACTGCCCTGCCTTCTTTGTGATGGCTCTTAAGTGAACACCAAGAAATTGAAAGCTGCTGACTATCTCCATCTTTGAATCCTTCAGGGACCTCCGTCATCTTCCTCCTGTACTCAATAATCATCTCCTTCGTTTTGCTGACGTTCAGTGAGAGGTTGTTGTAGCACCATTCAAGCAGATTTCCATTCTCCCTCCTATGTGCCAATTCTTCAACAACAGTGGTGTCATCAGCAAACTTACATATGGAATTGGAGCTGTGGTACGGAGTGAGTAAAGCAGGAGGCTAACGACACAGCCCTGCAGTGCTCCTGTGCTGATGTTGTGGAGATGCTGCGCTGATACGGAGGAGAGGTTGTCAATCCAAAGTCGGCCCTTCAGACCACAGAATCCCAGCTGACTGCTCACAGCACTGTGCAAAAGTCTTAGACACATACACATAGCTAGGGAGCCTGAGACTTTTGCACAGCACTGTAATAATTTTATGTCTTACACTGTACTGCTGCCACAAAAAAATTCATGACATATGTGAGTGATGGAAAATGGGGGCAGGGAAAGGGGGAAAAGGGAAGGGAGTGGGGAGGGACCAGGAAGCACCAGAGAGACATTCTGTAATGATCAATTCAAAAATATACAACTCTGTATTTTTTCTTCTTCAGATATCATGTTTCTTCTCAGCTTTGATGAATGAGATGTTGTCTCTGGCCGGAGGACACAAGCCCTGCCTCATGTTTGAGCAGGCATTCCTGGAGCAGCTGCCCGAGGACATACGCCTGCTGCTGTCCGACATGGATTTCAGTGACCCCCGGAAGGTGGTGGCCCAGGCAGACGTGCTGTGGAAAGCCAAGAAAGAGAGTGGGGCATCCGTCACACAGATCACCAGGCCACGCTCCCAGCAGCAGACCAGACCAGGACCAGCAGCAGAGCCCACTAACCCCAGAGGCAGGGGTGAGGAGACCAACGAACAATGGTGCTTCTACCACCAGTGGTGGGGCGCAGAAGCCCACCCTGCAAGTTCCCGGGAAACGCCAGGGTCAGCCGCCGCTGATGGCTACGGCGGCTGGCCATCGGGATAGCCTCCTGTATGTGTGGGACAAGCAGTCGGGATGCCGCAGAGGCAGACCCCCCAAACAGAGTCCGACCCAGACTGAGGACATTGGGGGGTGTGTCGCTGGTTCTGGAGGGGGTTATATGGCGACCCACTTCTCAGCGCACTCGAACCGGCTCACAAAGTGGCGCACACTGGCATTGAGGCCGGTCCCAAAGAGGGCGCCAAGCCTGCTTCACCAGCAAGGGGAAAAGCCTGCGCGCGGGACGCGACTGTGAATACGCCCTCCGGGGAGGGCGGGATCAGGAAGGCTTTAAAGCGAGTCCGCGAAGTTTGAATAAACCTCTTTTGCAACTGCAGCTCACCGACTCCGTGTCATTATTTCAGCGCTGTGTGTAGCACACCGCTACAATTTGTAGTTTTCTATGGCTTTAAGTTCCCTTGTCAGTTGAATTCTGGACTCAGTGGCTCAGCGAAGGCATGGAAGAGATTTTCTAAGATGTTTCTAGGAATGAAGAATCCAGATCGAGGAGAATCTGGAGCAGTGGTGCTCCAAGGAGTTTTAGTGAAGGTTTTTACAATCAAAACTGCAACAAATAACGAAAAATGACAAGAAAATTAATGCTGGCTGTTTTTTTCAGTGCACTATACCAGTGACAGATATGGGGTCAACATTCAAACAGATTTCACATCATAAAATGAGACATAGCAGCAGAATGAGTCCATTCAGACCAGTGACTCCGCACTGCCATTCCATCATGGCTGACTTATTATCCCTCTGAACCCCATTCTCCTGCCTTCTCCCTGTAACCTTTGACACCCTGATTAATCAAGAACCTATCAACTGTCACTATAAATATATCCAATAACTCCACAGCTGTGTGTGGTAGTGAATTCAACAGATTCACCACCAACCGGCTAAAGAAATTCCTCCTTATCTCTGTTCTAAAGGGACATCCTTGTATTCTGAGGTTCTGCCCTCTGGTCCTAGACACTCCCACTATTGGCAACAACATCTCCACATCCACTCTCTATAGGCCTTTCAATTTTCTTGAAACTAAATTGGAAAATAGACAAAAAATCTATTAAAAGCAATCTGTGGGGTCATTCTGCTCTCTGGGAAAATCATTACAGAGGAGTGCTGCACAAAAGGGAGGCAGTAAATGGAGAGAATCTAGGACCAGCAGATGAGGAGAAAGTTCTTTAGCCAGAGGGTGGTGAATCGGTGAAATTCGTTTTCACAGATGGCTATGTCATTGGGTGTATTTAAGATGGAGGTTAATAGGGTCTTGATTAGAAAAGGTGTCAAAGGTTACAGGGAGAAGGCAGCAGAATGGGGTCGAACCCTTCATGAAACGTTGACTGTGCTCTCCTCCACAGGTGCTGCCTGGCCTGCTGAGTTCCTCCAGCATTCTGTGTGTGTTTCTTGAGTACAAATCAATGGAGGTTGTATAACGCCACCACAGTCAGTGATGAAGCAATAAATGACATGGTTTCTGAAGACTAGCTTTATTTGATTGTCACATGTACATCAAAGCAAAACAGTGAAATGCACGATTTGCACCAAAACTTCACACCTGGCCAGGATTAAACTCCAGCTACCATTTCTCCCCCCAGATTTCCAACTGATCATCTCAGTCTTATCCTATCAGGAATATTCTCTTTGTCCTGTCTCCTGCAAATTCTCTATAAACTCATACTATCTCACTTCCTTATTTTCCCATTTCTGACAAAACATCTTCAGCCTCTAAGCACATTCCACCAAGCTCAGGGACATTTTCTATCCCATTGTTATCAGCCTCTTGTATGATAAAATGGACTCCTGACCTCACAATCTACCTATATTTGACCTTGCACCTTATTCTTTACCGCACTGCACTCTCTCTGTAGCTGTTACTCTTTGTTCTGCATTGTTACTGCTTTACCTTGTTTGACCTCAATGCACTGAGTAATCTGTATAAACAATATGCAAGACAAGCTTTTCACTGCATCTTGCCTCAATTCCCCCCCCCAATCTTTAAATAAAGCACCTCCCTAAATTTTAAATACTTCTGATGGCCCAGCTTCTTCAGCTCTCAGGGACAGAAAATTTCTGAGATCCTTGGAAAAGAATTTCTGCAGAACCTTGAATTGCAGAGCAACACACACAACATGCAGGAGGAACTCAGAAAGTCAGGTAGCATCTATGGAGAGGAATAAACCATCAACATTTCAGGCTGACAACCATCATTGGAGCCCAAATCATCTGTTAATGCTCCTCGATGGGTGCAGCCTTCTGCTTAGAAATTCCTACCTACCTGACCTTTAAATGACCAGCCAATTATTATGTAGTATGTATATATATATATATATGTCTACTAAATAGTTAAGTTACGATAAGTGGTGCAAAAAATAATTTTTAAAAAGTGAGGTAGTGTTCATGGGTTCAATATCCACTTAGGAATCAGATGTCAGAGGGGAAGAAGCTGTTCCTGAATCGCTGAGTGTGTGCCTTCAGGCTCCTGTACCTCCTCCCTGATGGCAAAGGGGAAGAAGCTGTTCCTGAATCGCTGAGTGTGTGCCTTCAGGCTCCTGTACCTCCTCCCTGATGGCGGAGGGGAAGAAGCTGTTCCTGAATCGCTGAGTGTGTGTCTTCAGCCTCCTGTACATCCTCCCTGATGGCGGAGGGGAAGAAGCTGTTCCTGAATCGCTGAGTGTGTGTCTTCAGGCTCCTGTACCTCCTCCCTGATGGCAGAGGGGAAGAAGCCGTTCCTGAATAGCTGAGTGTGTGTCTTCAGGCTCCTGTACCTCCTCCCTGATGGCGGAGGGGAAGAAGCTGTTCCTGAATCGCTGAGTGTGTGTCTTCAGGCTCCGGTACCTCCTCCCTGATGTCGGAGGGGAAGAAGCTGTTCCTGAATCGCTGAGTGTGTGCCTTCAGGCTCCTGTACCTCCTCCCTGATGGCGGAGAGGAAGGAGCTGTTCCTGAATCGCTGAGTGTGTGTCTTCAGGCTCCTGTACCTCCTCCCTGATGGCAGAGGGGAAGAAGCCGTTCCTGAATAGCTGAGTGTGTGTCTTCAGGCTCCTGTACCTCCTCCCTGATGGCGGAGGGGAAGAAGCTGTTCCTGAATTGCTGAGTGTGTGTCTTCAGGGTCCTGTACCTCCTCCCTGATGGCGGAGGGGAAGAAGCTGTTCCTGAATTGCTGAGTGTGTGCCTTCAGGCTCCTGTACCTCCTCCCTGATGGTGGAGAGGAAGGAGCTGTTCCTGAATCGCTGAGTGTGTGTCTTCAGGCTCCTGTACCTCCTCCCTGATGGCTGAGGGAAAGAAGCCGTTCCTGAATCGCTGAGTGTGTGTCTTCAGGCTCCTGTATCTCCTCCCTGATGGCGGAGGGGAAGAAGCTGTTCCTGAATCGCTGAGTGTGTGCCTTCAGGCTCCTGTACCTCCTCCCTGATGGCGGAGAGGAAGGAGCTGTTCCTGAATCGCTGACTGTGTGTCTTCAGGCTCCTGTAATTCCTCCCTGATGGCGGAGGGGAAGAAGCCGTTCCTGAATCGCTGAGTGTGTGTCTTCAGGCTCCTGTACCACCTCCCTGATGGCGGAGGGGAAGAAGCTGTTTCTGAATCGCTGAGTGTGTGTCTTCAGGGTCCTGTACCTCCTCCCTGATGGTGGAGAGGAAGCTGTTCCTGAATCTCTGAGTGTGTGCCTTCAGGCTCCTGTACCTCCTCCCTGATGGCGGAGAGGAAGGAGCTGTTCCTGAATCGCTGAGTGTGTGCCTTCAGGCTCCTGTACCTCCTCCCTGATGGCGGAGGGGAAGAAGCTGTTCCTGAATCGCTGAGTGTGTGTCTTCAAGGTCCTGTACCTCCTCCCTGATGGCGGAGGGGAAGAAGCTGTTCCTGAATCGCTGAGTGTGTGTCTTCAGGCTCCTGTACCTCCTCCCTGATGGCAGAGGGGAAGAAGCCGTTCCTGAATCGCTGAGTGTGTGTCTTCAGGCTCCTGTACCTCCTCCCTGATGGCGGAGGGGAAGAAGCTGTTCCTGAATCGCTGAGTGTGTGCCTTCAGGCTCCTGTCCCTCCTCCCTGATGGCGGAGAGGAAGGAGCTGTTCCTGAATCGCTGAGTGTGTGTCTTCAGGCTCCTGTACCTCCTCCCGGATGGCGGAGGGGAAGAAGCTGTTCCTGAATCGCTGAGTGTGTGTCTTCAGGCTCCTGTACCTCCTCCCTGATGGCGGAGGGGAAGAAGCTGTTCCTGAATCGCTGAGTGTGTGCCTTCAGGCTCCTGTACCTCCTCCCTGATGGCGGAGAGGAAGGAGATGTTCCTGAATCGCTGAGTGTGTGTCTTCAGGCTCCTGTACCTCCTCCCTGATGGCAGAGGGGAAGAAGCCGTTCCTGAATCGCTGAGTGTGTGTCTTCAGGCTCCTGTACCTCCTCCCTGATGGAGGAGGGGAAGAAGCCGTTCCTGAATCGCTGAGTGTGTGTCTTCAGGCTCCTGTACCTACTCCCTGATGGCGGAGGGGAAGAAGCCGTTCCTGAATCGCTGAGTGTGTGTCTTCAGGCTCCTGTACCTCTTCCCTGATGGCGGAGGGGAAGGAGCTGTTCCTGAATCGCTGAGTGTGTGTCTTCAGGCTCCTGTACCTCCTCCCTGATGGCGGAGGGGAAGAAGCCGTTCCTGAATCGCTGAGTGTCTGTCTTCAGGCTCCTGTACCGCCTCCCTGATGGCGGAGGGGAAGAAGCTGTTCCTGAATCGCTGAGTGTGTGCCTTCAGGCTCCTGTACCTCCTCCCTGATGGCGGAGAGGAAGGAGCTGTTCCTGAATCGCTGAGTGTGTGTCTTCAGGCTCCTGTACCTCCTCCCTGATGGCAGAGGGGAAGAAGCCGTTCCTGAATAGCTGAGTGTGTGTCTTCAGGCTCCTGTACCTCCTCCCTGATGGCGGAGGGGAAGAAGCTGTTCCTGAATCGCTGAGTGTGTGTCTTCAGGGTCCTGTACCTCCTCCCTGATGGCGGAGGGGAAGAAGCTGTTCCTGAATCGCTGAGTGTGTGCCTTCAGGCTCCTGTGCCTCCTCCCTGATGGTGGAGAGGAAGGAGCTGTTCCTGAATCGCTGAGTGTGTGTCTTCAGGCTCCTGTACCTCCTCCCTGATGGCAGAGGGGAAGAAGCCGTTCCTGAATCGCTGAGTGTGTGTCTTCAGGCTCCTGTACCTCCTCCCTGATGGCGGAGGGGAAGAAGCCGTTCCTGAATAACTGAGTGTGTGCCTTCAGGCTCCTGTACCTCCTCCCTGATGGCGGAGAGGAAGGAGCTGTTCCTGAATCGCTGAGTGTGTGTCTTCAGGCTCCTGTACCTCCTCCCTGATGGCAGAGGGGAAGAAGCCGTTCCTGAATCGCTGAGTGTGTGTCTTCAGGCTCCTGTACCTCCTCCCTGATGGCGGAGGGGAAGAAGCCGTTCCTGAATCGCTGAGTGTGTGCCTTCAGGCTCCTGTACCTCCTCCCTGATGGCGGAGAGGAAGGAGCTGTTCCTGAATCGCTGAGTGTGTGTCTTCAGGCTCCTGTACCTCCACCCTAATGGCGGAGGGGAAGGAGCTGTTCCTGAATCGCTGAGTGTGTGTCTTCAGGCTCCTGTACCTCCTCCCTGATGGCGGAGGGGAAGAAGCCGTTCCTGAATCGCTGAGTGTGTGTCTTCAGGCTCCTGTACCGCCTCCCTGATGGCGGAGGGGAAGAAGCTGTTCCTGAATCGCTGAGAGTGTGCCTTCAGGCTCCAGTACCTCCTCCCTGATGGCGGAGAGGAAGGAGCTGTTCCTGAATCGCTGAGTGTGTGTCTTCAGGCTCCTGTACCTCCTCCCTGATGGCAGAGGGGAAGAAGCCGTTCCTGAATAGCTGAGTGTGTGTCTTCAGGCTCCTGTACCTCCTCCCTGATGGCGGAGGGGAAGAAGCTGTTCCTGAATCGCTGAGTGTGTGTCTTCAGGGTCCTGTACCTCCTCCCTGATGGCGGAGGGGAAGAAGCTGTTCCTGAATCGCTGAGTGTGTGCCTTCAGGCTCCTGTACCTCCTCCCTGATGGTGGAGAGGAAGGAGCTGTTCCTGAATCGCTGAGTGTGTGTCTTCAGGCTCCTGTACCTCCTCCCTGATGGCTGAGGGGAAGAAGCCGTTCCTGAATCGCTGAGTGTGTGTCTTCAGGCTCCTGTACCTCCTCCCTGATGGCTGAGGGGAAGAAGCCGTTCCTGAATCGCTGAGTGTGTGTCTTCAGGCTCCTGTATCTCCTCCCTGATGGCGGAGGGGAAGAAGATGTTCCTGAATCGCTGAGTGTGTGCCTTCAGGCTCCTGTACCTCCTCCCTGATGGCGGAGGGGAAGGAGCTGTTCCTGAATCGCTGAGTGTGTGTCTTCAGGCTCCTGTACCTCCTCCCTGATGGCGGAGGGGAAGCAGCCGTTCCTGAATCGCTGAGTGTGTGTCTTCAGGGTCCTGTACCTCCTCCCTGATGGCGGAGGGGAAGAAGCTGTTTCTGAATCGCTGAGTGTGTGTCTTCAGGGTCCTGAACCTCCTCCCTGATGGCGGAGGGGAAGAAGCCGTTCCTGAATCGCTGAGTGTGTGTCTTCAGGCTCCTGTACCTCCTCCCTGATGGCGGAGGGGAAGAAGCCGTTCCTGAATCGCTGAGTGTGTGCCTTCAGGCTCCTGTACCTCCTCCCTGATGGCAGAGAGGAAGGAGCTGTTCCTGAATCGCTGAGTGTGTGCCTTCAGGCTCCTGTACCTCCTCCCTGATGGCAGAGGGGAAGAAGCCGTTCCTGAATCGCTGAGTGTGTGTCTTCAGGCTCCTGTACCTCCTCCCTGATGGCGGAGGGGAAGAAGCCGTTCCTGATTCGCTGAGTGTGTGTCTTCAGGCTCCTGTACCTCCTCCCTGATGGCGGAGGGGAAGGAGCTGTTCCTGAATCGCTGAGTGTGTGTCTTCAGGCTCCTGTACCTCCTCCCTGATGGCGGAGGGGAAGGAGCTGTTCCTGAATCGCTGAGTGTGTGTCTTCAGGCTCCTGTACCTCCTCCCTGATGGCGGAGGGGAAGAAGCTGTTCCTGAATCGCTGAGTGTGTGCCTTCAGGCTCCTGTACCTCCTCCCTGATGGCGGAGAGGAAGGAGCTGTTCCTGAATCGCTGAGTGTGTGTCTTCAGGCTCCTGTACCTCCTCCCTGATGGCAGAGGGGAAGAAGCCGTTCCTGAATAGCTGAGTGTGTGACTTCAGGCTCCTGTACCTCCTCCCTGATGGCGGAGGGGAAGAAGCTGTTCCTGAATCGCTGAGTGTGTGCCTTCAGGCTCCTGTACCTCCTCCCTGATGGTGGAGAGGAAGGAGCTGTTCCTGAATCGCTGAGTGTGTGTCTTCAGGCTCCTGTACCTCCTCCCTGATGGCAGAGGGGAAGAAGCCGTTCCTGAATCGCTGAGTGTGTGTCTTCAGGCTCCTGTACCTCCTCCCTGATGGCGGAGGGGAAGAAGCCGTTCCTGAATCGCTGAGTGTGTGCCTTCAGGCTCCTGTACCTCCTCCCTGATGGCGGAGAGGAAGGAGCTGTTCCTGAATCGCTGAGTGTGTGTCTTCAGGCTCCTGTACCTCCTCCCTGATGGCAGAGGGGAAGAAGCCGTTCCTGAATCTCTGAGTGTGTGTCTTCAGGCTCCTGTACCTCCTCCCTGATGGCGGAGGGGAAGAAGCCGTTCCTGAATCGCTGAGTGTCTGCCTTCAGGCTCCTGTACCTCCTCCCTGATGGCGGAGAGGAAGGAGCTGTTCCTGAATCGCTGAGTGTGTGTCTTCAGGCTCCTGTACCTCCTCCCTAATGGCGGAGGGGAAGGAGCTGTTCCTGAATCGCTGAGTGTGTGTCTTCAGGCTCCTGTACCTCCTCCCTGATGGCGGAGGGGAAGAAGCCGTTCCTGAATCGCTGAGTGTGTGTCTTCAGGCTCCTGTACCGCCTCCCTGATGGCGGAGGGGAAGAAGCTGTTCCTGAATCGCTGAGTGTGTGCCTTCAGGCTCCTGTACCTCCTCCCTGATGGCGGAGAGGAAGGAGCTGTTCCTGAATCGCTGAGTGTGTGTCTTCAGGCTCCTGTACCTCCTCCCTGATGGCAGAGGGGAAGAAGCCGTTCCTGAATAGCTGAGTGTGTGTCTTCAGGCTCCTGTACCTCCTCCCTGATGGCGGAGGGGAAGAAGCTGTTCCTGAATCGCTGAGTGTGTGTCTTCAGGGTCCTGTACCTCCTCCCTGATGGCGGAGGGGAAGAAGCTGTTCCTGAATCGCTGAGTGTGTGCCTTCAGGCTCCTGTACCTCCTCCCTGATGGCGGAGAGGAAGGAGCTGTTCCTGAATCGCTGAGTGTGTGTCTTCAGGCTCCTGTACCTCCTCCCTGATGGCAGAGGGGAAGAAGCCGTTCCTGAATAGCTGAGTGTGTGACTTCAGGCTCCTGTACCTCCTCCCTGATGGCGGAGGGGAAGAAGCTGTTCCTGAATCGCTGAGTGTGTGCCTTCAGGCTCCTGTACCTCCTCCCTGATGGTGGAGAGGAAGGAGCTGTTCCTGAATCGCTGAGTGTGTGTCTTCAGGCTCCTGTACCTCCTCCCTGATGGCAGAGGGGAAGAAGCCGTTCCTGAATCGCTGAGTGTGTGTCTTCAGGCTCCTGTACCTCCTCCCTGATGGCGGAGGGGAAGAAGCCGTTCCTGAATCGCTGAGTGTGTGCCTTCAGGCTCCTGTACCTCCTCCCTGATGGCGGAGAGGAAGGAGCTGTTCCTGAATCGCTGAGTGTGTGTCTTCAGGCTCCTGTACCTCCTCCCTGATGGCAGAGGGGAAGAAGCCGTTCCTGAATCTCTGAGTGTGTGTCTTCAGGCTCCTGTACCTCCTCCCTGATGGCGGAGGGGAAGAAGCCGTTCCTGAATCGCTGAGTGTCTGCCTTCAGGCTCCTGTACCTCCTCCCTGATGGCGGAGAGGAAGGAGCTGTTCCTGAATCGCTGAGTGTGTGTCTTCAGGCTCCTGTACCTCCTCCCTAATGGCGGAGGGGAAGGAGCTGTTCCTGAATCGCTGAGTGTGTGTCTTCAGGCTCCTGTACCTCCTCCCTGATGGCGGAGGGGAAGAAGCCGTTCCTGAATCGCTGAGTGTGTGTCTTCAGGCTCCTGTACCGCCTCCCTGATGGCGGAGGGGAAGAAGCTGTTCCTGAATCGCTGAGTGTGTGCCTTCAGGCTCCTGTACCTCCTCCCTGATGGCGGAGAGGAAGGAGCTGTTCCTGAATCGCTGAGTGTGTGTCTTCAGGCTCCTGTACCTCCTCCCTGATGGCAGAGGGGAAGAAGCCGTTCCTGAATAGCTGAGTGTGTGTCTTCAGGCTCCTGTACCTCCTCCCTGATGGCGGAGGGGAAGAAGCTGTTCCTGAATCGCTGAGTGTGTGTCTTCAGGGTCCTGTACCTCCTCCCTGATGGCGGAGGGGAAGAAGCTGTTCCTGAATCGCTGAGTGTGTGCCTTCAGGCTCCTGTACCTCCTCCCTGATAGTGGAGAGGAAGGAGCTGTTCCTGAATCGCTGAGTGTGTGTCTTCAGGCTCCTGTACCTCCTCCCTGATGGCTGAGGGGAAGAAGCCGTTCCTGAATCGCTGAGTGTGTGTCTTCAGGCTCCTGTATCTCCTCCCTGATGGCGGAGGGGAAGAAGCTGTTCCTGAATCGCTGAGTGTGTGCCTTCAGGCTCCTGTACCTCCTCCCTGACGGCGGAGAGGAAGGAGCTGTTCCTGAATCGCTGAGTGTGTGTCTTCTGGCTCCTGTACCTCCTCCCTGATGGCGGAGGGGAAGAAGCCGTTCCTGAATCGCTGAGTGTGTGTCTTCAGGCTCCTGTACCTCCTCCCTGATGGCGGAGGGGAAGAAGCTGTTTCTGAATCGCAGAGTGTGTGTCTTCAGGGTCCTGTACCTCCTCCCTGATGGCGGAGAGGAAGCTGTTCCTGAATCGCTGAGTGTGTGTCTTCAGGCTCCTGTACCTCCTCCCTGATGGCAGAGGGGAAGAAGCCGTTCCTGAATCGCTGAGTGTGTGTCTTCAGGCTCCTGTACCTCCTCCCTGATGGCAGAGGGGAAGAAGCCGTTCCTGAATCGCTGAGTGTGTGTCTTCAGGCTCCTGTACCTCCTCCCTGATGGCGGAGAGGAAGGAGCTATTCCTGAATCGCTGAGTGTGTGCCTTCAGGCTCCTGTACCTCCTCCCTGATGGCGGAGGGGAAGAAGCTGTTCCTGAATCGCTGAGTGTGTGTCTTCAAGGTCCTGTACCTCCTTCCTGATGGCGGAGGGGAAGAAGCTGTTCCTGAATCGCTGAGTGTGTGTCTTCAGGCTCCTGTACCTCCTCCCTGATGGCAGAGGGGAAGAAGCCGTTCCTGAATCGCTGAGTGTGTGTCTTCAGGCTCCTGTACCTCCTCCCTGATGGCGGAGGGGAAGAAGCTGTTCCTGAATCGCTGAGTGTGTGTCTTCAGGCTCCTGTACCTCCTCCCTGATGGCGGAGGGGAAGAAGCTGTTCCTGAATCGCTGAGTGTGTGTCTTCAGGCTCCTGTACCTCCTCCCTGATGGCGGAGGGGAAGAAGCTGTTCCTGAATAGCTGAGTGTGTGCCTTCAGGCTCCTGTACCTCCTCCCTGATGGCGGAGAGGAAGGAGCTGTTCCTGAATCGCTGAGTGTGTGTCTTCAGGCTCCTGTACCTCCTCCCTGATGGCAGAGGGGAAGAAGCCGTTCCTGAATCGCTGAGTGTGTGTCTTCAGGCTCCTGTACCTCCTCCCTGATGGCGGAGGGGAAGAAGCCGTTACTGAATCGCTGAGTGTGTGCCTTCAGGCTCCTGTACCTCCTCCCTGATGGCGGAGAGGAAGGAGCTGTTCCTGAATCGCTGAGTGTGTGCCTTCAGGCTCCTGTACCTCCTCCCTGATGGCGGAGAGGAAGGAGCTGTTCCTGAATCGCTGAGTGTGTGTCTTCAGGCTCCTGTACCTCCTCCCTGATGGCAGAGGGGAAGAAGCTGTTCCTGAATCACTGAGTGTGTGCCTTCAGGCTCCTGTACCTCCTCCCTGATGGCGGAGAGGAAGGAGCTGTTCCTGAATCGCTGAGTGTGTGTCTTCAGGCTCCTGTACCTCCTCCCTGATGGCGGAGGGGAAGAAGCTGTTCCTGAATCGCTGAGTGTGTGCCTTCAGGCTCCTGTACCTCCTCCCTGATGGCGGAGAGGAAGGAGCTGTTCCTGAATCGCTGAGTGTGTGTCTTCAGGCTCCTGTACCTCCTCCCTGATGGCAGAGGGGAAGAAGCCGTTCCTGAATAGCTGAGTGTGTGTCTTCAGGCTCCTGTACCTCCTCCCTGATGGCGGAGGGGAAGAAGCTGTTCCTGAATCGCTGAGTGTGTGTCTTCAGGGTCCTGTACCTCCTCCCTGATGGCGGAGGGGAAGAAGCTGTTCCTGAATCGCTGAGTGTGTGCCTTCAGGCTCCTGTACCTCCTCCCTGATGGTGGAGAGGAAGGAGCTGTTCTTGAATCGCTGAGTGTGTGTCTTCAGGCTCCTGTACCTCCTCCCTGATGGCAGAGGGGAAGAAGCCGTTCCTGAATCGCTGAGTGTGTGTCTTCAGGCTCCTGTACCTCCTCCCTGATGGCGGAGGGGAAGAAGCCGTTCCTGAATCGCTGAGTGTGTGCCTTCAGGCTCCTGTACCTCCTCCCTGATGGCGGAGAGGAAGGAGCTGTTCCTGAATCGCTGAGTGTGTGTCTTCAGGCTCCTGTACCTCCTCCCTAATGGCGGAGGGGAAGGAGCTGTTCCTGAATCGCTGAGTGTGTGTCTTCAGGCTCCTGTACCTCCTCCCTGATGGCGGAGGGGAAGAAGCCGTTCCTGAATCGCTGAGTGTGTGTCCTCAGGCTCCTGTACCGCCTCCCTGATGGCGGAGGGGAAGAAGCTGTTCCTGAATCGCTGAGTGTGTGCCTTCAGGCTCCTGTACCTCCTCCCTGATGGCGGAGAGGAAGGAGCTGTTCCTGAATCGCTGAGTGTGTGTCTTCAGGCTCCTGTACCTCCTCCCTGATGGCAGAGGGGAAGAAGCTGTTCCTGAATCGCTGAGTTTGTGTCTTCCGGCTCCTGTACCTCCTCCCTGATGGCGGAGGGGAAGAAGCTGTTCCTGAATCGCTGAGTGTGTGCCTTCAGGCTCCTGTCCCTCCTCCCTGATGGCGGAGAGGAAGGAGCTGTTCCTGAATCGCTGAGTGTGTGTCTTCAGGCTCCTGTACCTCCTCCCGGATGGCGGAGGGGAAGAAGCTGTTCCTGAATCGCTGAGTGTGTGTCTTCAGGCTCCTGTACCTCCTCCCTGATGGCGGAGGGGAAGAAGCTGTTCCTGAATCGCTGAGTGTGTGCCTTCAGGCTCCTGTACCTCCTCCCTGATGGCGGAGAGGAAGGAGATGTTCCTGAATCGCTGAGTGTGTGTCTTCAGGCTCCTGTACCTCCTCCCTGATGGCAGAGGGGAAGAAGCCGTTCCTGACTCGCTGAGTGTGTGTCTTCAGGCTCCTGTACCTCCTCCCTGATGGAGGAGGGGAAGAAGCCGTTCCTGAATCGCTGAGTGTGTGTCTTCAGGCTCCTGTACCTCCTCCCTGATGGCGGAGGGGAAGAAGCCGTTCCTGAATCGCTGAGTGTGTGTCTTCAGGCTCCTGTACCTCCTCCCTGATGGCGGAGGGGAAGGAGCTGTTCCTGAATCGCTGAGTGTGTGTCTTCAGGCTCCTGTACCTCCTCCCTGATGGCGGAGGGGAAGAAGCCGTTCCTGAATCGCTGAGTGTCTGTCTTCAGGCTCCTGTACCGCCTCCCTGATGGCGGAGGGGAAGAAGCTGTTCCTGAATCGCTGAGTGTGTGCCTTCAGGCTCCTGTACCTCCTCCCTGATGGCGGAGAGGAAGGAGCTGTTCCTGAATCGCTGAGTGTGTGTCTTCAGGCTCCTGTACCTCCTCCCTGATGGCAGAGGGGAAGAAGCCGTTCCTGAATAGCTGAGTGTGTGTCTTCAGGCTCCTGTACCTCCTCCCTGATGGCGGAGGGGAAGAAGCTGTTCCTGAATCGCTGAGTGTGTGTCTTCAGGGTCCTGTACCTCCTCCCTGATGGCGGAGGGGAAGAAGCTGTTCCTGAATCGCTGAGTGTGTGCCTTCAGGCTCCTGTGCCTCCTCCCTGATGGTGGAGAGGAAGGAGCTGTTCCTGAATCGCTGAGTGTGTGTCTTCAGGCTCCTGTACCTCCTCCCTGATGGCAGAGGGGAAGAAGCCGTTCCTGAATCGCTGAGTGTGTGTCTTCAGGCTCCTGTACCTCCTCCCTGATGGCGGAGGGGAAGAAGCCGTTCCTGAATAACTGAGTGTGTGCCTTCAGGCTCCTGTACCTCCTCCCTGATGGCGGAGAGGAAGGAGCTGTTCCTGAATCGCTGAGTGTGTGTCTTCAGGCTCCTGTACCTCCTCCCTGATGGCAGAGGGGAAGAAGCCGTTCCTGAATCGCTGAGTGTGTGTCTTCAGGCTCCTGTACCTCCTCCCTGATGGCGGAGGGGAAGAAGCCGTTCCTGAATCGCTGAGTGTGTGCCTTCAGGCTCCTGTACCTCCTCCCTGATGGCGGAGAGGAAGGAGCTGTTCCTGAATCGCTGAGTGTGTGTCTTCAGGCTCCTGTACCTCCACCCTAATGGCGGAGGGGAAGGAGCTGTTCCTGAATCGCTGAGTGTGTGTCTTCAGGCTCCTGTACCTCCTCCCTGATGGCGGAGGGGAAGAAGCCGTTCCTGAATCGCTGAGTGTGTGTCTTCAGGCTCCTGTACCGCCTCCCTGATGGCGGAGGGGAAGAAGCTGTTCCTGAATCGCTGAGTGTGTGCCTTCAGGCTCCAGTACCTCCTCCCTGATGGCGGAGAGGAAGGAGCTGTTCCTGAATCGCTGAGTGTGTGTCTTCAGGCTCCTGTACCTCCTCCCTGATGGCAGAGGGGAAGAAGCCGTTCCTGAATAGCTGAGTGTGTGTCTTCAGGCTCCTGTACCTCCTCCCTGATGGCGGAGGGGAAGAAGCTGTTCCTGAATCGCTGAGTGTGTGTCTTCAGGGTCCTGTACCTCCTCCCTGATGGCGGAGGGGAAGAAGCTGTTCCTGAATCGCTGAGTGTGTGCCTTCAGGCTCCTGTACCTCCTCCCTGATGGTGGAGAGGAAGGAGCTGTTCCTGAATCGCTGAGTGTGTGTCCTCAGGCTCCTGTACCTCCTCCCTGATGGCTGAGGGGAAGAAGCCGTTCCTGAATCGCTGAGTGTGTGTCTTCAGGCTCCTGTATCTCCTCCCTGATGGCGGAGGGGAAGAAGATGTTCCTGAATCGCTGAGTGTGTGCCTTCAGGCTCCTGTACCTCCTCCCTGATGGCGGAGGGGAAGGAGCTGTTCCTGAATCGCTGAGTGTGTGTCTTCAGGCTCCTGTACCTCCTCCCTGATGGCGGAGGGGAAGAAGCCGTTCCTGAATCGCTGAGTGTGTGTCTTCAGGGTCCTGTACCTCCTCCCTGATGGCGGAGGGGAAGAAGCTGTTTCTGAATCGCTGAGTGTGTGTCTTCAGGGTCCTGTACCTCCTCCCTGATGGCGGAGGGGAAGAAGCCGTTCCTGAATCGCTGAGTGTGTGTCTTCAGGCTCCTGTACCTCCTCCCTGATGGCGGAGGGGAAGAAGCCGTTCCTGAATCGCTGAGTGTGTGCCTTCAGGCTCCTGTACTTCCTCCCTGATGGCGGAGAGGAAGGAGCTGTTCCTGAATCGCTGAGTGTGTGCCTTCAGGCTCCTGTACCTCCTCCGTGATGGTAGAGGGGAAGAAGCCGTTCCTGAATCGCTGAGTGTGTGTCTTCAGGCTCCTGTACCTCCTCCCTGATGGCGGAGGGGAAGAAGCCGTTCCTGATTCGCTGAGTGTGTGTCTTCAGGCTCCTGTACCTCCTCCCTGATGGCGGAGGGGAAGGAGCTGTTCCTGAATCGCTGTGTGTGTGTCTTCAGGCTCCTGTACCTCCTCCCTGATGGCGGAGGGGAAGGAGCTGTTCCTGAATCGCTGAGTGTGTATCTTCAGGCTCCTGTACCTCCTCCCTGATGGCGGAGGGGAAGAAGCCGTTCCTGAATCGCTGAGTGTGTGTCTTCAGGCTCCTGTACCACCTCCCTGATGGCGGAGGGGAAGAAGCTGTTCCTGAATCGCTGAGTGTGTGCCTTCAGGCTCCTGTACCTCCTCCCTGATGGCGGAGAGGAAGGAGCTGTTCCTGAATCGCTGAGTGTGTGTCTTCAGGCTCCTGTACCTCCTCCCTGATGGCAGAGGGGAAGAAGCCGTTCCTGAATAGCTGAGTGTGTGACTTCAGGCTCCTGTACCTCCTCCCTGATGGCGGAGGGGAAGAAGCTGTTCCTGAATCGCTGAGTGTGTGTCTTCAGGGTCCTGTACCTCCTCCCTGATGGCGGAGGGGAAGAAGCTGTTCCTGAATCGCTGAGTGTGTGCCTTCAGGCTCCTGTACCTCCTCCCTGATGGTGGAGAGGAAGGAGCTGTTCCTGAATCGCTGAGTGTGTGTCTTCAGGCTCCTGTACCTCCTCCCTGATGGCAGAGGGGAAGAAGCCGTTCCTGAATCGCTGAGTGTGTGTCTTCAGGCTCCTGTACCTCCTCCCTGATGGCGGAGGGGAAGAAGCCGTTCCTGAATCGCTGAGTGTGTGCCTTCAGGCTCCTGTACCTCCTCCCTGATGGCGGAGAGGAAGGAGCTGTTCCTGAATCGCTGAGTGTGTGTCTTCAGGCTCCTGTACCTCCTCCCTGATGGCAGAGGGGAAGAAGCCGTTCCTGAATCTCTGAGTGTGTGTCTTCAGGCTCCTGTACCTCCTCCCTGATGGCGGAGGGGAAGAAGCCGTTCCTGAATCGCTGAGTGTGTGCCTTCAGGCTCCTGTACCTCCTCCCTGATGGCGGAGAGGAAGGAGCTGTTCCTGAATCGCTGAGTGTGTGTCTTTCGGCTCCTGTACCTCCTCCCTAATGGCGGAGGGGAAGGAGCTGTTCCTGAATCGCTGAGTGTGTGTCTTCAGGCTCCTGTACCTCCTCCCTGATGGCGGAGGGGAAGAAGCCGTTCCTGAATCGCTGAGTGTGTGTCTTCAGGCTCCTGTACCGCCTCCCTGATGGCGGAGGGGAAGGAGCTGTTCCTGAATCGCTGAGTGTGTGTCTTCAGGCTCCTGTACCTCCTCCCTGATGGCGGAGGGGAAGAAGCCGTTCCTGAATCGCTGAGTGTGTGTCTTCAGGCTCCTGTACCTCCTCCCTGATGGCGGAGGGGAAGAAGCTGTTTCTGAATCGCAGAGTGTGTGTCTTCAGGGTCCTGTACCTCCTCCCTGATGGCGGAGAGGAAGCTGTTCCTGAATCGCTGAGTGTGTGTCTTCAGGCTCCTGTACCTCCTCCCTGATGGCAGAGGGGAAGAAGCCGTTCCTGAATCGCTGAGTGTGTGTCTTCAGGCTCCTGTACCTCCTCCCTGATGGCAGAGGGGAAGAAGCCGTTCCTGAATCGCTGAGTGTGTGTCTTCAGGCTCCTGTACCTCCTCCCTGATGGCGGAGAGGAAGGAGCTATTCCTGAATCGCTGAGTGTGTGCCTTCAGGCTCCTGTACCTCCTCCCTGATGGCGGAGGGGAAGAAGCTGTTCCTGAATCGCTGAGTGTGTGTCTTCAAGGTCCTGTACCTCCTTCCTGATGGCGGAGGGGAAGAAGCCGTTCCTGAATCGCTGAGTGTGTGTCTTCAGGCTCCTGTACCGCCTCCCTGATGGCGGAGGGGAAGAAGCTGTTCCTGAATCGCTGAGTGTGTGCCTTCAGGCTCCAGTACCTCCTCCCTGATGGCGGAGAGGAAGGAGCTGTTCCTGAATCGCTGAGTGTGTGTCTTCAGGCTCCTGTACCTCCTCCCTGATGGCAGAGGGGAAGAAGCCGTTCCTGAATAGCTGAGTGTGTGTCTTCAGGCTCCTGTACCTCCTCCCTGATGGCGGAGGGGAAGAAGCTGTTCCTGAATCGCTGAGTGTGTGTCTTCAGGGTCCTGTACCTCCTCCCTGATGGCGGAGGGGAAGAAGCTGTTCCTGAATCGCTGAGTGTGTGCCTTCAGGCTCCTGTACCTCCTCCCTGATGGTGGAGAGGAAGGAGCTGTTCCTGAATCGCTGAGTGTGTGTCCTCAGGCTCCTGTACCTCCTCCCTGATGGCTGAGGGGAAGAAGCCGTTCCTGAATCGCTGAGTGTGTGTCTTCAGGCTCCTGTATCTCCTCCCTGATGGCGGAGGGGAAGAAGATGTTCCTGAATCGCTGAGTGTGTGCCTTCAGGCTCCTGTACCTCCTCCCTGATGGCGGAGGGGAAGGAGCTGTTCCTGAATCGCTGAGTGTGTGTCTTCAGGCTCCTGTACCTCCTCCCTGATGGCGGAGGGGAAGAAGCCGTTCCTGAATCGCTGAGTGTGTGTCTTCAGGGTCCTGTACCTCCTCCCTGATGGCGGAGGGGAAGAAGCTGTTTCTGAATCGCTGAGTGTGTGTCTTCAGGGTCCTGTACCTCCTCCCTGATGGCGGAGGGGAAGAAGCCGTTCCTGAATCGCTGAGTGTGTGTCTTCAGGCTCCTGTACCTCCTCCCTGATGGCGGAGGGGAAGAAGCCGTTCCTGAATCGCTGAGTGTGTGCCTTCAGGCTCCTGTACTTCCTCCCTGATGGCGGAGAGGAAGGAGCTGTTCCTGAATCGCTGAGTGTGTGCCTTCAGGCTCCTGTACCTCCTCCGTGATGGCAGAGGGGAAGAAGCCGTTCCTGAATCGCTGAGTGTGTGTCTTCAGGCTCCTGTACCTCCTCCCTGATGGCGGAGGGGAAGAAGCCGTTCCTGATTCGCTGAGTGTGTGTCTTCAGGCTCCTGTACCTCCTCCCTGATGGCGGAGGGGAAGGAGCTGTTCCTGAATCGCTGTGTGTGTGTCTTCAGGCTCCTGTACCTCCTCCCTGATGGCGGAGGGGAAGGAGCTGTTCCTGAATCGCTGAGTGTGTATCTTCAGGCTCCTGTACCTCCTCCCTGATGGCGGAGGGGAAGAAGCCGTTCCTGAATCGCTGAGTGTGTGTCTTCAGGCTCCTGTACCACCTCCCTGATGGCGGAGGGGAAGAAGCTGTTCCTGAATCGCTGAGTGTGTGCCTTCAGGCTCCTGTACCTCCTCCCTGATGGCGGAGAGGAAGGAGCTGTTCCTGAATCGCTGAGTGTGTGTCTTCAGGCTCCTGTACCTCCTCCCTGATGGCAGAGGGGAAGAAGCCGTTCCTGAATAGCTGAGTGTGTGACTTCAGGCTCCTGTACCTCCTCCCTGATGGCGGAGGGGAAGAAGCTGTTCCTGAATCGCTGAGTGTGTGTCTTCAGGGTCCTGTACCTCCTCCCTGATGGCGGAGGGGAAGAAGCTGTTCCTGAATCGCTGAGTGTGTGCCTTCAGGCTCCTGTACCTCCTCCCTGATGGTGGAGAGGAAGGAGCTGTTCCTGAATCGCTGAGTGTGTGTCTTCAGGCTCCTGTACCTCCTCCCTGATGGCAGAGGGGAAGAAGCCGTTCCTGAATCGCTGAGTGTGTGTCTTCAGGCTCCTGTACCTCCTCCCTGATGGCGGAGGGGAAGAAGCCGTTCCTGAATCGCTGAGTGTGTGCCTTCAGGCTCCTGTACCTCCTCCCTGATGGCGGAGAGGAAGGAGCTGTTCCTGAATCGCTGAGTGTGTGTCTTCAGGCTCCTGTACCTCCTCCCTGATGGCAGAGGGGAAGAAGCCGTTCCTGAATCTCTGAGTGTGTGTCTTCAGGCTCCTGTACCTCCTCCCTGATGGCGGAGGGGAAGAAGCCGTTCCTGAATCGCTGAGTGTGTGCCTTCAGGCTCCTGTACCTCCTCCCTGATGGCGGAGAGGAAGGAGCTGTTCCTGAATCGCTGAGTGTGTGTCTTTCGGCTCCTGTACCTCCTCCCTAATGGCGGAGGGGAAGGAGCTGTTCCTGAATCGCTGAGTGTGTGTCTTCAGGCTCCTGTACCTCCTCCCTGATGGCGGAGGGGAAGAAGCCGTTCCTGAATCGCTGAGTGTGTGTCTTCAGGCTCCTGTACCGCCTCCCTGATGGCGGAGGGGAAGGAGCTGTTCCTGAATCGCTGAGTGTGTGTCTTCAGGCTCCTGTACCTCCTCCCTGATGGCGGAGGGGAAGAAGCCGTTCCTGAATCGCTGAGTGTGTGTCTTCAGGCTCCTGTACCTCCTCCCTGATGGCGGAGGGGAAGAAGCTGTTTCTGAATCGCAGAGTGTGTGTCTTCAGGGTCCTGTACCTCCTCCCTGATGGCGGAGAGGAAGCTGTTCCTGAATCGCTGAGTGTGTGTCTTCAGGCTCCTGTACCTCCTCCCTGATGGCAGAGGGGAAGAAGCCGTTCCTGAATCGCTGAGTGTGTGTCTTCAGGCTCCTGTACCTCCTCCCTGATGGCAGAGGGGAAGAAGCCGTTCCTGAATCGCTGAGTGTGTGTCTTCAGGCTCCTGTACCTCCTCCCTGATGGCGGAGAGGAAGGAGCTATTCCTGAATCGCTGAGTGTGTGCCTTCAGGCTCCTGTACCTCCTCCCTGATGGCGGAGGGGAAGAAGCTGTTCCTGAATCGCTGAGTGTGTGTCTTCAAGGTCCTGTACCTCCTTCCTGATGGCGGAGGGGAAGAAGCTGTTCCTGAATCGCTGAGTGTGTGTCTTCAGGCTCCTGTACCTCCTCCCTGATGGCAGAGGGGAAGAAGCCGTTCCTGAATCGCTGAGTGTGTGTCTTCAGGCTCCTGTACCTCCTCCCTGATGGCGGAGGGAAAGAAGCTGTTCCTGAATCGCTGAGTGTGTGTCTTCAGGCTCCTGTACCTCCTCCCTGATGGCGGAGGGGAAGAAGCTGTTCCTGAATCGCTGAGTGTGTGTCTTCAGGCTCCTGTACCTCCTCCCTGATGGCGGAGGGGAAGAAGCTGTTCCTGAATCGCTGAGTGTGTGCCTTCAGGCTCCTGTACCTCCTCCCTGATGGCGGAGAGGAAGGAGCTGTTCCTGAATCGCTGAGTGTGTGTCTTCAGGCTCCTGTACCTCCTCCCTGATGGCGGAGGGGAAGAAGCCGTTCCTGAATCGCTGAGTGTGTGTCTTCAGGCTCCTGTACCTCCTCCCTGATGGCGGAGGGGAAGAAGCCGTTACTGAATCGCTGAGTGTGTGCCTTCAGGCTCCTGTACCTCCTCCCTGATGGCGGAGAGGAAGGAGCTGTTCCTGAATCGCTGAGTGTGTGCCTTCAGGCTCCTGTACCTCCTCCCTGATGGCGGAGAGGAAGGAGCTGTTCCTGAATCGCTGAGTGTGTGTCTTCAGGCTCCTGTACCTCCTCCCTGATGGCAGAGGGGAAGAAGCTGTTCCTGAATCACTGAGTGTGTGCCTTCAGGCTCCTGTACCTCCTCCCTGATGGCGGAGAGGAAGGAGCTGTTCCTGAATCGCTGAGTGTGTGTCTTCAGGCTCCTGTACCTCCTCCCTGATGGCGGAGGGGAAGAAGCTGTTCCTGAATCGCTGAGTGTGTGCCTTCAGGCTCCTGTACCTCCTCCCTGATGGCGGAGAGGAAGGAGCTGTTCCTGAATCGCTGAGTGTGTGTCTTCAGGCTCCTGTACCTCCTCCCTGATGGCAGAGGGGAAGAAGCCGTTCCTGAATAGCTGAGTGTGTGTCTTCAGGCTCCTGTACCTCCTCCCTGATGGCAGAGGGGATGAAGCCGTTCCTGAATCGCTGAGTGTGTGTCTTCAGGCTCCTGTACCTCCTCCCTGATGGCGGAGGGGAAGAAGCCGTTCCTGAATCGCTGAGTGTGTGCCTTCAGGCTCCTGTACCTCCTCCCTGATGGCGGAGAGGAAGGAGCTGTTCCTGAATCGCTGAGTGTGTGTCTTCAGGCTCCTGTACCTCCTCCCTAATGGCGGAGGGGAAGGAGCTGTTCCTGAATCGCTGAGTGTGTGTCTTCAGGCTCCTGTACCTCCTCCCTGATGGCGGAGGGGAAGAAGCCGTTCCTGAATCGCTGAGTGTGTGTCCTCAGGCTCCTGTACCGCCTCCCTGATGGCGGAGGGGAAGAAGCTGTTCCTGAATCGCTGAGTGTGTGCCTTCAGGCTCCTGTACCTCCTCCCTGATGGCGGAGAGGAAGGAGCTGTTCCTGAATCGTTGAGTGTGTGTCTTCAGGCTCCTGTACCTCCTCCCTGATGGCAGAGGGGAAGAAGCTGTTCCTGAATCGCTGAGTTTGTGTCTTCCGGCTCCTGTACCTCCTCCCTGATAGCGGAGGGGAAGAAGCTGTTCCTGAATCGCTGAGTGTGTGCCTTCAGGCTCCTGTCCCTCCTCCCTGATGGCGGAGAGGAAGGAGCTGTTCCTGAATCGCTGAGTGTGTGTCTTCAGGCTCCTGTACCTCCTCCCTGATGGTGGAGAGGAAGGAGCTGTTCCTGAATCGCTGAGTGTGTGTCTTCAGGCTCCTGTACCTCCTCCCTGATGGCAGAGGGGAAGAAGCCGTTCCTGAATCGCTGAGTGTGTGTCTTCAGGCTCCTGTACCTCCTCCCTGATGGCGGAGGGGAAGAAGCCGTTCCTGAATAACTGAGTGTGTGCCTTCAGGCTCCTGTACCTCCTCCCTGATGGCGGAGAGGAAGGAGCTGTTCCTGAATCGCTGAGTGTGTGTCTTCAGGCTCCTGTACCTCCTCCCTGATGGCAGAGGGGAAGAAGCCGTTCCTGAATCGCTGAGTGTGTGTCTTCAGGCTCCTGTACCTCCTCCCTGATGGCGGAGGGGAAGAAGCCGTTCCTGAATCGCTGAGTGTGTGCCTTCAGGCTCCTGTACCTCCTCCCTGATGGCGGAGAGGAAGGAGCTGTTCCTGAATCGCTGAGTGTGTGTCTTCAGGCTCCTGTACCTCCACCCTAATGGCGGAGGGGAAGGAGCTGTTCCTGAATCGCTGAGTGTGTGTCTTCAGGCTCCTGTACCTCCTCCCTGATGGCGGAGGGGAAGAAGCCGTTCCTGAATCGCTGAGTGTGTGTCTTCAGGCTCCTGTACCGCCTCCCTGATGGCGGAGGGGAAGAAGCTGTTCCTGAATCGCTGAGTGTGTGCCTTCAGGCTCCAGTACCTCCTCCCTGATGGCGGAGAGGAAGGAGCTGTTCCTGAATCGCTGAGTGTGTGTCTTCAGGCTCCTGTACCTCCTCCCTGATGGCAGAGGGGAAGAAGCCGTTCCTGAATAGCTGAGTGTGTGTCTTCAGGCTCCTGTACCTCCTCCCTGATGGCGGAGGGGAAGAAGCTGTTCCTGAATCGCTGAGTGTGTGTCTTCAGGGTCCTGTACCTCCTCCCTGATGGCGGAGGGGAAGAAGCTGTTCCTGAATCGCTGAGTGTGTGCCTTCAGGCTCCTGTACCTCCTCCCTGATGGTGGAGAGGAAGGAGCTGTTCCTGAATCGCTGAGTGTGTGTCCTCAGGCTCCTGTACCTCCTCCCTGATGGCTGAGGGGAAGAAGCCGTTCCTGAATCGCTGAGTGTGTGTCTTCAGGCTCCTGTATCTCCTCCCTGATGGCGGAGGGGAAGAAGATGTTCCTGAATCGCTGAGTGTGTGCCTTCAGGCTCCTGTACCTCCTCCCTGATGGCGGAGGGGAAGGAGCTGTTCCTGAATCGCTGAGTGTGTGTCTTCAGGCTCCTGTACCTCCTCCCTGATGGCGGAGGGGAAGAAGCCGTTCCTGAATCGCTGAGTGTGTGTCTTCAGGGTCCTGTACCTCCTCCCTGATGGCGGAGGGGAAGAAGCTGTTTCTGAATCGCTGAGTGTGTGTCTTCAGGGTCCTGTACCTCCTCCCTGATGGCGGAGGGGAAGAAGCCGTTCCTGAATCGCTGAGCGTGTGTCTTCAGGCTCCTGTACCTCCTCCCTGATGGCGGAGGGGAAGAAGCCGTTCCTGAATCGCTGAGTGTGTGCCTTCAGGCTCCTGTACCTCCTCCCTGATGGCGGAGAGGAAGGAGCTGTTCCTGAATCGCTGAGTGTGTGCCTTCAGGCTCCTGTACCTCCTCCCTGATGGCAGAGGGGAAGAAGCCGTTCCTGAATCGCTGAGTGTGTGTCTTCAGGCTCCTGTACCTCCTCCCTGATGGCGGAGGGGAAGAAGCCGTTCCTGATTCGCTGAGTGTGTGTCTTCAGGCTCCTGTACCTCCTCGCTGATGGCGGAGGGGAAGGAGCTGTTCCTGAATCGCTGAGTGTGTGTCTTCAGGCTCCTGTACCTCCTCCCTGATGGCGGAGGGGAAGGAGCTGTTCCTGAATCGCTGAGTGTGTGTCTTCAGGCTCCTGTACCTCCTCCCTGATGGCGGAGGGGAAGAAGCCGTTCCTGAATCGCTGAGTGTGTGTCTTCAGGCTCCTGTACCACCTCCCTGATGGCGGAGGGGAAGAAGCTGTTCCTGAATCGCTGAGTGTGTGCCTTCAGGCTCCTGTACCTCCTCCCTGATGGCGGAGAGGAAGGAGCTGTTCCTGAATCGCTGAGTGTGTGTCTTCAGGCTCCTGTACCTCCTCCCTGATGGCAGAGGGGAAGAAGCCGTTCCTGAATAGCTGAGTGTGTGACTTCAGGCTCCTGTACCTCCTCCCTGATGGCGGAGGGGAAGAAGCTGTTCCTGAATCGCTGAGTGTGTGTCTTCAGGGTCCTGTACCTCCTCCCTGATGGCGGAGGGGAAGAAGCTGTTCCTGAATCGCTGAGTGTGTGCCTTCAGGCTCCTGTACCTCCTCCCTGATGGTGGAGAGGAAGGAGCTGTTCCTGAATCGCTGAGTGTGTGTCTTCAGGCTCCTGTACCTCCTCCCTGATGGCAGAGGGGAAGAAGCCGTTCCTGAATCGCTGAGTGTGTGTCTTCAGGCTCCTGTACCTCCTCCCTGATGGCGGAGGGGAAGAAGCCGTTCCTGAATCGCTGAGTGTGTGCCTTCAGGCTCCTGTACCTCCTCCCTGATGGCGGAGAGGAAGGAGCTGTTCCTGAATCGCTGAGTGTGTGTCTTCAGGCTCCTGTACCTCCTCCCTGATGGCAGAGGGGAAGAAGCCGTTCCTGAATCTCTGAGTGTGTGTCTTCAGGCTCCTGTACCTCCTCCCTGATGGCGGAGGGGAAGAAGCCGTTCCTGAATCGCTGAGTGTGTGCCTTCAGGCTCCTGTACCTCCTCCCTGATGGCGGAGAGGAAGGAGCTGTTCCTGAATCGCTGAGTGTGTGTCTTCAGGCTCCTGTACCTCCTCCCTAATGGCGGAGGGGAAGGAGCTGTTCCTGAATCGCTGAGTGTGTGTCTTCAGGCTCCTGTACCTCCTCCCTGATGGCGGAGGGGAAGAAGCCGTTCCTGAATCGCTGAGTGTGTGTCTTCAGGCTCCTGTACCGCCTCCCTGATGGCGGAGGGGAAGGAGCTGTTCCTGAATCGCTGAGTGTGTGTCTTCAGGCTCCTGTACCTCCTCCCTGATGGCGGAGGGGAAGAAGCCGTTCCTGAATCGCTGAGTGTGTGTCTTCAGGCTCCTGTACCTCCTCCCTGATGGCGGAGGGGAAGAAGCTGTTTCTGAATCGCAGAGTGTGTGTCTTCAGGGTCCTGTACCTCCTCCCTGATGGCGGAGAGGAAGCTGTTCCTGAATCGCTGAGTGTGTGTCTTCAGGCTCCTGTACCTCCTCCCTGATGGCAGAGGGGAAGAAGCCGTTCCTGAATCGCTGAGTGTGTGTCTTCAGGCTCCTGTACCTCCTCCCTGATGGCGGAGAGGAAGGAGCTATTCCTGAATCGCTGAGTGTGTGTCTTCAGGCTCCTGTACCTCCTCCCTGATGGCGGAGGGGAAGAAGCCGTTCCTGAATCGCTGAGTGTGTGTCTTCAGGCTCCTGTACCTCCTCCCTGATGGCGGAGGGGAAGAAGCTGTTTCTGAATCGCAGAGTGTGTGTCTTCAGGGTCCTGTACCTCCTCCCTGATGGCGGAGAGGAAGCTGTTCCTGAATCGCTGAGTGTGTGTCTTCAGGCTCCTGTACCTCCTCCCTGATGGCAGAGGGGAAGAAGCCGTTCCTGAATCGCTGAGTGTGTGTCTTCAGGCTCCTGTACCTCCTCCCTGATGGCAGAGGGGAAGAAGCCGTTCCTGAATCGCTGAGTGTGTGTCTTCAGGCTCCTGTACCTCCTCCCTGATGGCGGAGAGGAAGGAGCTATTCCTGAATCGCTGAGTGTGTGCCTTCAGGCTCCTGTACCTCCTCCCTGATGGCGGAGGGGAAGAAGCTGTTCCTGAATCGCTGAGTGTGTGTCTTCAAGGTCCTGTACCTCCTTCCTGATGGCGGAGGGGAAGAAGCTGTTCCTGAATCGCTGAGTGTGTGTCTTCAGGCTCCTGTACCTCCTCCCTGATGGCAGAGGGGAAGAAGCCGTTCCTGAATCGCTGAGTGTGTGTCTTCAGGCTCCTGTACCTCCTCCCTGATGGCGGAGGGGAAGAAGCTGTTCCTGAATCGCTGAGGGTGTGTCTTCAGGCTCCTGTACCTCCTCCCTGATGGCGGAGGGGAAGAAGCTGTTCCTGAATCGCTGAGTGTGTGTCTTCAGGCTCCTGTACCTCCTCCCTGATGGCGGAGGGGAAGAAGCTGTTCCTGAATCGCTGAGTGTGTGCCTTCAGGCTCCTGTACCTCCTCCCTGATGGCGGAGAGGAAGGAGCTGTTCCTGAATCGCTGAGTGTGTGTCTTCAGGCTCCTGTACCTCCTCCCTGATGGCGGAGGGGAAGAAGCCGTTCCTGAATCGCTGAGTGTGTGTCTTCAGGCTCCTGTACCTCCTCCCTGATGGCGGAGGGGAAGAAGCCGTTACTGAATCGCTGAGTGTGTGCCTTCAGGCTCCTGTACCTCCTCCCTGATGGCGGAGAGGAAGGAGCTGTTCCTGAATCGCTGAGTGTGTGTCTTCAGTCTCCTGTACCTCCTCCCTGATGGCAGAGGGGAAGAAGCTGTTCCTGAATCACTGAGTGTGTGCCTTCAGGCTCCTGTACCTCCTCCCTGATGGCGGAGAGGAAGGAGCTGTTCCTGAATCGCTGAGTGTGTGTCTTCAGGCTCCTGTACCTCCTCCCTGATGGCGGAGGGGAAGAAGCTGTTCCTGAATCGCTGAGTGTGTGCCTTCAGGCTCCTGTACCTCCTCCCTGATGGCGGAGAGGAAGGAGCTGTTCCTGAATCGCTGAGTGTGTGTCTTCAGGCTCCTGTACCTCCTCCCTGATGGCAGAGGGGAAGAAGCCGTTCCTGAATAGCTGAGTGTGTGTCTTCAGGCTCCTGTACCTCCTCCCTGATGGCGGAGGGGAAGAAGCTGTTCCTGAATCGCTGAGTGTGTGTCTTCAGGGTCCTGTACCTCCTCCCTGATGGCGGAGGGGAAGAAGCTGTTCCTGAATCGCTGAGTGTGTGCCTTCAGGCTCCTGTACCTCCTCCCTGATGGTGGAGAGGAAGGAGCTGTTCTTGAATCGCTGAGTGTGTGTCTTCAGGCTCCTGTACCTCCTCCCTGATGGCAGAGGGGATGAAGCCGTTCCTGAATCGCTGAGTGTGTGTCTTCAGGCTCCTGTACCTCCTCCCTGATGGCGGAGGGGAAGAAGCCGTCCCTGAATCGCTGAGTGTGTGCCTTCAGGCTCCTGTACCTCCTCCCTGATGGCGGAGAGGAAGGAGCTGTTCCTGAATCGCTGAGTGTGTGTCTTCAGGCTCCTGTACCTCCTCCCTAATGGCGGAGGGGAAGGAGCTGTTCCTGAATCGCTGAGTGTGTGTCTTCAGGCTCCTGTACCTCCTCCCTGATGGCGGAGGGGAAGAAGCCGTTCCTGAATCGCTGAGTGTGTGTCCTCAGGCTCCTGTACCGCCTCCCTGATGGCGGAGGGGAAGAAGCTGTTCCTGAATCGCTGAGTGTGTGCCTTCAGGCTCCTGTACCTCCTCCCTGATGGCGGAGAGGAAGGAGCTGTTCCTGAATCGTTGAGTGTGTGTCTTCAGGCTCCTGTACCTCCTCCCTGATGGCAGAGGGGAAGAAGCTGTTCCTGAATCGCTGAGTTTGTGTCTTCCGGCTCCTGTACCTCCTCCCTGATGGCGGAGGGGAAGAAGCTGTTCCTGAATCGCTGAGTGTGTGCCTTCAGGCTCCTGTCCCTCCTCCCTGATGGCGGAGAGGAAGGAGCTGTTCCTGAATCGCTGAGTGTGTGTCTTCAGGCTCCTGTACCTCCTCCCGGATGGCGGAGGGGAAGAAGCTGTTCCTGAATCGCTGAGTGTGTGTCTTCAGGCTCCTGTACCTCCTCCCTGATGGCGGAGGGGAAGAAGCTGTTCCTGAATCGCTGAGTGTGTGCCTTCAGGCTCCTGTACCTCCTCCCTGATGGCGGAGAGGAAGGAGATGTTCCTGAATCGCTGAGTGTGTGTCTTCAGGCTCCTGTACCTCCTCCCTGATGGCAGAGGGGAAGAAGCCGTTCCTGAATCGCTGAGTGTGTGTCTTCAGGCTCCTGTACCTCCTCCCTGATGGAGGAGGGGAAGAAGCCGTTCCTGAATCGCTGAGTGTGTGTCTTCAGGCTCCTGTACCTCCTCCCTGATGGCGGAGGGGAAGAAGCCGTTCCTGAATCGCTGAGTGTGTGTCTTCAGGCTCCTGTACCTCCTCCCTGATGGCGGAGGGGAAGGAGCTGTTCCTGAATCGCTGAGTGTGTGTCTTCAGGCTCCTGTACCTCCTCCCTGATGGCGGAGGGGAAGAAGCCGTTCCTGAATCGCTGAGTGTCTATCTTCAGGCTCCTGTACCGCCTCCCTGATGGCGGAGGGGAAGAAGCTGTTCCTGAATCGCTGAGTGTGTGCCTTCAGGCTCCTGTACCTCCTCCCTGATGGCGGAGAGGAAGGAGCTGTTCCTGAATCGCTGAGTGTGTGTCTTCAGGCTCCTGTACCTCCTCCCTGATGGCAGTGGGGAAGAAGCCGTTCCTGAATAGCTGAGTGTGTGTCTTCAGGCTCCTGTACCTCCTCCCTGATGGCGGAGGGGAAGAAGCTGTTCCTGAATCGCTGAGTGTGTGTCTTCAGGGTCCTGTACCTCCTCCCTGATGGCGGAGGGGAAGAAGCTGTTCCTGAATCGCTGAGTGTGTGCCTTCAGGCTCCTGTGCCTCCTCCCTGATGGTGGAGAGGAAGGAGCTGTTCCTGAATCGCTGAGTGTGTGTCTTCAGGCTCCTGTACCTCCTCCCTGATGGCAGAGGGGAAGAAGCCTTTCCTGAATCGCTGAGTGTGTGTCTTCAGGCTCCTGTACCTCCTCCCTGATGGCGGAGGGGAAGAAGCCGTTCCTGAATAACTGAGTGTGTGCCTTCAGGCTCCTGTACCTCCTCCATGATGGCGGAGAGGAAGGATCTGTTCCTGGATCGCTGAGTGTGTGTCTTCAAGCTCCTGTACCTCCTCCCTGATGGCAGAGGGGAAGAAGCCGTTCCTGAATCGCTGAGTGTGTGTCTTCAGGCTCCTGTACCTCCTCCCTGATGGCGGAGGGGAAGAAGCCGTTCCTGAATCGCTGAGTGTGTGCCTTCAGGCTCCTGTACCTCCTCCCTGATGGCGGAGAGGAAGGAGCTGTTCCTGAATCGCTGAGTGTGTGTCTTCAGGCTCCTGTACCTCCACCCTAATGGCGGAGGGGAAGGAGCTGTTCCTGAATCGCTGAGTGTGTGTCTTCAGGCTCCTGTACCTCCTCCCTGATGGCGGAGGGGAAGAAGCCGTTCCTGAATCGCTGAGTGTGTGTCTTCAGGCTCCTGTACCGCCTCCCTGATGGCGGAGGGGAAGAAGCTGTTCCTGAATCGCTGAGTGTGTGCCTTCAGGCTCCTGTACCTCCTCCCTGATGGCGGAGAGGAAGGAGCTGTTCCTGAATCGCTGAGTGTGTGTCTTCAGGCTCCTGTACCTCCTCCCTGATGGCAGAGGGGAAGAAGCCGTTGCTGAATAGCTGAGTGTGTGTCTTCAGGCTCCTGTACCTCCTCCCTGATGGCGGAGGGGAAGAAGCTGTTCCTGAATCGCTGAGTGTGTGTCTTCAGGGTCCTGTACCTCCTCCCTGATGGCGGAGGGGAAGAAGCTGTTCCTGAATCGCTGAGTGTGTGCCTTCAGGCTCCTGTACCTCCTCCCTGATGGTGGAGAGGAAGGAGCTGTTCCTGAATCGCTGAGTGTGTGTCTTCAGGCTCCTGTACCTCCTCCCTGATGGCTGAGGGGAAGAAGCCGTTCCTGAATCGCTGAGTGTGTGTCTTCAGGCTCCTGTATCTCCTCCCTGATGGCGGAGGGGAAGAAGATGTTCCTGAATCGCTGAGTGTGTGCCTTCAGGCTCCTGTACCTCCTCCCTGATGGCGGAGGGGAAGGAGCTGTTCCTGAATCGCTGAGTGTGTGTCTTCAGGCTCCTGTACCTCCTCCCTGATGGCGGAGGGGAAGAAGCCGTTCCTGAATCGCTGAGTGTGTGTCTTCAGGGTCCTGTACCTCCTCCCTGATGGCGGAGGGGAAGAAGCTGTTTCTGAATCGCTGAGTGTGTGTCTTCAGGGTCCTGTACCTCCTCCCTGATGGCGGAGGGGAAGAAGCCGTTCCTGAATCGCTGAGTGTGTGTCTTCAGGCTCCTGTACCTCCTCCCTGATGGCGGAGGGGAAGAAGCCGTTCCTGAATCGCTGAGTGTGTGCCTTCAGGCTCCTGTACCTCCTCCCTGATGGCGGAGAGGAAGGAGCTGTTCCTGAATCGCTGAGTGTGTGCCTTCAGGCTCCTGTACCTCCTCCCTGATGGCAGAGGGGAAGAAGCCGTTCCTGAATCGCTGAGTGTGTGTCTTCAGGCTCCTGTACCTCCTCCCTGATGGCGGAGGGGAAGAAGCCGTTCCTGATTCGCTGAGTGTGTGTCTTCAGGCTCCTGTACCTCCTCCCTGATGGCGGAGGGGAAGGAGCTGTTCCTGAATCGCTGAGTGTGTGTCTTCAGGCTCCTGTACCTCCTCCCTGATGGCGGAGGGGAAGGAGCTGTTCCTGAATCGCTGAGTGTGTGTCTTCAGGCTCCTGTACCTCCTCCCTGATGGCGGAGGGGAAGAAGCCGTTCCTGAATCGCTGAGTGTGTGTCTTCAGGCTCCTGTACCACCTCCCTGATGGCGGAGGGGAAGAAGCTGTTCCTGAATCGCTGAGTGTGTGCCTTCAGGCTCCTGTACCTCCTCCCTGATGGCGGACAGGAAGGAGCTGTTCCTGAATCGCTGAGTGTGTGTCTTCAGGCTCCTGTACCTCCTCCCTGATGGCAGAGGGGAAGAAGCCGTTCCTGAATAGCTGAGTGTGTGACTTCAGGCTCCTGTACCTCCTCCCTGATGGCGGAGGGGAAGAAGCTGTTCCTGAATCGCTGAGTGTGTGTCTTCAGGGTCCTGTACCTCCTCCCTGATGGCGGAGGGGAAGAAGCTCTTCCTGAATCGCTGAGTGTGTGCCTTCAGGCTCCTGTACCTCCTCCCTGATGGTGGAGAGGAAGGAGCTGTTCCTGAATCGCTGAGTGTGTGTCTTCAGGCTCCTGTACCTCCTCCCTGATGGCAGAGGGGAAGAAGCCGTTCCTGAATCGCTGAGTGTGTGTCTTCAGGCTCCTGTACCTCCTCCCTGATGGCGGAGGGGAAGAAGCCGTTCCTGAATCGCTGAGTGTGTGCCTTCAGGCTCCTGTACCTCCTCCCTGATGGCGGAGAGGAAGGAGCTGTTCCTGAATCGCTGAGTGTGTGTCTTCAGGCTCCTGTACCTCCTCCCTGATGGCAGAGGGGAAGAAGCCGTTCCTGAATCTCTGAGTGTGTGTCTTCAGGCTCCTGTACCTCCTCCCTGATGGCGGAGGGGAAGAAGCCGTTCCTGAATCGCTGAGTGTGTGCCTTCAGGCTCCTGTACCTCCTCCCTGATGGCGGAGAGGAAGGAGCTGTTCCTGAATCGCTGAGTGTGTGTCTTCAGGCTCCTGTACCTCCTCCCAAATGGCGGAGGGGAAGGAGCTGTTCCTGAATCGCTGAGTGTGTGTCTTCAGGCTCCTGTACCTCCTCCCTGATGGCGGAGGGGAAGAAGCCGTTCCTGAATCGCTGAGTGTGTGTCTTCAGGCTCCTGTACCGCCTCCCTGATGGCGGAGGGGAAGAAGCTGTTCCTGAATCGCTGAGTGTGTGCCTTCAGGCTCCTGTACCTCCTCCCTGATGGCGGAGAGGAAGGAGCTGTTCCTGAATCGCTGAGTGTGTGTCTTCAGGCTCCTGTACCTCCTCCCTGATGGCAGAGGGGAAGAAGCCGTTCCTGAATAGCTGAGTGTGTGTCTTCAGGCTCCTGTACCTCCTCCCTGATGGCGGAGGGGAAGAAGCTGTTCCTGAATCGCTGAGTGTGTGTCTTCAGGGTCCTGTACCTCCTCCCTGATGGCGGAGGGGAAGAAGCTGTTCCTGAATCGCTGAGTGTGTGCCTTCAGGCTCCTGTACCTCCTCCCTGATAGTGGAGAGGAAGGAGCTGTTCCTGAATCGCTGAGTGTGTGTCTTCAGGCTCCTGTACCTCCTCCCTGATGGCTGAGGGGAAGAAGCCGTTCCTGAATCGCTGAGTGTGTGTCTTCAGGCTCCTGTATCTCCTCCCTGATGGCGGAGGGGAAGAAGCTGTTCCTGAATCGCTGAGTGTGTGCCTTCAGGCTCCTGTACCTCCTCCCTGACGGCGGAGAGGAAGGAGCTGTTCCTGAATCGCTGAGTGTGTGTCTTCAGGCTCCTGTACCTCCTCCCTGATGGCGGAGGGGAAGAAGCCGTTCCTGAATCGCTGAGTGTGTGTCTTCAGGCTCCTGTACCTCCTCCCTGATGGCGGAGGGGAAGAAGCTGTTTCTGAATCGCAGAGTGTGTGTCTTCAGGGTCCTGTACCTCCTCCCTGATGGCGGAGAGGAAGCTGTTCCTGAATCGCTGAGTGTGTGTCTTCAGGCTCCTGTACCTCCTCCCTGATGGCAGAGGGGAAGAAGCCGTTCCTGAATCGCTGAGTGTGTGTCTTCAGGCTCCTGTACCTCCTCCCTGATGGCAGAGGGGAAGAAGCCGTTCCTGAATCGCTGAGTGTGTGTCTTCAGGCTCCTGTACCTCCTCCCTGATGGCGGAGAGGAAGGAGCTATTCCTGAATCGCTGAGTGTGTACCTTCAGGCTCCTGTACCTCCTCCCTGATGGCGGAGGGGAAGAAGCTGTTCCTGAATCGCTGAGTGTGTGTCTTCAAGGTCCTGTACCTCCTTCCTGATGGCGGAGGGGAAGAAGCTGTTCCTGAATCGCTGAGAGTGTGTCTTCAGGCTCCTGTACCTCCTCCCTGATGGCAGAGGGGAAGAAGCCGTTCCTGAATCGCTGAGTGTGTGTCTTCAGGCTCCTGTACCTCCTCCCTGATGGCGGAGGGGAAGAAGCTGTTCCTGAATCGCTGAGTGTGGTCTTCAGGCTCCTGTACCTCCTCCCTGATGGCGGAGGGGAAGAAGCTGTTCCTGAATCGCTGAGTGTGTGTCTTCAGGCTCCTGTACCTCCTCCCTGATGGCGGAGGGGAAGAAGCTGTTCCTGAATCGCTGAGTGTGTGCCTTCAGGCTCCTGTACCTCCTCCCTGATGGCGGAGAGGAAGGAGCTGTTCCTGAATCTCTGAGTGTGTGTCTTCAGGCTCCTGTACCTCCTCCCTGATGGCAGAGGGGAAGAAGCCGTTCCTGAATCGCTGAGTGTGTGTCTTCAGGCTCCTGTACCTCCTCCCTGATGGCGGAGGGGAAGAAGCCGTTACTGAATCGCTGAGTGTGTGCCTTCAGGCTCCTGTACCTCCTCCCTGATGGCGGAGAGGAAGGAGCTGTTCCTGAATCGCTGAGTGTGTGCCTTCAGGCTCCTGTACCTCCTCCCTGATGGCGGAGAGGAAGGAGCTGTTCCTGAATCGCTGAGTGTGTGTCTTCAGGCTCCTGTACCTCCTCCCTGATGGCAGAGGGGAAGATGCCGTTCCTGAATCGCTGAGTGTGTGTCTTCAGGCTCCTGTACCTCCTCCCTGATGGCAGAGGGGAAGAAGCCGTTCCTGAATAGCTGAGTGTGTGTCTTCAGGCTCCTGTACCTCCTCCCTGATGGCGGAGGGGAAGAAGCTGTTCCTGAATCGCTGAGTGTGTGTCTTCAAGGTCCTGTACCTCCTCCCTGATGGCGGAGGGGAAGAAGCTGTTCCTGAATCGCTGAGTGTGTGTCTTCAGGCTCCTGTACCTCCTCCCTGATGGCAGAGGGTAAGAAGCCGTTCCTGAATCGCTGAGTGTGTGTCTTCAGGCTCCTGTACCTCCTCCCTGATGGCGGAGGGGAAGAAGCTGTTCCTGAATCGCTGCGTGTGTGCCTTCAGGCTCCTGTACCTCCTCCCTGATGGCGGAGAGGAAGGAGCTGTTCCTGAATCGCTGAGTGTGTGTCTTCAGGCTCCTGTACCTCCTCCCTGATGGCGGAGGGGAAGAAGCTGTTCCTGAATCGCTGAGTGTGTGTCTTCAGGGTCCTGTACCTCCTCCCTGATGGCGGAGAGGAAGGAGCTGTTCCTGAATCGCTGAGTGTGTGTCTTCAGGCTCCTGTACCTCCTCCCTGATGGCAGAGGGGAAGAAGCCGTTCCTGAATCGCTGAGTGTGTGTCTTCAGGCTCCTGTACCTCCTCCCTGATGGCGGAGGGGAAGAAGCCGTTCCTGAATCGCTGAGTGTGTGCCTTCAGGCTCCTGTACCTCCTCCCTGATGGCGGAGAGGAAGGAGCTGTTCCTGAATCGCTGAGTGTGTGTCTTCAGGCTCCTGTACCTCCTCCCTGATGGCAGAGGGGAAGAAGCCGTTCCTGAATCTCTGAGTGTGTGTCTTCAGGCTCCTGTACCTCCTCCCTGATGGCGGAGGGGAAGAAGCCGTTCCTGAATCGCTGAGTGTGTGCCTTCAGGCTCCTGTACCTCCTCCCTGATGGCGGAGAGGAAGGAGCTGTTCCTGAATCGCTGAGTGTGTGTCTTCAGGCTCCTGTACCTCCTCCCTAATGGCGGAGGGGAAGGAGCTGTTCCTGAATCGCTGAGTGTGTGTCTTCAGGCTCCTGTACCTCCTCCCTGATGGCGGAGGGGAAGAAGCCGTTCCTGAATCGCTGAGTGTGTGTCTTCAGGCTCCTGTACCGCCTCCCTGATGGCGGAGGGGAAGAAGCTGTTCCTGAATCGCTGAGTGTGTGCCTTCAGGCTCCTGTACCTCCTCCCTGATGGCGGAGAGGAAGGAGCTGTTCCTGAATCGCTGAGTGTGTGTCTTCAGGCTCCTGTACCTCCTCCCTGATGGCAGAGGGGAAGAAGCCGTTCCTGAATAGCTGAGTGTGTGTCTTCAGGCTCCTGTACCTCCTCCCTGATGGCGGAGGGGAAGAAGCTGTTCCTGAATCGCTGAGTGTGTGTCTTCAGGGTCCTGTACCTCCTCCCTGATGGCGGAGGGGAAGAAGCTGTTCCTGAATCGCTGAGTGTGTGCCTTCAGGCTCCTGTACCTCCTCCCTGATAGTGGAGAGGAAGGAGCTGTTCCTGAATCGCTGAGTGTGTGTCTTCAGGCTCCTGTACCTCCTCCCTGATGGCTGAGGGGAAGAAGCCGTTCCTGAATCGCTGAGTGTGTGTCTTCAGGCTCCTGTATCTCCTCCCTGATGGCGGAGGGGAAGAAGCTGTTCCTGAATCGCTGAGTGTGTGCCTTCAGGCTCCTGTACCTCCTCCCTGACGGCGGAGAGGAAGGAGCTGTTCCTGAATCGCTGAGTGTGTGTCTTCAGGCTCCTGTACCTCCTCCCTGATGGCGGAGGGGAAGAAGCCGTTCCTGAATCGCTGAGTGTGTGTCTTCAGGCTCCTGTACCTCCTCCCTGATGGCGGAGGGGAAGAAGCTGTTTCTGAATCGCAGAGTGTGTGTCTTCAGGGTCCTGTACCTCCTCCCTGATGGCGGAGAGGAAGCTGTTCCTGAATCGCTGAGTGTGTGTCTTCAGGCTCCTGTACCTCCTCCCTGATGGCAGAGGGGAAGAAGCCGTTCCTGAATCGCTGAGTGTGTGTCTTCAGGCTCCTGTACCTCCTCCCTGATGGCAGAGGGGAAGAAGCCGTTCCTGAATCGCTGAGTGTGTGTCTTCAGGCTCCTGTACCTCCTCCCTGATGGCGGAGAGGAAGGAGCTATTCCTGAATCGCTGAGTGTGTACCTTCAGGCTCCTGTACCTCCTCCCTGATGGCGGAGGGGAAGAAGCTGTTCCTGAATCGCTGAGTGTGTGTCTTCAAGGTCCTGTACCTCCTTCCTGATGGCGGAGGGGAAGAAGCTGTTCCTGAATCGCTGAGAGTGTGTCTTCAGGCTCCTGTACCTCCTCCCTGATGGCAGAGGGGAAGAAGCCGTTCCTGAATCGCTGAGTGTGTGTCTTCAGGCTCCTGTACCTCCTCCCTGATGGCGGAGGGGAAGAAGCTGTTCCTGAATCGCTGAGTGTGGTCTTCAGGCTCCTGTACCTCCTCCCTGATGGCGGAGGGGAAGAAGCTGTTCCTGAATCGCTGAGTGTGTGTCTTCAGGCTCCTGTACCTCCTCCCTGATGGCGGAGGGGAAGAAGCTGTTCCTGAATCGCTGAGTGTGTGCCTTCAGGCTCCTGTACCTCCTCCCTGATGGCGGAGAGGAAGGAGCTGTTCCTGAATCGCTGAGTGTGTGTCTTCAGGCTCCTGTACCTCCTCCCTGATGGCAGAGGGGAAGAAGCCGTTCCTGAATCGCTGAGTGTGTGTCTTCAGGCTCCTGTACCTCCTCCCTGATGGCGGAGGGGAAGAAGCCGTTACTGAATCGCTGAGTGTGTGCCTTCAGGCTCCTGTACCTCCTCCCTGATGGCGGAGAGGAAGGAGCTGTTCCTGAATCGCTGAGTGTGTGCCTTCAGGCTCCTGTACCTCCTCCCTGATGGCGGAGAGGAAGGAGCTGTTCCTCAATCGCTGAGTGTGTGTCTTCAGGCTCCTGTACCTCCTCCCTGATGGCAGAGGGGAAGAAGCCGTTCCTGAATCGCTGAGTGTGTGTCTTCAGGCTCCTGTACCTCCTCCCTGATGGCAGAGGGGAAGAAGCCGTTCCTGAAAAGCTGAGTGTGTGTCTTCAGGCTCCTGTACCTCCTCCCTGATGGCGGAGGGGAAGAAGCTGTTCCTGAATCGCTGAGTGTGTGTCTTCAAGGTCCTGTACCTCCTCCCTGATGGCGGAGGGGAAGAAGCTGTTCCTGAATCGCTGAGTGTGTGTCTTCAGGCTCCTGTACCTCCTCCCTGATGGCAGAGGGTAAGAAGCCGTTCCTGAATCGCTGAGTGTGTGTCTTCAGGCTCCTGTACCTCCTCCCTGATGGCGGAGGGGAAGAAGCTGTTCCTGAATCGCTGCGTGTGTGCCTTCAGGCTCCTGTACCTCCTCCCTGATGGCGGAGAGGAAGGAGCTGTTCCTGAATCGCTGAGTGTGTGTCTTCAGGCTCCTGTACCTCCTCCCTGATGGCGGAGGGGAAGAAGCTGTTCCTGAATCGCTGAGTGTGTGTCTTCAGGGTCCTGTACCTCCTCCCTGATGGCGGAGGGGAAGAAGCTGTTCCTGAATCGCTGAGTGTGTGCCTTCAGGCTCCTGTACCTCCTCCCTGATGGCGGAGAGGAAGGAGCTGTTCCTGAATCGCTGAGTGTGTGTCTTCAGGCTCCTGTACCTCCTCCCTGATGGCAGAGGGGAAGAAGCCGTTCCTGAATCGCTGAGTGTGTGTCTTCAGGCTCCTGTACCTCCTCCCTGATGGCGGAGGGGAAGAAGCCGTTACTGAATCGCTGAGTGTGTGCCTTCAGGCTCCTGTACCTCCTCCCTGATGGCGGAGAGGAAGGAGCTGTTCCTGAATCGCTGAGTGTGTGCCTTCAGGCTCCTGTACCTCCTCCCTGATGGCGGAGAGGAAGGAGCTGTTCCTGAATCGCTGAGTGTGTGTCTTCAGGCTCCTGTACCTCCTCCCTGATGGCAGAGGGGAAGAAGCTGTTCCTGAATCACTGAGTGTGTGCCTTCAGGCTACTGTACCTCCTCCCTGATGGCGGAGAGGAAGGAGCTGTTCCTGAATCGCTGAGTGTGTGTCTTCAGGCTCCTGTACCTCCTCCCTGATGGCGGAGGGGAAGAAGCTGTTCCTGAATCGCTGAGTGTGTGCCTTCAGGCTCCTGTACCTCCTCCCTGATGGCGGAGAGGAAGGAGCTGTTCCTGAATCGCTGAGTGTGTGTCTTCAGGCTCCTGTACCTCCTCCCTGATGGCAGAGGGGAAGAAGCCGTTCCTGAATCGCTGAGTGTGTGTCTTCAGGCTCCTGTACCTCCTCCCTGATGGCGGAGGGGAAGAAGCCGTTCCTGAATCGCTGAGTGTGTGCCTTCAGGCTCCTGTACCTCCTCCCTGATGGCGGAGAGGAAGGAGCTGTTCCTGAATCGCTGAGTGTGTGTCTTCAGGCTCCTGTACCTCCTCCCTAATGGCGGAGGGGAAGGAGCTGTTCCTGAATCGCTGAGTGTGTGTCTTCAGGCTCCTGTACCTCCTCCCTGATGGCGGAGGGGAAGAAGCCGTTCCTGAATCGCTGAGTGTGTGTCCTCAGGCTCCTGTACCGCCTCCCTGATGGCGGAGGGGAAGAAGCTGTTCCTGAATCGCTGAGTGTGTGCCTTCAGGCTCCTGTACCTCCTCCCTGATGGCGGAGAGGAAGGAGCTGTTCCTGAATCGCTGAGTGTGTGTCTTCAGGCTCCTGTACCTCCTCCCTGATGGCAGAGGGGAAGAAGCCGTTCCTGAATCGCTGAGTGTGTGTCTTCAGGCTCCTGTACCTCCTCCCTGATGGCAGAGGGGAAGAAGCCGTTCCTGAATAGCTGAGTGTGTGTCTTCAGGCTCCTGTACCTCCTCCCTGATGGCGGAGGGGAAGAAGCTGTTCCTGAATCGCTGAGTGTGTGTCTTCAAGGTCCTGTACCTACTCCCTGATGGCGGAGGGGAAGAAGCTGTTCCTGAATCGCTGAGTGTGTGTCTTCAGGCTCCTGTACTTCCTCCCTGATGGCAGAGGGGAAGAAGCCGTTCCTGAATCGCTGAGTGTGTGTCTTCAGGCTCCTGTACCTCCTCCCTGATGGCGGAGGGGAAGAAGCTGTTCCTGAATCGCTGCGTGTGTGCCTTCAGGCTCCTGTACCTCCTCCCTGATGGCGGAGAGGAAGGAGCTGTTCCTGAATCGCTGAGTGTGTGTCTTCAGGCTCCTGTACCTCCTCCCTGATGGCGGAGGGGAAGAAGCTGTTCCTGAATCGCTGAGTGTGTGTCTTCAGGCTCCTGTACCTCCTCCCTGATGGCGGAGGGGAAGAAGCTGTTCCTGAATCGCTGAGTGTGTGCCTTCAGGCTCCTGTACCTCCTCCCTGATGGCGGAGAGGAAGGAGCTGTTCCTGAATCGCTGAGTGTGTGTCTTCAGGCTCCTGTACCTCCTCCCTGATGGCAGAGGGGAAGAAGCCGTTCCTGAATCGCTGCGTGTGTGTCTTCAGGCTCCTGTACCTCCTCCCTGATGGCGGAGGGGAAGAAGCCGTTACTGAATCGCTGAGTGTGTGCCTTCAGGCTCCTGTACCTCCTCCCTGATGGCGGAGAGGAAGGAGCTGTTCCTGAATCGCTGAGTGTGTGCCTTCAGGCTCCTGTACCTCCTCCCTGATGGCGGAGAGGAAGGAGCTGTTCCTGAATCGCTGAGTGTGTGTCTTCAGGCTCCTGTAACTCCTCCCTGATGGCAGAGGGGAAGAAGCTGTTCCTGAATCACTGAGTGTGTGCCTTCAGGCTCCTGTACCTCCTCCCTGATGGCGGAGAGGAAGGAGCTGTTCCTGAATCGCTGAGTGTGTGTCTTCAGGCTCCTGTACCTCCTCCCTGATGGCGGAGGGGAAGAAGCTGTTCCTGAATCGCTGAGTGTGTGCCTTCAGGCTCCTGTACCTCCTCCCTGATGGCGGAGAGGAAGGAGCTGTTCCTGAATCGCTGAGTGTGTGTCTTCAGGCTCCTGTACCTCCTCCCTGATGGCAGAGGGGAAGAAGCCGTTCCTGAATAGCTGAGTGTGTGTCTTCAGGCTCCTGTACCTCCTCCCTGATGGCGGAGGGGAAGAAGCTGTTCCTGAATCGCTGAGTGTGTGTCTTCAGGGTCCTGTACCTCCTCCCTGATGGCGGAGAGGAAGGAGCTGTTCCTGAATCGCTGAGTGTGTGTCTTCAGGGTCCTGTACCTCCTCCCTGATGGCGGAGAGGAAGGAGCTGTTCCTGAATCGCTGAGTGTGTGTCTTCAGGCTCCTGTACCTCCTCCCTGATGGCAGAGGGGAAGAAGCCGTTCCTGAATCGCTGAGTGTGTGTCTTCAGGCTCCTGTACCTCCTCCCTGATGGCGGAGGGGAAGAAGCCGTTCCTGAATCGCTGAGTGTGTGCCTTCAGGCTCCTGTACCTCCTCCCTGATGGCGGAGAGGAAGGAGCTGTTCCTGAATCGCTGAGTGTGTGTCTTCAGGCTCCTGTACCTCCTCCCTAATGGCGGAGGGGAAGGAGCTGTTCCTGAATCGCTGAGTGTGTGTCTTCAGGCTCCTGTACCTCCTCCCTGATGGCGGAGGGGAAGAAGCCGTTCCTGAATCGCTGAGTGTGTGTCCTCAGGCTCCTGTACCGCCTCCCTGATGGCGGAGGGGAAGCAGCTGTTCCTGAATCGCTGAGTGTGTGCCTTCAGGCTCCTGTACCTCCTCCCTGATGGCGGAGAGGAAGGAGCTGTTCCTGAATCGCTGAGTGTGTGTCTTCAGGCTCCTGTACCTCCTCCCTGATGGCAGAGGGGAAGAAGCCGTTCCTGAATAGCTGAGTGTGAGTCTTCAGGCTCCTGTACCTCCTCCCTGATGGCGGAGGGGAAGAAGCTGTTCCTGAATCGCTGAGTGTGTGTCTTCAGGGTCCTGTACCTCCTCCCTGATGGCGGAGGGGAAGAAGCTGTTCCTGAATCGCTGAGTGTGTGCCTTCAGGCTCCTGTACCTCCTCCCTGATGGTGGAGAGGAAGGAGCTGTTCCTGAATCGCCGAGTGTGTGTCTTCAGGCTCCTGTACCTCCTCCCTGATGGCTGAGGGGAAGAAGCCGTTCCTGAATCGCTGAGTGTGTGTCTTCAGGCTCCTGTATCTCCTCCCTGATGGCGGAGGGGAAGAAGCTGTTCCTGAATCGCTGAGTGTGTGCCTTCAGGCTCCTGTACCTCCTCCCTGATGGCGGAGAGGAAGGAGCTGTTCCTGAATCGCTGACTGTGTGTCTTCAGGCTCCTGTACCTCCTCCCTGATGGCGGAGGGGAAGAAGCCGTTCCTGAATCGCTGAGTGTGTGTCTTCAGGCTCCTGTACCTCCTCCCTGATGGCGGAGGGGAAGAAGCTGTTTCTGAATCTCTGAGTGTGTATCTTCAGGGTCCTGTACCTCCTCCCTGATGGCGGTGAGGAAGCTGTTCCTGAATCGCTGAGTGTGTGTCTTCAGGCTCCTGTACCTCCTCCCTGATGGCGGAGAGGAAGGAGCTGTTCCTGAATCGCTGAGTGTGTGTCTTCAGGCTCCTGTACCTCCTCCCTGATGGCAGAGGGGAAGAAGCCGTTCCTGAATCGCTGAGTGTGTGTCTTTAGGCTCCTGTACCTCCTCCCTGATGGCGGAGAGGAAGGAGCTGTTCCTGAATCGCTGAGTGTGTGCCTTCAGGCTCCTGTACCTCCTCCCTGATGGCGGAGGGGAAGAAGCTGTTCCTGAATCGCTAAGTGTGTGTCTTCAAGGTCCTGTACCTCCTCCCTGATGGCAGAGGGGAAGAAGCCGTTCCTGAATCGCTGAGTGTGTGTCTTCAGGCTCCTGTACCTCCTCCCTGATGGCGGAGGGGAAGAAGCTGTTCCTGAATCGCTGAGTGTGTGCCTTCAGGCTCCTGTACCTCCTCCCTGATGGCGGAGAGGAAGGAGCTGTTCCTGAATCGCTGAGTGTGTGCCTTCAGGCTCCTGTACCTCCTCCCTGATGGCGGAGAGGAAGGAGCTGTTCCTGAATCGCTGAGTGTGTGTCTTCAGGCTCCTGTACCTCCTCCCTGATGGCAGAGGGGAAGAAGCCGTTCCTGAATCGCTGAGTGTGTGTCTTCAGGCTCCTGTACCTCCTCCCTGATGGCGGAGGGGAAGAAGCCGTTCCTGAATCGCTGAGTGTGTGCCTTCAGGCTCCTGTACCTCCTCCCTGATGGCGGAGAGGAAGGAGCTGTTCCTGAATCGCTGAGTGTGTGCCTTCAGCCTCCTGTACCTCCTCCCTGATGGCGGAGAGGAAGGAGCTGTTCCTGAATCGCTGAGTGTGTGTCTTCAGGCTCCTGTACCTCCTCCCTGATGGCGGAGGGGAAGAAACCGTTCCTGAATCGCTGAGTGTGTGTCTTCAGGCTCCTGTACCTCCTCCCTGATGGCGGAGGGGAAGAAGCCGTTCCTGAATCGCTGAGTGTGTGTCTTCAGGCTCCTGTACCGCCTCCCTGATGGCGGAGGGGAAGCAGCCGTTCCTGAATCGCTGAGAGTGTGCCTTCAGGCTCCTGTACCTCCTCCCTGATGGCGGAGAGGAAGGAGCGGTTCCTGAATCGCTGAATGTGTGTCTTCAGGCTCCTGTACCTCCTCCCTGATGGCAGAGGGGAAGAAGCCGTTCCTGAATAGCTGAGTGTGTGTCTTCAGGCTCCTGTACCTCCTCCCTGATGGCTGAGGGGAAGAAGCTGTTCCTGAATCACTGAGTGTGTGTCTTCAGGGTCCTGTACCTCCTCCCTGATGGCGGAGGCGAAGAAGCTGTTCCTGAATCGCTGAGTGTGTGCCTTCAGGCTCCTGTACCTCCTCCCTGATGGCGGAGAGGAAGGAGCTGTTCCTGAATCGCTGAGTGTGTGTCTTCAGGCTCCTGTACCTCCTCCCTGATGGCTGAGGGGAAGAAGCCGTTCCTGAATCGCTGAGTGTGTGTCTTCAGGCTCCTGTATCTCCTCCCTGATGGCGGAGGGGAAGAAGCTGTTCCGGAATCGCTGAGTGTGTGCCTTCAGGCTCCTGTACCTCCTCCCTGATGGCGGAGAGGAAGGAGCTGTTCCTGAATCGCTGAGTGTGTGTCTTCAGGCTCCTGTACCTCCTCCCTGATGGCAGAGGGGAAGAAGCCGTTCCTGAATCGCTGAGTGTGTGTCTTCAGGCTCCTGTACCTCCTCCCTGATGGCGGAGGGGAAGAAGCTGTTCCTGAATCGCTGAGTGTGTGTCTTCAGGGTCCTGTACCTCCTCCCTGATGGCGGAGAGGAAGCTGTTCCTGAATCGCTGAGTGTGTGCCTTCAGGCTCCTGTACCTCCTCCCTGATGGCGGAGAGGAAGGAGCTGTTCCTGAATCGCTGAGTGTGTGTCTTCAGGCTCCTGTACCTCCTCCCTGATGGCAGAGGGGAAGAAGCTGTTCCTGAATCACTGAGTGTGTGCCTTCAGGCTCCTGTACCTCCTCCCTGATGGCGGAGGGGAAGAAGCTGTTCCTGAATCGCTGAGTGTGTGTCTTCAAGGTCCTGTACCTCCTCCCTGATGGCGGAGGGGAAGAAGCTGTTCCTGAATCGCTGAGTGTGTGTCTTCAGGCTCCTGTACCTCCTCCCTGATGGCAGAGGGGAAGAAGCCGTTCCTGAATCGCTGAGTTTGTGTCTTCAGGCTCCTGTACCTCCTCCCTGATGGCGGAGGGGAAGAAGCTGTTCCTGAATCGCTGAGTGTGTGCCTTCAGGCTCCTGTACCTCCTCCCTGATGGCGGAGAGGAAGGAGCTGTTCCTGAATCGCTGAGTGTGTGTCTTCAGGCTCCTGTACCTCCTCCCTGATGGCGGAGGGGAAGAAGCTGTTCCTGTATCGCTGAGTGTGTGCCTTCAGGCTCCTGTACCTCCTCCCAGATGGCGGAGGGGAAGAAGCTGTTCCTGAATCGCTGAGTGTGTGCCTTCAGGCTCCTGTACCTCCTCCCTGATGGCGGAGAGGAAGGAGCTGTTCCTGAATCGCTGAGTGTGTGTCTTCAGGCTCCTGTACCTCCTCCCTGATGGCTGAGGGGAAGAAGCCGTTCCTGAATCGCTGAGTGTGTGTCTTCAGGCTCCTGTACCTCCTCCCTGATGGCGGAGGGGAAGAAGCCGTTCCTGAATCGCTGAGTGTGTGCCTTCAGGCTCCTGTACCTCCTCCCTGATGGCGGAGAGGAAGGAGCTGTTCCTGAATCGCTGAGTGTGTGTCTTCAGGCTCCTGTACCTCCTCCCTGATGGCGGAGGGGAAGGAGCTGTTCCTGAATCGCTGAGTGTGTGTCTTCAGGCTCCTGTACCTCCTCCCTGATGGCGGAGAGGAAGGAGCTGTTCCTGAATCGCTGAGTGTGTGTCTTCAGGGTCCTGTACCTCCTCCCTGATGGCGGAGAGGAAGCTGTTCCTGAATCGCTGAGTGTGTGCCTTCAGGCTCCTGTACCTCCTCCCTGATGGCGGAGAGGAAGGAGCTGTTCCTGAATCGCTGAGTGTGTGTCTTCAGGCTCCTGTACCTCCTCCCTGATGGCAGAGGGGAAGAAGCCGTTCCTGAATCGCTGAGTGTGTGTCTTCAGGCTCCTGTACCTCCTCCCTGATGGCGGAGGGGAAGAAGCTGTTCCTGAATCGCTGAGTGTGTGCCTTCAGGCTCCTGTACCTCCTCGCTGATGGCGGAGGGGAAGAAGCTGTTCCTGAATCGCTGAGTGTGTGTCTTCAGGCTCCTGTACCTCCTCCCTGATGGCGGAGAGGAAGAAGCTGTTCCTGAATCGCTGAGTGTGTGCCTTCAGGCTCCTGTACCTCCTCCCTGATGGCGGAGAGGAAGGAGCTGTTCCTGAATCGCTGAGTGTGTGTCTTCAGGCTCCTGTACCTCCTCCCTGATGACAGAGGGGAAGAAGCCGTTCCTGAATCGCTGAGTGTGTGTCTTCAGGCTCCTGTACCTGCTCCCTGATGGCGGAGGGGAAGAAGCCGTTCCTGAATCGCTGAGTGTGTGCCTTCAGGCTCCTATACCTCCTCCCTGATGGCGGAGAGGAAGAAGCCGTTCCTGAATCGCTGAGTGTGTGCCTTCAGGCTCCTGTACCTCCTCCCTGATGGCGGAGCGGAAGGAGCCGTTCCTGAATCGCTGAGTGTGTGCCTTCAGGCTCCTGTACCTCCTCCCTGATGGCGGAGAGGAAGGAGCTGTTCCTGAATCGCTGAGTGTGTGCCTTCAGGCTCCTGTACCTCCTCCCTGATGGCGGAGAGGAAGGAGCTGTTCCTGAATCGCTGAGTGTGTGTCTTCAGGCTCCTGTACCTCCTCCCTGATGGCGGAGGGGAAGAAGCCGTTCCTGAATCGCTGAGTGTGTGTCTTCAGGCTGCTGTACCTCCTCCCTGATGGCGGAGGGGAAGCAGCCGTTCCTGAATCGCTGAGAGTGTGCCTTCAGGCTCCTGTACCTCCTCCCTGATGGCGGAGAGGAAGGAGCGGTTCCTGAATCGCTGAGTGTGTGTCTTCAGGCTCCTGTACCTCCTCCCTGATGGCACAGGGGAAGAAGCCGTTCCTGAATAGCTGAGTGTGTGTCTTCAGGCTCCTGTACCTCCTCCCTGATGGCTGAGGGGAAGAAGCTGTTCCTGAATCGCTGAGTGTGTGTCTTCAGGGTCCTCTACCTCCTCCCTGATGGCGGAGGCGAAGAAGCTGTTCCTGAATCGCTGAGTGTGTGCCTTCAGGCTCCTGTACCTCCTCCCTGATGGCGGAGAGGAAGGAGCTGTTCCTGAATCGCTGAGTGTGTGTCTTCAGGCTCCTGTACCTCCTCCCTGATGGCTGAGGGGAAGAAGCCGTTCCTGAATCGCTGAGTGTGTGTCTTCAGGCTCCTGTATCTCCTCCCTGATGGCGGAGGGGAAGAAGCTGTTCCTGAATCGCTGAGTGTGTGCCTTCAGGCTCCTGTACCTGCTCCCTGATGGCGGAGAGGAAGGAGCTGTTCCTGAATCACTGAGTGTGTGTCTTCAGGGTCCTGTACCTCCTCCCTGATGGCGGAGAGGAAGCTGTTCCTGAATCGCTGAGTGTGTGCCTTCAGGCTCCTGTACCTCCTCCCTGATGGCGGAGAGGAAGGAGCTGTTCCTGAATCGCTGAGTGTGTGTCTTCAAGGTCCTGTACCTCCTCCCTGATGGCGGAGGGGAAGAAGCTGTTCCTGAATCACTGAGTGTGTGTCTTCAGGCTTCTGTACCTCCTCCCTGATGGCAGAGGGGAAGAAGCCGTTCCTGAATCGCTGAGTTTGTGTCTTCAGGCTCCTGTACCTCCTCCCTGATGGCGGAGGGGAAGAAGCTGTTCCTGAATCGCTGAGTGTGTGCCTTCAGGCTCCTGTACCTCCTCCCTGATGGCGGAGAGGAAGGAGCTGTTCCTGAATCGCTGAGTGTGTGTCTTCAGGCTCCTGTACCTCCTCCCTGATGGCGGAGGGGAAGAAGCTGTTCCTGTATCGCTGAGTGTGTACCTTCAGGCTCCTGTACCTCCTCCCAGATGGCGGAGGGGAAGAAGCTGTTCCTGAATCGCTGAGTGAGTGCCTTCAGGCTCCTGTACCTCCTCCCTGATGGCGGAGAGGAAGGAGCTGTTCCTGAATCGCTGAGTGTGTGTCTTCAGGCTCCTGTACCTCCTCCCTGATGGCTGAGGGGAAGAAGCCGTTCCTGAATCGCTGAGTGTGTGTCTTCAGGCTCCTGTACCTCCACCCTGATGGCAGAGGGGAAGAAGCCGTTCCTGAATAGCTGAGTGTGTGTTTCTTCAGGCTCCTGTACCTCCTCTCTGATGGCGGAGGGGAAGAAGCTGTTCCTGAATCGCTGAGTGTGTGTCTTCAGGGTCCTGTACCTCCTCCCTGATGGCGGAGGGGAAGAAGCTGTTCCTGAATTGCTGAGTGTGTGCCTTCAGGCTCCTGTACCTCCTCCCTGATGGCGGAGAGGAAGGAGCTGTTCCTGAATCGCTGAGTGTGTGTCTTCAGGCTCCTGTACCTCCTCCCTGATGGCTGAGGGGAAGATGCCGTTCCTGAATCGCTGAGTGTGTGTCTTCAGGCTCCTGTATCTCCTCCCTGATGGCGGAGGGGAAGAAGCTGTTCCTGAATCGCTGAGTGTGTGCCTTCAGGCTCCTGTACCTCCTCCCTGATGGCGGAGAGGAAGGAGCTGTTCCTGAATCGCTAAGTGTGTGTCTTCAGGCTCCTGTACCTCCTCCCTGATGGCAGAGGGGAAGAAGCCGTTCCTGAATCGCTGAGTGTGTGTCTTCAGGCTCCTGTACCTCGTCCCTGATGGCGGAGGGGAAGAAGCTGTTCCTGAATCGCTGAGTGTGTGTCTTCAGGGTCCTGTACCTCCTCCCTGATGGCGGAGAGGAAGCTGTTCCTGAATCGCTGAGTGTGTGCCTTCAGGCTCCTGTACCTCCTCCCTGATGGCGGAGAGGAAGGAGCTGTTCCTGAATCGCTGAGTGTGTGTCTTCAGGCTCCTGTACCTACTCCCTGATGGCAGAGGGGAAGAAGCCGTTCCTGAATCGCTGAGTGTGTGTCTTCAGGCTCCTGTACCTCCTCCCTGATGGCGGAGAGGAAGGAGCTGTTCCTGAATCGCTGAGTGTGTGCCTTCAGGCTCCTGTACCTCCTCCCTGATGGCGGAGGGGAAGAAGCTGTTCCTGAATCGCTGAGTGTGTGTCTTCAAGGTCCTGTACCTCCTCCCTGATGGCGGAGGGGAAGAAGCTGTTCCTGAATCGCTGAGTGTGTGTCTTCAGGCTCCTGTACCTCCTCCCTGATGGCAGAGGGGAAGAAGCCGTTCCTGAATCGCTGAGTGTGTGTCTTCAGGCTCCTGTACCTCCTCCCTGATGGCGGAGGGGAAGAAGCTGTTCCTGAATCGCTGAGTGTGTGCCTTCAGGCTCCTGTACCTCCTCCCTGATGGCGGAGAGGAAGGAGCTGTTCCTGAATCGCTGAGTGTGTGTCTTCAGGCTCCTGTACCTCCTCCCTGATGGCGGAGGGGAAGAAGCTGTTCCTGAATCGCTGAGTGTGTGCCTTCAGGCTCCTGTACCTCCTCCCTGATGGCGGAGAGGAAGGAGCTGTTCCTGAATCGCTGAGTGTGTGTCTTCAGGCTCCTGTACCTCCTCCCTGATGGCAGAGGGGAAGAAGCTGTTCCTGAATAGCTGAGTGTGTGTCTTCAGGCTCCTGTACCTCCTCCCTGATGGCGGAGGGGAAGAAGCTGTTCCTGAATCGCTGAGTGTGTGTCTTCAGGGCCCTGTACCTCCTCCCTGATGGCGGAGGAGAAGAAGCTGTTCCTGAATCGCTGAGTGTGTGCCTTCAGGCTCCTGTAAATCCTCCCTGATGGCGGAGAGGAAGGAGCTGTTCCTGAATCGCTGAGTGTGTGTCTTCAGGCCCCTGTACCTCCTCCCTGATGGCGGAGGGGAAGAAGCCGTTCCTGAATCGCTGAGTGTGTGTCTTCAGGCTCCTGTATCTCCTCCCTGATGGCGGAGGGGAAGAAGCTGTTCCTGAATCGCTGAGTGTGTGCCTTCAGGCTCCTGTACCTCCTCCCTGATGGCGGAGAGGAAGGAGCTGTTCCTGAATCCCTGAGTGTGTGTCTTCAGGCTCCTGTATCTCCTCCCTGATGGCGGAGGAGAAGAAGCTGTTCCTGAATCGCTGAGTGTGTGCCTTCAGGCTCCTGTAAATCCTCCCTGATGGCGGAGAGGAAGGAGCTGTTCCTGAATCGCTGAGTGTGTGTCTTCAGGCCCCTGTACCTCCTCCCTGATGGCAGAGGGGAAGAAACCGTTCCTGAATCGCTGAGTGTGTGTCTTCAGGCTCCTGTACCTCCTCCCTGATGGCGGAGGGGAAGAAGCCGTTCCTGAATCGCTGAGTGTGTGTCTTCAGGCTCCTGTACCTCCTCCCTGATGGCGGAGAGGAAGGAGCTGTTCCTGAATCGCTGAGTGTGTGCCTTCAGGCTCCTGTACCTCCTCCCTGATGGCGGAGGGGAAGAAGCTGTTCCTGAATCGCTGAGTGTGTGTCTTCAAGGTCCTGTACCTCCTCCCTGATGGCGGAGGGGAAGAAGCTGTTCCTGAATCGCTGAGTGTGTGTCTTCAGGCTCCTGTACCTCCTCCCTGATGGCAGAGGGGAAGAAGCCGTTCCCTAATCGCTGAGTGTGTGTCTTCAGGCTCCTGTACCTCCTCCCTGATGGCGGAGGGGAAGAAGCTGTTCCTGAATCGCTGAGTGTGTGTCTTCAGGCTCCTGTATCTCCTCCCTGATGGCGGAGGGGAAGAAGCTGTTCCTGAATCGCTGAGTGTGTGCCTTCAGGCTCCTGTACCTCCTCCCTGATGGCGGAGAGGAAGGAGCTGTTCCTGAATCGCTAAGTGTGTGTCTTCAGGCTCCTGTACCTCCTCCCTGATGGCAGAGGGGAAGAAGCCGTTCCTGAATCGCTGAGTGTGTGTCTTCAGGCTCCTGTACCTCGTCCCTGATGGCGGAGGGGAAGAAGCTGTTCCTGAATCGCTGAGTGTGTGTCTTCAGGGTCCTGTACCTCCTCCCTGATGGCGGAGAGGAAGCTGTTCCTGAATCGCTGAGTGTGTGCCTTCAGGCTCCTGTACCTCCTCCCTGATGGCGGAGAGGAAGGAGCTGTTCCTGAATCGCTGAGTGTGTGTCTTCAGGCTCCTGTACCTACTCCCTGATGGCAGAGGGGAAGAAGCCGTTCCTGAATCGCTGAGTGTGTGTCTTCAGGCTCCTGTACCTCCTCCCTGATGGCGGAGAGGAAGGAGCTGTTCCTGAATCGCTGAGTGTGTGCCTTCAGGCTCCTGTACCTCCTCCCTGATGGCGGAGGGGAAGAAGCTGTTCCTGAATCGCTGAGTGTGTGTCTTCAAGGTCCTGTACCTCCTCCCTGATGGCGGAGGGGAAGAAGCTGTTCCTGAATCGCTGAGTGTGTGTCTTCAGGCTCCTGTACCTCCTCCCTGATGGCAGAGGGGAAGAAGCCGTTCCTGAATCGCTGAGTGTGTGTCTTCAGGCTCCTGTACCTCCTCCCTGATGGCGGAGGGGAAGAAGCTGTTCCTGAATCGCTGAGTGTGTGCCTTCAGGCTCCTGTACCTCCTCCCTGATGGCGGAGAGGAAGGAGCTGTTCCTGAATCGCTGAGTGTGTGTCTTCAGGCTCCTGTACCTCCTCCCTGATGGCGGAGGGGAAGAAGCTGTTCCTGAATCGCTGAGTGTGTGCCTTCAGGCTCCTGTACCTCCTCCCTGATGGCGGAGAGGAAGGAGCTGTTCCTGAATCGCTGAGTGTGTGTCTTCAGGCTCCTGTACCTCCTCCCTGATGGCAGAGGGGAAGAAGCTGTTCCTGAATAGCTGAGTGTGTGTCTTCAGGCTCCTGTACCTCCTCCCTGATGGCGGAGGGGAAGAAGCTGTTCCTGAATCGCTGAGTGTGTGTCTTCAGGGCCCTGTACCTCCTCCCTGATGGCGGAGGAGAAGAAGCTGTTCCTGAATCGCTGAGTGTGTGCCTTCAGGCTCCTGTAAATCCTCCCTGATGGCGGAGAGGAAGGAGCTGTTCCTGAATCGCTGAGTGTGTGTCTTCAGGCCCCTGTACCTCCTCCCTGATGGCGGAGGGGAAGAAGCCGTTCCTGAATCGCTGAGTGTGTGTCTTCAGGCTCCTGTATCTCCTCCCTGATGGCGGAGGGGAAGAAGCTGTTCCTGAATCGCTGAGTGTGTGCCTTCAGGCTCCTGTACCTCCTCCCTGATGGCGGAGAGGAAGGAGCTGTTCCTGAATCCCTGAGTGTGTGTCTTCAGGCTCCTGTATCTCCTCCCTGATGGCGGAGGAGAAGAAGCTGTTCCTGAATCGCTGAGTGTGTGCCTTCAGGCTCCTGTAAATCCTCCCTGATGGCGGAGAGGAAGGAGCTGTTCCTGAATCGCTGAGTGTGTGTCTTCAGGCCCCTGTACCTCCTCCCTGATGGCAGAGGGGAAGAAACCGTTCCTGAATCGCTGAGTGTGTGTCTTCAGGCTCCTGTACCTCCTCCCTGATGGCGGAGGGGAAGAAGCCGTTCCTGAATCGCTGAGTGTGTGTCTTCAGGCTCCTGTACCTCCTCCCTGATGGCGGAGAGGAAGGAGCTGTTCCTGAATCGCTGAGTGTGTGCCTTCAGGCTCCTGTACCTCCTCCCTGATGGCGGAGGGGAAGAAGCTGTTCCTGAATCGCTGAGTGTGTGTCTTCAAGGTCCTGTACCTCCTCCCTGATGGCGGAGGGGAAGAAGCTGTTCCTGAATCGCTGAGTGTGTGTCTTCAGGCTCCTGTACCTCCTCCCTGATGGCAGAGGGGAAGAAGCCGTTCCCTAATCGCTGAGTGTGTGTCTTCAGGCTCCTGTACCTCCTCCCTGATGGCGGAGGGGAAGAAGCTGTTCCTGAATCGCTGAGTGTGTGTCTTCAGGCTCCTATACCTCCTCCCTGATGGCGGAGGGGAAGAAGCTGTTCCTGAATCGCTGAGTGTGTGTCTTCAGGCTCCTGTACCTCCTCCCTGATGGCGGAGGGGAAGAAGCTGTTCCTGAATCGCTGAGTGTGTGCCTTCAGGCTCCTGTACCTCCTCCCTGATGGCGGAGAGGAAGGAGCTGTTCCTGAATCGCTGAGTGTGTGTCTTCAGGCTCCTGTACCTCCTCCCTGATGGCAGAGGGGAAGAAGCCGTTCCTGAATCGCTGAGTGTGTGTCTTCAGGGTCCTGTACC